>NW_027121991.1:0-365659 GCF_030686945.1 Centruroides vittatus
AGAAACATCAGAAAAAATCGGAAAATTATTTTTCCTGATATTTAAGGGTCTATCGCATCTACGAAAAAAAGTCACATATGTAGAATCAACTGCTATATACGGTTAGACGCGGGACATTGTGCAGAATTTGGTGACACCAAAATTATCATTTTATCTTATTAAGTTTTAAAGATATTACAAGAAACATTAAAAAAAATCGGAAAATTATTTTTACTGTTATTCGAGGGACTATCGCATCTACGAAAAAAAGTTAAATATGTAGGGTCAACTGTTATATACGGTTAGACGCGGGACATTGTGCAGAATTCGGTGACACCAAAATTATCATCCTATCTTATAAAGTTTTAAAGATATTACAAGAGACATTAAAAAAAATCAAAAAATTATTTTTCCTGTTATTCAAGAGTCTATCGCATCTACGAATAAAAAGTTACATATGTAGGGTCAACCGCTATATACTGTTAAACGCAGTACATTATCCAAAATCCGGGGACACTAAAATTAAAAATCTATCTTATTAAGTTTATGAGATATTATTAGAAACATCAGAAAAAATCGGAAAATTATTTTTCCTGATATTTAAGGGTCTATCGCATCTACGAAAAAAAGTTACATATGTAGGGTCAACTGCTATATACGGTTAGACGCGGGACATTGTGCAGAATTTGCTGACACTAAAATTATAATCCTATCTTATTAAGTTTTAAAGATATTACAAGAAACATTAGAAAAAATCGGAAATTTATTTTTCCTGTTATTCAAGGGTCTATCGCATCTACGAAAAAAAAGTTACATATGTAGGGTCAACTGCTATATACGGTTGGACGCGGGACATTATGCAAAATCCGGGGACACTAAAATTATGAATCTATCTGATTAAGTTTTTGAGATATTTCTAGAAACATCAGAAAAAATCGGAAAATTATTTTTCCTGAAATTTAAGGGTCTATCGCATCTACAAAAGAAAGTTACATATGTAGGGTCAACTGCTATATACGGTTAAACGCGGGACATTGTGCAGAATTCGCTGACACTAAAATTATCATCCTATCTCATTAAGTTTTTAAGATATTAGAAGAAACATTAGAAAAAATCGGAAATTTATTTTTCCTGTTATTCAAGGGTCTATCGCATCTACGAAAAAAAGTTACATATGTAGGGTCAACTGCTATATACGGTTGGACGCGGGACATTATGCAAAATCCGGAAACACTAAAATTATGAATCTATCTTATTAAGTTTTTAAGGTATTTCTAGAAACATCAGAAAAAATCGGAAAATTATTTTTCCTGAAATTTAAAGGTTCATCGCATCTACGAAAAAAAGTTACATATGTAGGGTCAACTGCTATATACGTTTGGACGCGGGACGTTGTGCATGATCCGGTGAAACCAAAATTATCATCCTATCTTATTAAGTTTTTAAGATATTACAAAAAAGATTAGAAAAAATTGGAAATTTATTTTTTTTGTTATTTAAGGGTCTATCGCATCTACGAAAAAAAGTTACATATGTAGGGTCAACTGCTATATACGGTTGGACGCAGGACATTGTGCAAAATCAGGTAACACCAAAATTATAAATCTATCTTATTAAGTTTTTAAGATATTACCAGAAACATTAGAAAAAATCGGAACATTATTTTTCCTGTTATTCAAGAGTCTATCGCATCTACGAAAAAAAGTTACATATGTAGGGTCAACTGCTATATACGGTTGGACGCGGGACGTTGTGCAAAATCCGAGGACACTAAAATTATCATCCTATCTTATTAAGTTTTTAAGATATTACAAGAAACATTAAAAAAAATTGAAATTTATTTTTCCTGTTATTCAAGGGTCTATCGCATCTACGAAAAAAAGTTACATATGTAGGGTCAACTGCTATATACGGTTGGACGCGGGACATTGTGCAGAATTCTGCTGACACCAAAATTATCATCCTATCTTATTAAGTTTTAAAGATATTACAAGAAACATTAGAAAAAATCGGAAAATTATTTTTCCTGTTATTCAAGGGTCTATCGCATCTACGAAAAAAAGTTACATATGTATATTCAACCGCTATATACTGTTAAACGCAATACATTATCCAAAATCCGGGGACACTAAAATAAAAAATCTATCTTATTAAGTTTATGAGATATTATTAGAAACATCAGAAAAAATCGGAAAATTATTTTTCCTGATATTTAAGGGTCTATCGCATCTACGAAAAAAAGTCACATATGTAGAATCAACTGCTATATACGGTTAGACGCGGGACATTGTGCAGAATTTGGTGACACCAAAATTATCATTTTATCTTATTAAGTTTTAAAGATATTACAAGAAACATTAAAAAAAATCGGAAAATTATTTTTACTGTTATTCGAGGGACTATCGCATCTACGAAAAAAAGTTAAATATGTAGGGTCAACTGTTATATACGGTTAGACGCGGGACATTGTGCAGAATTCGGTGACACCAAAATTATCATCCTATCTTATAAAGTTTTAAAGATATTACAAGAGACATTAAAAAAAATCAAAAAATTATTTTTCCTGTTATTCAAGAGTCTATCGCATCTACGAATAAAAAGTTACATATGTAGGGTCAACCGCTATATACTGTTAAACGCAGTACATTATCCAAAATCCGGGGACACTAAAATTAAAAATCTATCTTATTAAGTTTATGAGATATTATTAGAAACATCAGAAAAAATCGGAAAATTATTTTTCCTGATATTTAAGGGTCTATCGCATCTACGAAAAAAAGTCACATATGTAGAATCAACTGCTATATACGGTTAGACGCGAAACATTGTGCAGAATTCGGTGACACCAAAATTATCATCCTATCTTATTAAGTTTTAAAGATATTACAAGAAACATTAGAAATAATCGGAAAATTATTTTTCCTGTTATTCAAGGGTCTATCGCATCTACGAAAAAAAGTTACATATGTAGGGTCAACTGCTATATACGGTTGGACGCGAGACATTGTGCAGAATCCGCGACACCAAAATTATCATCTATCTTATTAAGTTTTTAAGATATTACAAGAAACATTAGAAAAAATTGAAAATTTATTTTTCCTGTTATTCAAGGGTCTATCGCATCTACGAAAAAAAGTTACATATGTAGGGTCAACTGCTATATACGGTTGGACGCGGGACATTGTGCAGAATCCGGGACACTAAAATTATAATCTATCTTATTAAGTTTTTAAGATATTACAGAAACATTAGAAAAAATCGGAAAATTTATTTTTCCTGTTATTCAAGGGTCTATCGCATCTACGAAAAAAAGTTACATATGTAGGGTCAACTGCTATATACGGTTGGACGCGGGACATTGTGCAGAATCCGGCGACACCAAAATTATCATCTATCTTATTAAGTTTTTAAGATATTACAAGAAACATTAGAAAAAATTGAAAATTTATTTTTCCTGTTATTCAAGGGTCTATCGCATCTACGAAAAAAAGTTACATATGTAGGGTCAACTGCTATATACGGTTGGACGCGGGACATTGTGCAGAATCCGCCGACACCAAAATTATCAATCTATCTTATTAAGTTTTTAAGATATTACAAGAAACATTAGAAAAAATCGGAAAATTTATTTTTCCTGTTATTCAAGGGTCTATCGCATCTACGAAAAAAAGTTACATATGTAGGGTCAACTGCTATATACGGTTGGACGCGGGACATTGTGCAGAATCCGCCGACACCAAAATTATCAATCTATCTTATTAAGTTTTTAAGATATTACAAGAAACATTAGAAAAAATCGGAAAATTTATTTTTCCTGTTATTCAAGGGTCTATCGCATCTACGAAAAAAAGTTACATATGTAGGGTCAACTGCTATATACGGTTGGACGCGGGACATTGTGCAGAATCCGCCGACACCAAAATTATCAATCTATCTTATTAAGTTTTTAAGATATTACAAGAAACATTAGAAAAAATCGGAAAATTATTTTTCCTGTTATTCAAGGGTCTATCGCATCTACGGAAAAAAGTTACATATGTGGGGTCAACAGTCATATACCGTTGGACGCGGGACATTGAGCAGAATCCGGTGACACCAAAATTATAAATCTATCTTATTAAGTTTTTAAGATATTATAAGAAACATTAGAAAAAATCGGAAAATTATTTTTCCTGTTATTCAAGGGTCTATCGCATCTACGGAAAAAAGTTACATATGTGGGGTCAACAGCTCATATACCGTTGGACGCGAGACATTGTGCAGAATTCGGCGACACCAAAATTATAAATCTATCTTATTAAGTTTTTAAGATATTACCAGAAACATTAGAAAAAATCGAAAATTATTTTTCCTGTTATTCAAGGGTCTATCGCATCTACGGAAAAAAGTTACATATGTAGGGTCAACTGCTATATACGGTTGGACGCGGGACATTGTGCAGAATCCGGTGACACCAAAATTATAAATCTATCTTATTAAGTTTTTAAGATATTACAAGAAACATTAGAAAAAATCGGAACATTATTTTTCCTGTTATTCAAGGGTCTATCGCATCTACGGAAAAAAGTTACATATGTAGGGTCAACTGCTATATACCGTTGGACGCGGGACATTGTGCAGAATCCGGCGACACCAAAATTATAAATCTATCTTATTAAGTTTTTAAGATATTACCAGAAACATTAGAAAAAATCGGAAAATTATTTTTCCTGTTATTCAAGGGTCTATCGCATCTACGAAAAAAAGTTACATATGTAGGGTCAACTGCTATATACGGTTGGACGCGGGACATTGTGCAGAATCCGCGGACACCAAAATTATCAATCTATCTTATTAAGTTTTTAAGATATTACAAGAAACATTAGAAAAAATCAGAAAATTTATTTTTCCTGTTATTCAAGGGTCTATCGCATCTACGAAAAAAGTTACATATGTAGGGTCAACTGCTATATACGGTTGGACGCGGGACATTGTGCAGAATCCGGCGACACCAAAATTATGAATCTATCTTATTAAGTTTTTAAGATATTACCAGAAACATTAGAAAAAATCGGAAAATTATTTTTCTTGATTTTCAAGAGTCTATTCGCATCTACGAAAAAAGTTACATATGTAAGGGTCAACTGCTATATATCGGTTGGACGCGGGATCGTTGTACAGAATTCGGAAAACACCAGAACTTATCATCCTATTTTTATTAAGTTTTTAAGATATTACCGGAAACATTAGAAGAAATCGAAAAATTATTTTTTCTGTTATTCATGGGTCTATTGCATCTACGAAAAAAAGTTACATATGTAGGGTCAACTGCTATATACGGTTGGACGCGGGACATCGTGCAGAATCCGGCGACACCAAAGTTATGAATCTATCTTATTACGTTTTTAACGAATATTACCAGAAACATTAGAAAAATGCGAAAAATTATTTTTCTTGTTTATTGCATTAGGGTCTAAATCGCATCTACGGATACAAGATTACATTTGTAGGGTGAAATGTTTATAACGGTTTTGGAGCACGCGGTGACGTTGTACAGGATTTCGGAAAACACCCAACGAACTAATCATCCTATTTTATTTAGTTTTTAAGATATTACCAGAAACATTAGAAAAAATCGAAAATTTATTTTTCCTGTTATTCAAGGATCTATCGCATCTACGAAAAAAAAGTTACATATGTCGGGTCAACTGCTATATACGGTTGGACGCGGGACATTGTGCAGAATCCGGGTACACCAAAATTATGAATCTATCTTATTAAGTTTTTAAGATATTACCAGAAATTTAGAAAAAATCGGAACATTATTTTTCCTGTTTTTCAAAAATCTATCGCATCTACGAAAAAAAGTTACATATGTAGGGTCAACTGCTATATACGGTTGGACGCGGGACATTGTGCAGAATCCGCCGACACCAAAATTATAATCTATCTTATTAAGTTTTTAAGATATTACAAGAAACATTAGAAAAAATCGGAAAATTTATTTTTCCTGTTATTCAAGGATCTATCGCATCTACGAAAAAAAGTTACATATGTAGGGTCAACTGCTATATACGGTTGGACGCGGGACATTGTGCAGAATCCGGCGACACCAAAATTATGAATCTATCTTATTAAGTTTTTAAGATATTACCAGAAACATTAGAAAAAATCGGAAAATTATTTTTCCTGTTATTCAAGGGTCTATCGCATCTACGAAAAAAAGTTACATATGTAGGGTCAACTGCTATATACGGTTGGACGCGGGACATTGTGCAGAATCCGGCGACACCAAAATTATAATCCTATCTTATTAAGTTTTTAAGATATTACAAGAAACATTAGAAAAAATCGGAAAATTATTTTTCCTGTTATTCAAGGGTCTATCGCATCTACGAAAAAAAGTTACATATGTAGGGTCAACTGCTATATACGGTTGGACGCGGGACATTGTGCAGAATCCGGGGACACCAAAATTATCAATCTATCTTATTAAGTTTTTAAGATATTACAAGAAACATTAGAAAAAATCGGAAAATTATTTTTCCTATTATTCAAGGGTCTATCGCATCTACGAAAAAAAGTTACATATGTAGGGTCAACTGCTATATACGGTTGGACGCGGGACATTGTGCAGAATCCGCCGACACCAAAATTATCAATCTATCTTATTAAGTTTTTAAGATATTACCAGAAACATTAGAAAAAATCGGAAAATTATTTTTCCTGTTATTCAAGGGTCTATCGCATCTACGAAAAAAAGTTACATATGTAGGGTCAACTGCTATATACGGTTGGACGCGGGACATTGTGCAGAATCCGCCGACACCAAAATTATCAATCTATCTTATTAAGTTTTTAAGATATTACAAGAAACATTAGAAAAAATCGAAAATTATTTTTCCTGTTATTCAAGGGTCTATCGCATCTACGAAAAAAAGTTACATATGTAGAGTCAACTGCTATATACGGTGTAACGCGACAACGTTGTACAGAATCTTGGGCGACACCAAAATTATGAATTTATCTTATTCAGTTTTTAAGATATTACTAAAAACATTAGAAAAAGTCAGAAAATTATTTTTGCCTGTTAATTCAAGGGTCTGTCGCATCTACGGAAAAAGGTTACATTTGTAGGGTCAGACGTTATATAATACGGTTGGAACGCGGAGACGTTTGTAAGCAGAATCCGGCGACACCAAAATTATACAAATTCTATCTTTTAAGTTTTTAAGATATTACAACAGAAACATTAGAAGAAATCGAAAAATTATTTTTTCTGTTATTTAAAGGGTCTATTGCATGTACGAAAAAAAGTTACATATGTCGGGTCAACTGCTATATATGGTTGGACGCGAGACGTTGCACAGAATTCGGGCAAGAAGTCGGTACATTTAAAATTATGAATCTATCTTATTAAGTTTCTTAAGATATTACCAGAAACATTAGAAAAAATCGGAACATTTATTTTTCCTGTTATTCAAGGATCTATCGCATCTACGGAAAAAAAGTTACATTTGTAGGGTCAACTGCCTATATACGCTATGGACGCGGGACATCGTGCAGAATCAGGCGACACCAAATATTATAAATCTATCTTATTAAGTTTTTACGATATTACCAGAAACATGAGAAAAAATCGGAACATTATTTTCCCTGTTTTTTTGGAAATCTATGATCATCGTACGGAAAAAAGTTACATATGTAGGGTAAAATGCTATATACGGTTAGAACGCGGAACAGTTGTACAGAAATTCGGAAACACCAAAACTATCATTCTATTTTATTAAGTTTTTACGATATTACCAGAAAACATTAGAAAAAAATCGGAAAATTATTTTTCCCGTTATTCAAGGGTCTATCGCATCTACGAAAAAAAATTACATATGTACGGTAAATACTGCTATAATACGTTTTAGACGCGGGACATTATGCATTGAATCCGGGAACACCAAAATCATAAAATCTAATCTTATAAAGTTTTTTAAGATATTACCCAGAAACATTAGAAAAAATCGAAAAATTATTTTTCCTTTTGTTATTCAAGGGTCTATCGCATCTACGGAAGAAGAGTTACATATGTAGGGTCAACTGTCTATATACCGGTGTGACGCGGGACGTTGTACAGAATCCGGCGACACCAAAATTTTGAATCTATCTTATTAAGTTTTTAAGATATTACTAGAAACATTAAAGAGAAATCGGAGAATTATTTTTCCTGTTTTTTAAGGGTCTATCGCATCTACGGAAAAAAGTTACATTTTTGTTAAGGGTCACCTGCTTATCCTACGGTTGGACGCGGGACGTTGTACAGAAATTCGGAAACACCAAAACTATCATTTTAATTTTTTATATTAAGTTTTTAAGGATATTAACCATCCAATAAAGAGAAACATTAGAAGAAATCGGAAAATTATTTTTTTCCTGTTATTCCACAGGGTCTATTGCATCTACGGAAAAAAATTACATATGTAGGGTCAGCTGCTATATAACGGTTGGAACGCGGGACATCGTGCAAGAAATCCGGCCGCCACATACCTAAAATTCATACAATTTAATCTTATTCCAAGTCTTTTATGATACTTACCAAAACACATTCAGAAAACAATCAACACAAAGTTATTTTTTTTCCTCTGTTATTCCAAAGGTTCTATCGCATCTACGGAAAAAAGTTACATTTGTAGAGTCAAACTGCTATATACGGCTGTTGACGGCGGGACGTTGTACAGAATCCGGCGACACCAAAACTATCATTCTATCTTATTAAGTTTTTAAGATATTACCAGAAACATTAGAAAAAATCGGAAAATTATTTTTCCTGTTATTCAAGGGTCTATCGCATCTACGAAAAAAAAGTTACATATGTACGGTCAACTGCTATATACGGTTGAGACGCGCGACATTGTGCAGAATCCGGGGATACACTCAAATTATAAATCTATCTTATTAAGTTTTTAAGATATTACCAGAAACATTAAAAAAAATCGGAGAATTATTTTTCCTGTTATTCAAGGGTCTATCGCATCTACGGAAAAAAGTTACATTTGTAGGGTGAAATGTTATATACGGTTAGACGCGGGACATTGTGCCGAATTTGTGGACACCAAAATAATGAATCTGTCTTATTAAGTTTTTAAGATATTTCCGGAAACATTAAAAAAAATCGGAAATTCATTTTTTAAAATTTTCAAAAGTCTATCGCATCTACGAAAAAAAGTTACATATTTCGGGTCAACTGCTATATATGGTTGGACGCGGGACGTTGTACAAAATTCGGGTGCACCAAAATTATAAATCTATCTTATTAAGTTTTTAAGATATTTCCAGAAACATTAGAAAAAATCGGAACATTATTTTTCCTGTTTTTTAAGGGTCTATCGCATCTACGGAAAAAAGTTACATTTGTAGGGTCAAACGTTATATACGGTTGGACGCGGGACGTTGTACAGAATCCGGCGACACCAAAATTATGAATCTATCTTATTAAGTTTTTACGATATTACCAAAAACATTAGTAAATATCGGAACATTATTTTTTTTGTTTTTCAAGTATCTATTGCATCTACGGAAGAAAGTTACATATGTAGGGTCAACTGCTATATACGGTTGGACGCGGGACATTGTGCAGAATCCGCCGACACCAAAATTATCAATCTATCTTATTAAGTTTTTAAGATATTACCAGAAACATTAGAAAAAATCGGAAAATTATTTTTCCTGTTATTCAAGGGTCTATCGCATCTACGAAAAAAAGTTACATATGTAGGGTCAACTGCTATATACGGTTGGACGCGGGACATTGTGCAGAATCCGCGGACACCAAAATTATGAATCTATCTTATTAAGTTTTCAAGATATTACCAGAAACATTAGAAAAAATCGGAAATTATTTTTCCTGATATTTAAGGGTCTATCGCATCTACGAAAAAAAGTTACATATGTAGGGTCAACTGCTATATACGGTTGGACGCGGGACATTGTGCAGAATCCGGGGACACCAAAATTATCATCCTATCTTATTAAGTTTTTAAGATATTACAAGAAACATTAGAAAAAATTGAAAATTTATTTTTCCTGTTATTCAAGGGTCTATCGCATCTACGAAAAAAAGTTACATATGTAGGGTCAACTGCTATATACGGTTGGACGCGGGACATTATGCAAAATCCGGGGACATTAAAATTAGGAATCTATCTTATTAAGTTAATGAGATATTACCAGAAACATCAGAAAAAATCGGAAAATTATTTTTCCTGTTATTCAAGGGTCTATCGCATCTACGAAAAAAAGTTACATATGTAGGGTCAACTGCTATATACGGTTAGACGCGGGACATTGTGCAGAATACGGTGACATTAAAATTATGAATCTATCTTATTAAGTTTTTAAGATATCATCAGAAACATTAGAAAAAATTGGAAGATTATTTTTCCTGTTATTTAAAAGACTATCGCATCTACGAAAAAAAGTTACATATGTAGGGTCAACTGTTATATACGGTTAGACGCGGAACATTGTGCCGAATCCGGTGACACAAAAATTATCATCCTGTCTTATTAAGTTTTAAAGATATCACAAGAAACATTAAAAAAAATCGGTAAATTATTTTTCCTGTTATTCAAGGGTCTATCGCATCTACGAAAAAAAGTTACATATGTAGGGTCGACTGCTATATACGGTTGGACGCGGGACGTTGTGTAGAATTTGCTGAATCCAAAATTATGAATCTATCTTATTAAGTTTTCAAGATATCATCAGAAACATTAGAAAAAATTGGAAGATTATTTTTCCTGTTATTTAAAAGACTATCGCATCTACGAAAAAAAGTTACATATGTAGGGTCAACTGTTATATACGGTTAGACGCGGAACATTGTGCCGAATCCGGTGACACCAAAATTATCATCCTATTTTATTAAGTTTTAAAGATATTACATGAAACATTAGAAAAAATCGGAAAATTATTTTTCCTGTTATTCAAGGGTCTATCGCATCTACGAAAAAAAGTTACATATGTTAGGGTCAACTGCTATATACTTTTGGACGCAGGACATTGTGCAGAATCTGAGCGACACAGAAACTATAAATCTATCTTATTAAGTTTTTAAAAGATAGTATACAAAGCAAACATTAGACAAAAATCGGGAAATTAATTTTTCCTGAAAATTTAAGGGTCTATCGCATCTACGAAAAAAAGTTACATATGTACGGGTCAACTTGTTTGATACGGTTGGGACGGCGGGACATTGTGCAGAATTTGCTGACTCTAAAATTATAATCCTATCTTATTAAGTTTTTAAGATATTACAAGAAACAATAGAAAAAATCGGGAAATTATTTTTCCTGAAATTTAAGGGTCTATCGCATCTACGAAAAAAAGTTACATATGTAGGGTCAACTGCTATATACGGTTAGACGCGGGACATTGTGCAGAATTTGCTGACACTAAAATTATAATCCTATTTTATTAAGTTTTTAAGATATTACAAGAAACATTAGAAAAAATCGGAAATTTATTTTTCCTGTTATTCAAGGGTCTATCGCATCTACGAAAAAAAATTACATATGTAGGGTCAACTGCTATATACGGTTGGACGCGGGACATTATGCAAAATCCGGGGACACTAAAATTATGAATCTATCTGATTAAGTTTTTGAGATATTTCTAGAAACATCAGAAAAAATCGGAAAATTATTTTTCCTGAAATTTAAGGGTCTATCGCATCTACAAAAGAAAGTTACATATGTAGGGTCAACTGCTATATACGGTTAAACGCGGGACATTGTGCAGAATTCGCTGACACTAAAATTATCATCCTATCTCATTAAGTTTTTAAGATATTAGAAGAAACATTAGAAAAAATCGGAAATTTATTTTTCCTGTTATTCAAGGGTCTATCGCATCTACGAAAAAAAGTTACATATGTAGGGTCAACTGCTATATACGGTTGGACGCGGGACATTATGCAAAATCCGGAAACACTAAAATTATGAATCTATCTTATTAAGTTTTTAAGGTATTTCTAGAAACATCAGAAAAAATCGGAAAATTATTTTTCCTGAAATTTAAAGGTTCATCGCATCTACGAAAAAAAGTTACATATGTAGGGTCAACTGCTATATACGTTTGGACGCGGGACGTTGTGCATGATCCGGTGAAACCAAAATCTATCATCCTATCTTATTAAGTTTTTAAGATATTACAAAAAAGATTAGAAAAAATTGGAAATTTATTTTTTTTGTTATTTAAGGGTCTATCGCATCTACGAAAAAAAGTTACATATGTAGGGTCAACTGCTATATACGGTTGGACGCAGGACATTGTGCAAAATCAGGTAACACCAAAATTATAAATCTATCTTATTAAGTTTTTAAGATATTACCAGAAACATTAGAAAAAATCGGAACATTATTTTTCCTGTTATTCAAGAGTCTATCGCATCTACGAAAAAAAGTTACATATGTAGGGTCAACTGCTATATACGGTTGAAAGCGAAACAGCGGGACATTGTGCAGAATCCGGCGACACATAAAATTATAAATCTATCTTATTAAGTTTTTAAGATATTACAAGAAACATTAGAAAAAATCGGAAAATTATTTTTTCTGTTATTCAAGGGTCTATCGCATCTACGAAAAAAAGTTACATATGTAGGGTCAACTGCTATATACGGTTGGACGCGGGACATTATGCAAAATTCGGGGACACTAAAATTATGAATCTATCTTATTAAGTTTTTGAGATATTACCAGAAACATCAGAAAAAATCGAAAAATTATTTTTCCTGAAATTTAAGGGTCTATCGCATCTACGAAAAAAAGTTACATATGTAGGGTCAACTGCTATATACGGTTAAACGCGGGACATTGTGCAGAATTTGCTGACTCTAAAATTATAATCCTATCTTATTAAGTTTTTAAGATATTACAAGAAACAATAGAAAAAATCGGGAAATTATTTTTCCTGAAATTTAAGGGTCTATCGCATCTACGAAAAAAAGTTACATATGTAGGGTCAACTGCTATATACGGTTAGACGCGGGACATTGTGCAGAATTTGCTGACACTAAAATTATAATCCTATTTTATTAAGTTTTTAAGATATTACAAGAAACATTAGAAAAAATCGGAAATTTATTTTTCCTGTTATTCAAGGGTCTATCGCATCTACGAAAAAAAATTACATATGTAGGGTCAACTGCTATATACGGTTGGACGCGGGACATTATGCAAAATCCGGGGACACTAAAATTATGAATCTATCTGATTAAGTTTTTGAGATATTTCTAGAAACATCAGAAAAAATCGGAAAATTATTTTTCCTGAAATTTAAGGGTCTATCGCATCTACAAAAGAAAGTTACATATGTAGGGTCAACTGCTATATACGGTTAAACGCGGGACATTGTGCAGAATTCGCTGACACTAAAATTATCATCCTATCTCATTAAGTTTTTAAGATATTAGAAGAAACATTAGAAAAAATCGGAAATTTATTTTTCCTGTTATTCAAGGGTCTATCGCATCTACGAAAAAAAGTTACATATGTAGGGTCAACTGCTATATACGGTTGGACGCGGGACATTATGCAAAATCCGGAAACACTAAAATTATGAATCTATCTTATTAAGTTTTTAAGGTATTTCTAGAAACATCAGAAAAAATCGGAAAATTATTTTTCCTGAAATTTAAAGGTTCATCGCATCTACGAAAAAAAGTTACATATGTAGGGTCAACTGCTATATACGTTTGGACGCGGGACGTTGTGCATGATCCGGTGAAACCAAAACTATCATCCTATCTTATTAAGTTTTTAAGATATTACAAAAAAGATTAGAAAAAATTGGAAATTTATTTTTTTTGTTATTTAAGGGTCTATCGCATCTACGAAAAAAAGTTACATATGTAGGGTCAACTGCTATATACGGTTGGACGCAGGACATTGTGCAAAATCAGGTAACACCAAAATTATAAATCTATCTTATTAAGTTTTTAAGATATTACCAGAAACATTAGAAAAAATCGGAACATTATTTTTCCTGTTATTCAAGAGTCTATCGCATCTACGTAAAAAAGTTACATATGTAGGGTCAACTGCTATATACGGTTGGACGCGGGACATTGTAGAATTTGCTGACACTCAAAATTATAATCCTATCTTATTAAGTTTTTAAGATATTACAAGAAACATTAGAAAAAATCTGAAATTTATTTTTCCTGTTATTCAAGGGTCTATCGCATCTACGAAAAAAAGTTACATATGTAGGGTCAACTGCTATATACAGTTGGACGCGGGACATTGTGCAGAATCCGCCGACACCAAAATTATCAATCTATCTTATTAAGTTTTTAAGATATTACAAGAAACATTAGAAAAAATCGGAAAATTATTTTTCCTATTATTCAAAAGTCTATCGCATCTACGAAAAAAAGTTACATATGTAGGGTCAACTGCTATATACGGTTGAACGCGGGACATTGTGCAGAATCCGGGGACACTAAAATTATAAATCTATCTTATTAAGTTTTTAAGATATTACAAGAAACATTAGAAAAAATCGGAAAATTATTTTTCCTATTATTCAAGGGTCTATCGCATCTACGAAAAAAAGTTACATATGTAGGGTCAACTGCTATATACGGTTGGACGCGGGACATTGTGCAGAATCCGCCGACACCAAAATTATCAATCTATCTTATTAAGTTTTTAAGATATTACCAGAAACATTAGAAAAAATCGGAAAATTATTTTTCCTATTATTCAAGGGTCTATCGCATCTACGAAAAAAAGTTACATATGTAGGGTCAACTGCTATATACGGTTGGACGCGGGACATTGTGTAGAATCCGGAGACACAAAAATTGTCATCCTATCTTATTAAGTTTATAAGATATTACAAGAAACATTAGAAAAAATTGAAAATTTATTTTTCCTGTTATTCAAGGGTCTATCGCATCTACGAAAAAAAGTTACATATGTAGGGTCAACTGCTATATACGGTTGGACGCGGGACATTGTGCAGAATCCGCCGACACCAAAATTATCAATCTATCTTATTAAGTTTTTAAGATATTACCAGAAACATTAGAAAAAATCGGAAAATTATTTTTCCTATTATTCAAGGGTCTATCGCATCTACGAAAAAAAGTTACATATGTAGGGTCAACTGCTATATACGTTTTGACGCGGGACGTAATGCAAAATCTAGAATCCGGCGACACCAATATTATGAATAATCTATCTTATTAAGTTTTTAAGATATTACTAGAAACATTAGAAGGAGTCAGAAAATTATTTTTTTCTGTTATTCAAGGGTCTATCGCATCTACGGAAGAAAGGTTACATTTGTAGGGGTCAACTGCTATATAACGGTTAAACGCGGGACGTTGTACACGAATCCGGCGACACCGAAATTATGAATCTATCTTATTAAGTTTTTACGATATTACCAGAAACATTGAGAAAAAATCGGTACATTTATTTTTTTTGTTTTTCAAGAATCTATTGCATCTACGAGAAAAAAGTCACATATGTAGGGTCAACTGCTATATACGGTTGAACGCGGGACAATATGCAGAATCCGGGAACACAAAAATTATAAATCTATCTTATAAAGTTTTTAAGATATTACCAGAAACATGAGAAAAAATCGGTAAATTATTTTTCCTGTTATTCAAGGGTCTATTGCATCTACGAAAAAAAGTAGTCACATATGTAGGGTCAGCTGCTATATACGGTTGGACGCGGGACATCGTGCCGAATCCGGCGGACACCAAAATTATAAAATCTATCTTATTAAGTTTTTATGATATTACCAGAAACATTAGAAAAAATCAAAAAATTGATTTTTCCTGTTAATTCAAGGGTCTATCGCATCTACGGAAAAAGGTTACATTTGGGTAGGGTCAAACGTTATATACGGTTGGACGCGTGACGTTGTAGACAGAATCCGGCGACACCGAAATTATGAATCTATCTTATTAAGTTTTTGAGTATTACCAGAAACATTAGAAAAAAATCGGAAACATTATTTTTTTTGTTGTTTCCAAGATATTTATTGAATCTACGGAAATAAGCTTACATATGTAAAGTCCAACTGCTATTACGGTTGCGACGCGGGACGTTTGTACAGAATTCGGAAACACCAAAAGCCACTAATCAATCCTATTTTATTAAGTTTTTAAGATATTTACCAGAAAACATTAGAAGAGAATCGAAAAAATTTATTTTTTCTGTTATTCAAGGGTCTATCGCATCTACGAAAAAAGATTACATATGTAGGGTCAACTGCTATATACGGTTGGACGCGAGACATCGTGCAGAATCCGCCGACACCAAAGTTATGAATCCTATCTTATTAAGTTTTTACGATATTACCAGAAACATTAGAAAAAATCGAAAAATTATTTTTCTTGTTATTCAAGGGTCTATCGAATCTACGGAACAAGATTACATTTGTAGGGTGAAATGTTATATACGGTTGGACGCCGGACGTTGTACAGAATTCGGAAACACCAGAACTATCATCCTATTTTATTAAGTTTTTAAGATATTACCAGAAACATTAGAAGAAATCGAAAATTATTTTTCCTGTTATTCAAGGGTCTATCGCATCTACGAAAAAAAGTTACATATGTCAGGGTCGACTGCTATATACGGTTGGACGCGGGACATTGTGCAGAATCCGAGGTACACCAAAATTATGAATCTATCTTATTAAGTTTCTTGAGATTATTACCAGAAACATTAGAAAAAATCGGAAAATTTATTTTTCCTGTTATTCAAGGGTCTATCGCATCTACGAAAAAAAGTTACATATGTAGGGTCAACTGCTATATACGGTTGGACGCGGGACATTGTGCAGAATCCGAGGACACAAAAATTATCAATCTATCTTATTAAGTTTTTAAGATATTATCAGAAACATTAGAAAAAATCGGAAAATTTATTTTTCCTGTTATTCAAGGGTCTATCGCATCTACGAAAAAAAGTTACATATGTAGGGTCAACTGCTATATACGGTTGGACGCGAAACATTGTGCAGAATCCGGCGACACAAAAATTATAATCTATCTTATTAAGTTTTTAAGATATTACAGAAACATTAGAAAAAATCGAAAATTTATTTTTCCTGTTATTCAAGGGTCTATCGCATCTACGAAAAAAAGTTACATATGTAGGGTCAACTGCTATATACGGTTGGACGCGGGACATTGTGCAGAATCCGGCGACACAAAAATTATCAATCTATCTTATTAAGTTTTTAAGATATTACAAGAAACATTAGAAAAAATCGGAAATTTATTTTTCCTGTTATTCAAGGGTCTATCGCATCTACGAAAAAAAGTTACATATGTAGGGTCAACTGCTATATACGGTTGGACGCGGGACATTGTGCAGAATCCGGCGACACAAAATTATCATTCTATCTTATTAAGTTTTTAAGATATTACAAGAAACATTAGAAAAAATCGGAAATTTATTTTTCCTGTTATTCAAGGGTCTATCGCATCTACGAAAAAAAGTTACATATGTAGGGTCAACTGCTATATACGGTTGGACGCGGGACATTGTGCAGAATCCGGCGACACCAAAATTATCAATCTATCTTATTAAGTTTTTAAGATATTACAAGAAACATTAGAAAAAATCGAAAATTTATTTTTCCTGTTATTCAAGGGTCTATCGCATCTACGAAAAAAAGTTACATATGTAGGGTCAACTGCTATATACGGTTGGACGCGGGACATTGTGCAGAATCCGGCGACACCAAAATTATAATCTATCTTATTAAGTTTTTAAGATATTACAAGAAACATTAGAAAAAATCGGAAAATTTATTTTTCCTGTTATTCAAGGGTCTATCGCATCTACGAAAAAAAGTTACATATGTAGGGTCAACTGCTATATACGGTTGGACGCGGGACATTGTGCAGAATCCGGCGACACCAAAATTATCAATCTATCTTATTAAGTTTTTAAGATATTACCAGAAACATTAGAAAAAATCGGAAAATTATTTTTCCTATTATTCAAGGGTCTATCGCATCTACGAAAAAAAGTTACATATGTAGGGTCAACTGCTATATACGGTTGGACGCGGGACATTGTGCAGAATCCGGGGACACCAAAATTATCATCCTATCTTATTAAGTTTTTAAGATATTACCAGAAACATTAGAAAAAATCGGAAAATTATTTTTCCTGTTATTCAAGGGTCTATCGCATCTACGAAAAAAAGTTACATATGTAGGGTCAACTGCTATATACGGTTGGACGCGGGACATTGTGCAGAATCCGCCGACACCAAAATTATCAATCTATCTTATTAAGTTTTTAAGATATTACAAGAAACATTAGAAAAAATCAGAAAATTTATTTTTCCTGTTATTCAAGGGTCTATCGCATCTACGAAAAAAAGTTACATATGTAGGGTCAACTGCTATATACGGTTGGACGCGGGACATTGTGCAGAATCCGGCGACATCAAAATTATCAATCTATCTTATTAAGTTTTTAAGATATTACCAGAAACATTAGAAAAAATCGAAAATTTATTTTTCCTGTTATTCAAGGGTCTATCGCATCTACGAAAAAAAGTTACATATGTAGGGTCAACTGCTATATACGGTTGGACGCGGGACATTGTGCAGAATCCGGCGACACCAAAATTATCAATCTATCTTATTAAGTTTTTAAGATATTACAAGAAACATTAGAAAAAATCGAAAATTTATTTTTCCTGTTATTCAAGGGTCTATCGCATCTACGAAAAAAAGTTACATATGTAGGGTCAACTGCTATATACGGTTGGACGCGGGACATTGTGCAGAATCCGGCGACACCAAAATTATAAATCTATCTTATTAAGTTTTTAAGATATTACCAGAAACATTAGAAAAAATCGGAAAATTATTTTTCCTGTTATTCAAGGGTCTATCGCATCTACGAAAAAAAGTTACATATGTAGGGTCAACTGCTATATACGGTTGGACGCGGGACATTGTGCAGAATCCGGCGACACCAAAATTATAAATCTATCTTATTAAGTTTTTAAGATATTACCAGAAACATTAGAAAAAATCGGAAAATTATTTTTCCTGTTATTCAAGGGTCTATCGCATCTACGGAAAAAAGTTACATATGTAGGGTCAACTGCTATATACGGTTGGACGCGGGACATTGTGCAGAATCCGGTGACACCAAAATTATAAATCTATCTTATTAAGTTTTTAAGATATTACAAGAAACATTAGAAAAAATCGGAAAATTATTTTTCCTGTTATTCAAGGGTCTATCGCATCTACGAAAAAAAGTTACATATGTAGGGTCAACTGCTATATACGGTTGGACGCGGGACATTGTGCAGAATCCGGGACACAAAAATTATAATCTATCTTATTAAGTTTTTAAGATATTACCAGAAACATTAGAAAAAATCGGAAAATTATTTTTCCTGTTATTCAAGGGTCTATCGCATCTACGAAAAAAAGTTACATATGTAGGGTCAACTGCTATATACGGTTGGACGCGGGACATTGTGCAGAATCCGTGAACACTAAAATTATCAATCTATCTTATTAAGTTTTTAAGATATTACCAGAAACATTAGAAAAATCGGAAAATTTATTTTTCCTGTTATTCAAGGGTCTATCGCATCTACGAAAAAAAGTTACATATGTAGGGTCAACTGCTATATACGTTGGACGCGGGACATTGTGCAGAATCCGGCGACACCAAAATTATAAATCTATCTTATTAAGTTTTATGATATTACCAAAAACATTAGTAAAAAATCAAAAAATTATTTTTCTGTATTCAAGGGTCTATCGCATCTACGAAAAAAAGTTACATTGTAGAGTCAACTGCTATATACGGTGTTACGCGACAACGTTGTAGCCAGAATGTAACGACTATGACACAAAAATTATGAATTTATCTTATTAAGTTTTTAAGATATTACTAAAAACATTAGAAAAAGTCAGAAAATTATTTTGCCTGTTATTCAAGGGTCTGTCGCATCTACGAAAAAAGGTTACATTTGTAGGGTCAAACGTTATATACGGTTGGACGCGGGACGTTGCCACAGAATTCGGGTACATTAAAAATTATGAATCTTATCTTATTAAGTTTTTAAGATATTACCAGAAACATTAGAAAAAATCGGAACATTATTTTTCCTGTTATTCAAGGATCTATCGCATCTACGAGAAAAAAGTTACATTTGTAGGGTCAACTGCTATATACGGTTGGACGCGGGACATCGTGCAGAATCAGGCGACACCAATATTATGAATCTATCTTATTAAGTTTTTACGATATTACCAGAAACATGAGAAAAAATCGGAACATTATTTTTCTTGTTTTTTTGGAATCTATGTCATCTACGGAAAAAAGTTACATATGTAGGGTAAAATGCTATATACGGTTAGACGCGGAACGTTGTACAGAATTCGGAAACACCAAAACTATCATTCTATTTTATTAAGTTTTTACGATATTACCAGAAACATTAGAAAAAATCGGAAAATTATTTTTCCTGTTATTCAAGGGTCTATTTCATCTACGAAAAAAAATTACATATGTACGGTCAACTGCTATATACGGTTAGACGCGGGACATTGTGCAGAATCCGGGAACACCAAAATCATCAATCTATCTTATAAAGTTTTTAAGATATTACCAGAAACATTAGAAAAAATCAGAAATTTATTTTTTTTGTTATTCAAAGGTCTATCGCATCTACGAAAAAAAGTTACATATGTAGGGTCAACTGCTATATACGGTTGGACGCGGACATTGTGCAGAATCCGGCGACACCAAAATTATCAATCTATCTTATTAAGTTTTTAAGATATTACCAGAAACATTAGAAAAAATCGGAAAATTATTTTTCCTGTTATTCAAGGGTCTATCGCATCTACGAAAAAAAGTTACATATGTAGGGTCAACTGCTATATACGGTTGGACGCGGGACATTGTGCAGAATCCGGCGACACCAAAATTATCAATCTATCTTATTAAGTTTTTAAGATATTACAAGAAACATTAGAAAAAATCGGAAAATTATTTTTCCTGTTATTCAAGGGTCTATCGCATCTACGAAAAAAAGTTACATATGTAGGGTCAACTGCTATATACGGTTGGACGCGGGACATTGTGCAGAATCCGCCGACACCAAAATTATCAATCTATCTTATTAAGTTTTTAAGATATTACCAGAAACATTAGAAAAAATCGGAAAATTATTTTTCCTATTATTCAAGGGTCTATCGCATCTACGAAAAAAAGTTACATATGTAGGGTCAACTGCTATATACGGTTGGACGCGGGACATTGTGCAGAATCCGGCGACACAAAATTATGAATCTATCTTATTAAGTTTTTAAGATATTACCAGAAACATTAGAAAAAATCGGAAAATTATTTTTCCTGTTATTCAAGGGTCTATCGCATCTACGAAAAAAAGTTACATATGTAGGGTCAACTGCTATATACGGTTGGACGCGGGACATTGTGCAGAATCCGGGGACACTAAAATTATAAATCTATCTTATAAAGTTTTTAAGATATTACCAGAAACATTAGAAAAAATCTGAGAATTATTATTCCTGTTATTTAAGGGTCTATCGCATTTACGGAAAAAAGTTACATTTGTAGGGTGAAATGTTATATACGGTTAGACGCGGGACATTGTGCCGAATTTGTGGACACCAAAATAATGAATCTGTCTTATTAAGTTTTTAAGATATTTCCGGAAACATTAAAAAAAATCGGAAATTCATTTTTTAAAATTTTCAAAAGTCTATCGCATCTACGAAAAAAAGTTACATATGTCGGGTCAACTGCTATATATGGTTGGACGCGGGACGTTGTACAAAATTCGGGTGACACCAAAATTATAAATCTATCTTATTAAGTTTTTAAGATATTTCCAGAAACATTAGAAAAAATCGGAACATTATTTTTCCTGTTTTTTAAGGGTCTATCGCATCTACGGAAAAAAGTTACATTTGTAGGGTCAAACGTTATATACGGTTGGACGCGGGACGTTGTACAGAATCCGGCGACACCAAAATTATGAATCTATCTTATTAAGTTTTTACGATATTACCAAAAACATTAGTAAATATCGGAACATTATTTTTTTTGTTTTTCAAGAATCTATTGCATCTACGGAAGAAAGTTACATATGTAAGGTGAACTGCTATATACGGTTGGACGCGTGACATTGTGCAGAATCCGGAGACATAAAAATTATAAATCTATCTTATTAAGTTTTTACGATATTACCAGAAACATTAGAAAAAATCGGAAAATTATTTTTCCTGTTATTCAAGGGTCTATCGCATCTACGAAAAAAGTTACATATGTAGGGTCAACTGCTATATACGGTTGGACGCGGGACATTGTGCAGAATCCGGGTACACCAAAATTATGAATCTATCTTATTAAGTTTTCAAGATATTACCAGAAACATTAGAAAAAATCGGAAAATTATTTTTCCTGTTATTCAAGGGTCTATCGCATCTACGGAAAAAAGTTACATATGTAGGGTGAACTGCTATATACGGTTGGACGCGGGACATTGTGCAGAATCCGGAGACATAAAAATTATAAATCTATCTTATTAAGTTTTTACGATATTACCAGAAACATAAGAAAAAATCGTAACATTATTTTTCCTGTTTTTCAAGAATTTATGTCATCTACGGCAAAAAGTTACATATGTAGAATAAAATGCTATATACGGTTAGACGCGGGACGTTGTACAGAATTCGGAAACACTAAAACTATCATTCTATTTTATTAAGTTTTTAAGATATTACCAGAAACATTAGAAAGAAATCGAAAAATTATTTTTCCTGTTATTCAAGGGTCTATTGCATCTACGAAAAAAAGTTACATATGTAGGGTCAACTGCTATATACGGTTGGACGCGGGACATTGTGCAGAATCCGGGACACCAAAATTATGAATCTATCTTATTAAGTTTTTAAGATATTACCAGAAACATTAGAAAAAATCGGAAAATTATTTTTTCTGTTATTTAAGGGTCTATCGCATCTACGGAAAAAAGTTACATATGTAGGGTCAACTGCTATATACGGTTGGACGCGGGACATTGTGCAGAATTCGGAAACACCAAAACTATCATTCTATCTTATTAAGTTTTTAAGATATTACTAGAAACATTAGAAGAAATCGGAAAATCATTTTTCTCTGTTATTCAAAAGTCTATCGCATCTACGGAAGAAGGTTACATTTGTAGGGTCAAACGTTATATACGGTTGGTCGCGGGACGTTGTACAGAATCCGGCGACACCAAAATTATGAATTTATCTTATTAAGTTTTTACGATATTACCAGAAACATTAGAAAAAATCGGAACATTATTTTTCCTGTTTATCAAGAATCTATGTCATCTACGGCAAAAAGTTACATATGTAGGGTAAACTGCTATATACGTTTGGACGCGGGACGTTGTACAGAATTCGGAAACACCAAAACTATCATCCTATTTTATTAAGTTTTTAAGATATTACTAGAAACATTAGAAGAAATCGGAAAATTATTTTTCCTGTTATTTAAGGGTCTATCGCATCTACGGAAGAAGGTTACATTTGTAGGGTCAAACGTTATATACGGTTGGACGCGGGACGTTGTACAGAATCCGGCGACACCAAAATTATGAATCTATCTTATTAAGTTTTTACGATATTACCAGAAACATTAGAAAAAATCTGGAACATTATTTTTTCTGTTTATCAAGAATCTATGTCATCTACGGCAAAAAGTTACATATGTAGGGTAAACTGCTATATACGTTTGGACGCGGGACGTTGTACAGAATTCGGAAACACCAAAACTATCATCCTATTTTATTAAGTTTTTAAGATATTACTAGAAACATTAGAAGAAATCGGAAAATTATTTTTCCTGTTATTTAAGGGTCTATCGCATCTACGGAAAAAAGTTACATTTGTAGGGTCAAATGTTATATACGGTTGGACGCGGGACATTGTGCAAAATCTGGCGACACTAAAATTATAAATCTGTCTTATTAAGTTTTTAAGATATTACCAGAAACATTAGAAAAAATCGGAAAATTCATTTTTCTAATTTTCAAGAGTATATCGCATCTACGAAAAAAAGTTACATATGTCGGGTCAACTGCTATATACGGTTGGACGCGGGACGTTGTACAAAAGTCGGAGACACCAAAACTATCATTATATTTTATTAAGTTTTTAAGATATTACTAGAAACATTAGAAAGAAATCGAAAAATTATTTTTCCTGTTATTCAAGGGTCTATCGCATCTACGGAAAAAACTTACATATGTAGGGTAAATTCCTATATACCGTTGGACGCGGAACATATCATAGAATTCGGCGACACCAAAATTATGATCCTATCTTATCAAGTTTTCAAGGTATTACCACAAACAGTAAAAGATATCGAAAAATTATTTTTACTATTTTTCAGAGGTCTATCGCATCTACGGAAAAAACTTACATATGTAGGGTAAATTTCTATATACAGTTGGACGCGGGACATATCACAAAATCTGCAGACACTAAAATTATGATCTTATCTTATTAAGTTTTCAAGATATTACAACGAACATTGGAAAAAATCGAAAATTATTTTTACTATTTTTTAGAGGTCTATCGCATTTACGGAAAAAACTTACATATGTAGGGTAAATTCCTATACACAGTTGGACGCGGGATATATCACAAAATCTGCAAACATCAAAATTATGATCTTATCTTATTCAGTTTTAAAGATATTACAACGAAAACTGGAAAAAATTGAAAAATTATTTTTACTATTTTTCATAGGTCTATCGCATCTACCGAAAAAACTTATATATGTAGGGTGAATTCCTATATACAGCTTGGACGCGGGACATATCACAGAATCTGGGGACACCAAAATTATGATTATATTTTATTTAGTTTTTAAGATATTACAACGAACATTCGAATAAATTGCGAAATTATTTTTACTATTTTTCAGAAGTCTATCGCATCTACGAAAAAAACTTACATATGTAATGTAGAATTCCTATATACAGTTGGACGCAAGACATATCACAAAAAATTGTGACACCAAAATTATGATCCTACCTTATTTAGTTTTAAAGATATTACAACGAACATTGGAAAAAATTGAACAATTATTTTTACTATTTTTCATAGGTCTATCGCATCTACGAAAAAAACTTACATATGTAAGTAAATTCCTATATACAGTTGGACGCGGGACATATCACATAATTTGGGCACACCAAAATTATGATCCTACCTTATTCAGTTTTAAAGATATTACAACGAAACATTGGAAAAAATTGAAAAATTATTTTTACTATTTTTCATAGGTCTATCGCATCTACCGGAAAAACTGACATATGTAGAGTAAATTTCTATACACAGTTGGACGCGGGACATATCACAAAATCTGCAAACATCAAAATTATAATCTTATCTTATTATGTTTTCAAGATATTACAACGAACATTGGAAAAAATTGAAAAATTATTTTTACTGTTTTTTATAGGTTTATCGCATCTACGTAAAAAACTTACATATGTAGGGTAAATTCCTATATACAGTTAAACGCGGGACATATCACAGAATTTGGGGACACCATAAGTATGATTCTATTTTATTCAGTTTTGAAGATATTACAACGAAAACTAAAAAAAATTGAAAAATTATTTTTACTATTTTCCAGAGGTCTATCGCAACTACGGAAAAAACTTACATATGTATAATGAATTTTTATATAACGTTGGACGCGAGACATATCACAGAATCTGGGGACACTAAAATTATTATCCTATCTTATTAAGTTTTCAAGCTATCATCACAAACATTGGAAAAAATCGAAAAATTATTTATTCTATTTTTCAGAGGTCTATCGCATCTACGCAAAAAACTTACATATTTAAGGTAAATTTTTATACATTGTTGCACGAGGGACATATTACACAATCCGCCGAAATAAAAACTATGATTTTAATTTATTAAGTTTTTCAGATATTATAAATAAATCGTAAAATTATTTTACTATTTTTTAAAGGTCTATTGCGTCTACGGAAAAAACTTACATATGTAGACTAAATTCCTATATACCGTTGGACGCGGGACATATTACAGAATCTGGCGATTTTAAAATTATGACCCTATTTTATTAAGTTTTCAATATATTACTACAAACATTGGGAAAAATCAAAAAATTATTTGTCTTATGTTTCAAGAATTTATCGCATTTACGAAAAAACTTACATACCCTAACTGCGTATTAAATTTCAACTATCAACTCCTAACCGTTTAGACACGTCTCGATAATGTATATAAAAGCTTTAATTCTGTCTTTCTTTCATGTGGGGAAGAATTTCGAAAATACTTATTTTAGTTTGCGTCTGCTTAACATTTCCTAACTGCGTACCAAATGTCAACTTTCAAATCCTAACCGTTTCGGCACGTCTCGATAATGTATATAGAAGCTTTAATCCTGTCCCTCTTTCTTGTGAGGAATAATTTCGAAAAATCTTTTTTAGTGTGCGTTCTCTTAACATACCCTAACTGCGTACCAAATTTTAACTTTTAACTCTTAACTGTTTGGGCTTTGCGCTGATTATTATTATTGTTATTATTAACTCGTTTCGATTATATATATTGATAATAAAATTGTGCGCTTTACCATACTATCCGCCACGACAGTACAGAATTGCGGCTCCCATGCATTTTGCAAAACCTACATTTCGGCTCCAACTGAACTCTTGCTTGCCCACCCCTGGCATATATAATGCATCTCTTGTTATAAAAATGTCTAAATGCAGTTGCAACTAAAAGTTCATTTTGTTGAACCAAGAGGCTGATTCAGGGCGCGTTTGAAAACTGTAACCGGAGTTACCCGGTAACACTGGTTACAATTTCCAAACGCGCCACAATCTTTAATTTCATCAGTATAATAAGTTCTATTAATAGACTATAGTCAGAGCAAACTAGTATTAATTTTTAAAAAATAAATAAATGAATTTTATTCAATGAAATAATTATTATCCGAAATATTCTTTAATAATTAAATAACTTTAATGTAACATTTTGTTTCTTGTTAAATTTTGATTTCGTGCGCCTACACTGTATCTAAATTTTTTCAGTTTCGTTTAAACGCCGAAAATAACAAATACAACGAACGTAAAATCGGCAAGTTAGAAACGCCGTTGTAAGACGATTCTTCTGTTTCATTTAATTCTCTTATTTGTTCATCTTTTTCGATCTTTCTTTTCTTGCTTTCCGGCTCGCAATTTTCTACGTTATCAGCACTTCTCTTTCTGTTAATCGTTTCAACATCTGTCTTAATCTCTTCTGTTGTTACCATCTCTTTGTTTTCTTGGTAATTTGAACACTCGGGTCTTTCTGGTGTAACCAACGTTTCCGATTCTGTATTAATTATTATTCTCGCTCTTGCCCGAGTTTCTTCGTCCGGATTTAAGGAATAATTTTGATTTAAAACATTTCCAGATGTTGGCAAGGAACTTAGAAGAAACTTTTCTCTTTTGTATTTTTCCCATTCTCTTTTTGATTTTTCGATGTAAGGCTTTTTAGCTTCAAAATCCAGTTGTTTCCATTTTTTCGCTAATGTCTTTGCCGCTCTTGTCACTCGCCTTACTCCCGCGGCTCTAAGTTCCGGAAGATGGTCGACGTAATAATAAAGGAAGGAGGACATCGGTCGCTTGAGATGGCTCCTTCCTCCTATTTCTCTTGGCATGCTCGGTGACATCTTTATTGGCACACAAAAGCAAGTTTTGAGTTCACCGTCTTTCATATTTGCCTTTTAATTCTTGCCGAAATTTCTATTATTGTAAACAAAGAAATCTCTTACAATTAGGTAAATATTGTTACGTTTTAAGTAAAATACGTCGTTTTTGCTTATATTGTTTTCTTAAAATGGCTTGGAAAAAAGATTAGATGAGTGTATCGTTAAGAGCCATGCCAAAAATATTTAAAGTTTATTTCTTTCCTGATAATTTTGAAATGATGTGTGCGAGTTATGCCTTTTAGTTATTTAACACTGAGATATTAAAAAGCAATAGTGGGATGTACAGATGATTCCAGCATGTTTGTGATCACAGATTTGTATAAAATTTTCTTTTTTACAGTAATGCAAGGCCACGTATAAATGCACATCCAAGAAATCACAGAACTTTGGTGGACTCTTCTTTCTTACCATCCTATAGCCTGGATCTTATATTTTCTGATTTTTATCTCTTTGGTCTTCTGAAAGATGCAATCTGCAGAAAGAGATATTGCAGCAACCAGGAATTTATTGATGAAGTAAGAAGTTGGCTAAAATAAAGACCAGTAATGTGGCACTGTGAAGTCATACAGACTGTTACATCTAGATTGCATAAAGTCATTAACATGAATAGAGATTTTGTAAAAAAAGGTTTTTGTACTTAAGAATTGGGAAAGGGTCTAATGGATTACTTGCTATATGGTTTGCTGTGTTTGTGCTTCTCAAAAAATTTGGATATTTGTGCGAAAAATTGATTTTTACACTGTGAATTTTGTTTAATTTTTATGTCGGAAGTATATCGTGACAAGATACTGTCAAGTAAAATGACTTTTCTCTAATAACTTTTAAATTCTGATCGAAACACACCTTTTTCGCTTAACCGGGACTTTCGCTGCCGGATAACCGGATTTAGTGACGGCATCGAATGCGTATCCTGATTGTAAATATCATCCCCAAAATTCGTTGAGTCTGGACCATTTTTAACCGAGATATCGCTGTTTATTGGTGCTACTTTCGGTCGGCCATAAAACGCGGTTTTCTCGCTTCCGGCTAAATACTTTTAAATCATACTTAGGTATTTCTTTCTACACCCTTTAAGCATTCTCCCTGTAAATTTTCATTAATTTCCACTTATTAGAATTTAAATTATGGCCGTACATATATCGTGTTCTATTTCAACATCTCTACTGAACTTGGTCGTCATGGCAACGGTCATTCACATTTCTCTTCGACCATAAATTATTAAACGGCATATATTAGCTTTAGTTTTTAATTAACATTATTCATATTATATATTTTTGGAATCGGGAGGACCCAAGGATCCCATTTAGCTGGATTATAATAATATTGGATAATTATATAATCCATTAATTACAATTAATTGATTATTTTTAGGCCCCTGGAGTATTATATTCATACGTACGCATTTTAAATAGTTGAAAGGCTTATTTTTTAAATTCTTTTAATAATTGTGTATAGTATAATTATAATCTATTCATAATTTCGATTTTGTAATATTACTATTGTAATACTAAAGTATATTACTGGTTTACATGAAAACTATGGAATTTGCCAGAGATACATTCCGTGCTAAAGAGATTCTAAATAAAATAAAAGCATATGCTACTGCCAATCCAAATGGGAAATTCCATGTGTCAAAGCACATGAATTTCATACTTTATGAATTGAATACTATAATTGATTCTGCTGAAACTGCCTTTGACACTCTGTGCCATTCAGCGCATTTGAATGCATCTATACTTGGAAAAATAAATATGCGAGACCCTACAATAAGCATTGAAGCTGGTGATTCTGATAACACACAATGTGTTATTCTGAACAGAATTGACGGGGCACAACATGCTATCCAGGACAGGCTGGACAAAATGGAAGGGAATCTTATTCGAATTGCCTTCGATGGAAATCCAGCTGAAATGCATAGGGATATTTCGAAAACACTTAGTGAAATTGGACATAAATTGAACTCAACCATAAACGGACATAGTGCAGTGATGAAAAAGTTAACAGAGATGGAGGATAGGAAAAATACCGAAATTGATGACGGGATCACTCGGATAGCAAGTGACTCGCACATTGACATTGTCCAAGGGGTCATGGACAAGGTTTCAACAAGCTTGAAACATTTACTGACTGCTGGGCCTATGACGTAAATTGTTAACAATCAAAGAAATATACTAAACACAATTGACAAACTCAGGGCCGGCCTTCTCGATAAAGGGGCCCGGGTGCAAGAAACTATTTGGGCCCAAATGTTTTTCTAAAATAAAAAAATTTACAAACACGAACATATATTAATGCATGTTTATTTAAAGCGTGATTTTGTTCTTGCTAATACATTAATTACTTCAGAAAAATTACTAAAATTACTGCATTCTTGATAATGTTGGGGCCCCCTCAATCGCGGGGCCCCGGTGCGTAGCATCCGCCGCACCCCCCCGATGGCCGGCCCTGGACAAACTGCATGCTCACAACACTTTACCTAAAACCTATAGTGAAGCACTCCTGACAGGGCTACATAACACTACTAAAAACGCCGTAAAGATAATGGCGCGAACACTGAAATTTTGCTCTTATACAGCACTGATAGGGAAAGAAGCTGTAACAAACTGCGCCAAACTCTATATGAAAGAGTTAAACCTGTCCAACTCGGAATAGGAATTGACAAAATCAGAAACATCAGTGGTGGGGGTGTTGCTATCGAGATGAGTAATTCAGAGGAAGTTCATAAGCTAGAGCAGTGCATACGCAAAAAAGTTTCTAAACTATTGCTTAGAAAACCCAAAAACAGACTCCCACATCTCGCAATCTTTTCTGTCCCTGCTCAGATTACCCGGGAGGAGCTACTTACATTCTTGTACCGGCAAAATGACTACATATGTGACAATTACAGTAATAAGAAATTTCATGCGTCCTGCACTATTAAGTTTCAAATGGGCAGAAAAAATAAGCAATTTTACAACTGGGTCATACAGGTTGCGCCCGGCCTGCGGAAACTTCTCTTAACCATGGAAAAGGTCTCGTTGCAATAGTCTAAATGCAAAGTAACGGACTTTTGTCCCGTATTGCAATGCTTCCGGTGCTGTCGATTTGGACACTCCACGAGATCGTGTAGCCAGGAGATACCTACTTGTAGCCATTGTTCGGGTCAGCATACCTTTAAGGAGTGCAGTCACAGAGATAAACTTGCAATTTGTTGCAACTGTAAACATGAAGGATATACATTTACAGCGCACAATGCAAGAGATAACCAATGCCCTGTTTTTCTAAGGATTAAGACCAAATTGATTAAGCGAACTGACTATGGCACATAACATACACGAAATAAGTATTCTGCAATATAACACGGGACGAAGAATAGCTGCAACCTCTTTGTTAGCCTCTTTCATTAATGATCATGACTTTGTTCTTCTTCAAGAACCATATTGTATAAAATTTAAACTAGCCTGTCTTCCCTCCTCATGTGTAATGCTGACTGGTACTGAGGAATACTTTTGGGCTGCCTCTGTTGCTCCACAAACAGACCTTTCAATGCTACACCACAGTAATATCAGTAACGAACATGTCTGTTGTACTGAAATTCTTGTTGACGGACACCGTTATATTATTATAAATATATACTGCCCAAATGATAGTGATTTTGATGAATATTTACATAATCTACAGAATATTATGGACGCTTTCTCTAATGTTTTCTTTCATATTGGCAGGGGATGTTAACGCACACTTGGTTGGAGGATACTGGATGATTCTCTGGATGATCATGCTGTGATCTCGTTTAAGATCAAACACCATAATGCAACTAACTTACGGCAACCCCGCCCTAAATACAACTTAAAAAGAGCAGATTGGGACGGTTTATAAACACATCTAGATTTACTTCTTCAGCTGGGTGATCATACTGACACTGTGCTGACTAGAAAACTGAATAACTCTATTAGAGTTATCGAAGAGGCCTGCAGGAAATTTATCCCTAAATATAGGAATAACAAAACTTCAGTTCCATGGTGGAATAGCGATCTGACATCTTTGAGAGCTACTAATGTTCGGTTAAGGAAAAATTTTCAGAATTGTCATACAAAGCCACTTCGCACTAATCTAAAAAAAATTTGTAGAACATCTTCAGAAATATAAATTGGCAATAAAACAGGCTAAGCTACGCTCTTGGAAGGAGATTTGTGCTGCAGCAAATTTCAATCCATGGGGATTTATTACAAGCTATTGCACTAAAAAATTGAACCATCGACAAATCTTACATTCGACACATGCTGGTCAGAATTTTATCGAGGCTGCCAACAAAAAAATGGACACCTTCTGCATTCCAGATCCTGAGTCGCAGGACACTGACAATCAACGGGAAACTAGGGCAAATATTCACAATGAAATTTATACACCGAATACTCCTCAGTTTACAACGGAGAAAATTGCCTGGGCTTTCGCTAATCTTAACATTAGGAAAGCAGCAGGACATAATGATATCTTGCCAGAACTGGCAGAAGTTTTCAAGATATTACAACGAACATTGGAAAAAATTGAAAAATTATTTTTACTATTTTTTATAGGTCTATCGCATCTACGGAAATAACTTATATATGTAGGGTGAATTCCTATATACAGTTAAAAACGGGACATATCACAGAATCTGGGGACACCAAAATTATGATCCTACCTTATTCAGTTTTAAAGATATTACAACGAAAACTGAAAAAAATTGAAAAATTATTTTTACTATTTTTCATAGGTCTATCGCATCTACGAAAAAAACTTACATATGTAGGGTAAATTCCTATATACAGTTAGACGCGGGACATATCACAAATCTGGGGACACAAAAATTATGATTCTATCTTATTAAGTTTTTAAGATATTACAACGAACATTGGAAAAAATTGAAAAATTATTTTTACTATTTTTTCATAGGTTTATCGCATCTACGTAAAAAACTTACATATGTAGGTCAAATTCCTATATACAGTTGGACGCGGGACATGTCACATAATTTGGGGACACCAAAATTATGATTCTACCTTATTCAGTTTTGAAGATATTACAACAAACATTGGAAAAAATTAGAAAATTATTTTTACTATTTTCCAGAGGTCTATCGCATCTACGGAAAAAACTTACATATGTACGGTAAATTCCTATATACAGTTAAACGCGGGACATATCACAGAATTTGGGGACACCATAAGTATGATTCTATTTTATTCAGTTTTGAAGATATTACAACGAAAAATAAAAAAATTGAAAAATTATTTTTACTATTTTCCAGAGGTCTATCGCATCTACGGAAAAAACTTCTATATGTAGGGTGAATTCCTATATACGGTTGGAGGCGGAACATATCAAAGAATTTGGGGACACCGAAATTATGATTATATCTTGTTAAGTTTTTAAGATATTACAACGAACATTGAAAAAAATTGAAATATTATTTTTACTATTTTTCATAGGTTTATCGCATCTACGTAAAAAACTTACATATGTAGGGTAAATTCCTATATACAGTTGGACGCGGGACATATCACAGAATTTGGGGACACCAAAATTATGATCCTATTTTATTCAGTTTTAAGATATTACAACGAAAACTAGAAAAAATCGAAAAATTATTATTCCTATTTTTCAGAGGTCTATCGCATCTACGGAAAAAACTTACATATGTAGAGTAACTTCCTGTATACCGTTGTACGCGGGACTTATTACAGAATCCGGCGACACGAAAATTATTTTCTTATCTTTATAAGTTTTTAAGATATTACCACAAACATTGAAAAATATCGAAAAATTATTTTCACTATTTTTCAAGAAGTCTATCGCATCTACGAAAAAAATTTACATAGGTACGGTAAATTCCTATATACAGTTGGACGCGGGACATATCACAGAATCTGGGGACACCAAAATTATGATTCTATCTTATTAAGTTTTTAAGATATTACAACGAACATTGGAAAAAATCGGAAAATTATTTTTCCTATTTTCAAGGTCTATCGCATCTACGAAAAAAACTTACATATGTAGGGTAAATTCCTATATACAGTTAGACGCGGGACATATCACAAATCTGCGGACACTAAAATTATGATCTTATCTTATTAAGTTTTCAAGATATTACAACGAAGATTGGAAAAAATTAAAAATTATTTTTACTATTTTCCATAGGTCTATCGCATCTACGGAAAAAACTTACATATGTAGGTGAATTCCTATATACAGTTGGACGCGGGACATATCACAGAATCTGGCGACACCAAAATTATGATTATATCTTATTTAGTTTTTAAGATATTACCACAAACATTGGTAAAAATCGAAAAATTATTTTTTCTATTTTTCAGAGGTCGATCGCATCTACGCAAAAAACTTACATATTTAAGGTAAATTTTTATACATTGTTGCACGAGGGACATATTACAGAATTCGCCGAAATTAAAACTATGATCCTATTTTATTAAGTTTTTCAGATATTATAAATAAATCGTAAAATTATTTTACTATTTTTCAAAGGTCTATCGCGTTTACGGAAAAAACTTACATATGTTTGGAAACTTCCTATACATTTTTGGACGCGGGACATATTTCAGAATCCGGCGACACCAAAATTATGATCCTATCTTATTAAGTTTTTAAGATATTACAACAAACATTGGAGAAAATCGAAAAATTTTTTTCTTATTTTTCAAAGGTCTATCGCATCTACGGAAAAGACTTACATATGTAGACTAAATTCCTATATACCGTTGGACGCGGGACATATTACAGAATCTGGCGATATTAAAATTATGATCCTATTTTATTAAGTTTTCAATATATCACTGCAAACATTGGGAAAAATCAAAAAATTATTTGTCTTATGTTTCAAGAGTTTATTGCATCTACGAAAAAACTTACATACCTTAACTGCGTATTAAATTTCAACTATTAACTCCTAACCGTTTAGACACGTCTCAATAATGTATATAAAAGCTTTAATTCTGTCTTTCTTTCATGTGGGGAAGAATTTCGAAAATACTTATTTTAGTTTGCGTCTGCTTAACATTTCCTAACTGCGTACCAAATGTCAACTTTCAACTCCTAACCGTTTCAGGCACGTCTCGATAATGTATATAGAAGCTTTAATCTGTCCCTCTTTCTTGTGAGGAATAATTCGAAAAATCCTTTTTTAGTATGCGTTCTCTTAACATACCCTAACTGCGTACCAAATTTTAACTTTTAATTTCTAACCGTTTAGGCACGTCTCGATAATGTATATAGAAGCTTTAATTCTGTCATTTTTTCCGTGGGGAAGAATTTAAAAAATTTTTTTTAGTTTGCGTCCTCTTAACATACTCTAACTTCGTACCAAATGTCAATTTTAACTCTTAACCGTTTAGGCACGTCTCGATAATGTATATAGAAGCTTTAATCCTGTCCCTCTTTCTTGTGAGGAATAATTTCGAAAAATTTTTTTTTAGTGTGCGTTCTCTTAACATACCCTAACTGCGTACCACATTTCAACTTTTAACTCTTAACCGTTTGGGCTCTGCGCTGATTATTATTATTATTATTATCAACTCGTTTCGATTATATATATTGATAATAAAATTGTGCGCTTTACCATACTATCCGCCACGACAGTACAGAATTGCGGCTCCCATGCATTTTGCAAAACCTACATTTCGGCTCCAACTGAACTCTTGCTTGCCCACCCCTGGCATATATAATGCATCTCTTGTTATAAAAATGTCTAAATGCAGTTGCAACTAAAAGTTCATTTTGTTGAACCAGGAGGCTGATTCAGGGCGCGTTTGAAAACTGTAACCGGAGTTACCCGGTAACACTGGTTACAATTTCCAAACGCGCCACAATCTTTAATTTCATCAGTATAATAAGTTTTATTAATAGACTATAGTCAGAGCAAACTAGTATTAATTTTTAAAAAATAAATAAATGAATTTTATTCAATGAAATAATTATTATCCGAAATATTCTTTAATAATTAAATAACTTTAATGTAACATTTTGTTTTTTGTTAAATTTTGATTTCGTGTGCCCTCACTGTATCTAAGTTTTTTCAGTTTCGTTTAAACGCCGAAAATAACAAATACAACGAACGTAAAATCGGCAAGTTAGAAACGCCGTTGTAAGACGATTCTTCTGTTTCATTTAATTCTCTTATTTGTTCATCTTTTTCGATCTTTCTTTTCTTGCTTTCCGGCTCGCAATTTTCTACGTTATCAGCACTTCTCTTTCTGTTAATCGTTTCAACATCTGTCTTAATCTCTTCTGTTGTTACCATCTCTTTGTTTTCTTGGTAATTTGAACACTCGGGTCTTTCTGGTGTAACCAACGTTTCCGATTCTGTATTAATTATTATTCTCGCTCTTGCCCGAGTTTCTTCGTCCGGATTTAAGGAATAATTTTGATTTAAAACATTTCCAGATGTTGGCAAGGAACTTAGAAGAAACTTTTCTCTTTTGTATTTTTCCCATTCTCTTTTTGATTTTTCGATGTAAGGCTTTTTAGCTTCAAAATCCAGTTGTTTCCATTTTTTCGCTAATGTCTTTGCCGCTCTTGTCACTCGCCTTACTCCCGCGGCTCTAAGTTCCGGAAGATGGTCGACGTAATAATAAAGGAAGGAGGACATCGGTCGCTTGAGATGGCTCCTTCCTCCTATTTCTCTTGGCATGCTCGGTGACATCTTTATTGGCACACAAAAGCAAGTTTTGAGTTCACCGTCTTTCATATTTGCCTTTTAATTCTTGCCGAAATTTCTATTATTGTAAACAAAGAAATCTCTTACAATTAGGTAAATATTGTTACGTTTTAAGTAAAATACGTCGTTTTTGCTTATATTGTTTTCTTAAAATGGCTTGGAAAAAAGATTAGATGAGTGTATCGTTAAGAGCCATGCCAAAAATATTTAAAGTTTATTTCTTTCCTGATAATTTTGAAATGATGTGTGCGAGTTATGCCTTTTAGTTATTTAACACTGAAATATTAAAAAGCAATAGTGAGATGTACAGATGATTCCAGCATGTTTGTGATCACAGATTTGAATAAAATATTTTTTTTTACAGTAATGCAAGGCCACGTATAAATGCACATCCAAGAAATCACAGAACTTTGGTGGACTCTTCTTTATCACCATCCTATAGCCTGGATCTTATATCTTCTGATTCTTATCTCTTTGGTCATCTGAAAGATGCAATCTGCAGAAAGAGATATTGCAGCAACCAGGAATTTATTGATGAAGTAAGAAGTTGGCTAAAATAAAGACCAGTAATGTTGCACTGTGAAGTCATACAGACTGTTACATCTAGATTGCATAAAATCATTAACATGAATAGAGATTTTGTAAAAAAAAGTTTTTGTACTTAAGAATTGGGAAAGGGTCTAATGGATTACTTGCTATATGGTTTGCTGTGTTTCTCGAACTCAGATTTTAACTTTTCGATGTTCTATCGAGTCTACAATAAAATTTACATATATAATATATATACCTTTGTACGGTTTAACGCAGGCTGTTGTCCTAAACTCGGAATATACAAAATTATAAATCTGGATTAGTAAGTTTTCGAAATATTACGAAAAGTATCAGAAAAAGTCAAAAAACTCGAGTTTCAACTTTTCGATGTTCTATCGCGTCTACAATAAAAATTTACATATATAGTATAAATACCTTTAAAACGGTTTAACGCAGGCTGTTGTTCTAAACTCAGAAATACAAAATTATAAATCTCTATTAGTAAGTTTTCGAAATATTACGAGAAGTATCAGAAAAAGTCAAAAAACTCGAGTTTTAACTTTTCGATGTTCTATCGCGTCTACAATGAAAATTTACATATATATAAAATAAATACCTCGGTACGGTTTAACGCAGGTTGTTGTTCTAAACTCAAGGAATACCAAAATTATAGATCTGGATTAGTAAGTTTTCGAAATATTACGAGAAGTATCAGAAAAAGTCAAAAACTCGAGTTTCAACTTTTCGATGTTCTATCGCGTCTACAATTAAAATTTACATATATAAAATAAATACCTTAGAAGGTTTAACGCGGGTTGTTTTTCTAACCAGGAATTATAAAATTATAGATCTGGATTAGTAAGTTTTCAAAATATTACGAGAAGTATCAGAAAAAGTCGAAAAACTCGAGTTTCAACTTTTCGATGTTCTATCGCGTCTACAATTAAAATTTACATATATAAAATAAATATCTCGAAAAGTTTAACGCGGGTTGTTTTTCTAAACCAGGAATTACCAAAATTATAGATCTGGATTAGTAAGTTTTCAAAATATTACGAGAAGTATCAGAAAAAGTCAAAAAACTCGAGTTTCAACTTTTCGATGTTCTATCGCGTCTACAATGAAAATTTACATATATAAAATAAATACCTCGAAAAGGTTTAACGCGGGTTGTTTTTCTAAACCAGGAATTACCAAAATTATAGATCTGGATTAGTAAGTTTTCAAAATATTACGAGAAGTATCAGAAAAAGTCGAAAAACTCGAGTTTCAACTTTTCGATGTTCTATCGCGTCTACAATGAAAATTTACATATATAAATTAAATACCTTAATAAGGTTTAACGCAGGTTGTTTTTCTAAACCAGAATATACCAAATTATAGATCTGGATTAGTAAGTTTTCAAAATATTACGAGAAGTATCAGAAAAAGTCGAAAAACTCGAGTTTCAACTTTTCGATGTTCTATCGCGTCTACAATTAAAATTTACATATATAAAATAAATACCTCGAAAAGGTTTAACGCGGGTTGTTTTTCTAAACCAGGAATTACCAAAATTATAGATCTGGATTAGTAAGTTTTCAAAATATTACGAGAAGTATCAGAAAAAGTCGAAAAACTCGAGTTTCAACTTTTCGATGTTCTATCGCGTCTACAATTAAAATTTACATATATAAAATAAATACCTCGATAAGGTTTAACGCGAGGTTGTTTTTCTAAACCAGGAAATACCAAAATTATAGATCTGGATTAGTAAGTTTTCAAAATATTACGAGAAGTATCAGAAAAAGTCGAAAAACTCGAGTTTTAACTTTTCGATGTTCTATCGCGTCTACAATTAAAATTTACATATATAAAATAAATACCTCAGGAAGTTTAACGCGGTTGTTTTTCTAAACCAGGAATTATTAAAATTATAGATTTGGATTAGTAAGTTTTCAAAATATTACGAGAAGTATCAAAAAAAGTCGAAAAACTCGAGTTTTAACTTTTCGATGTTCTATCGCGTCTACAATGAAAATTTACATATATAAAATAAATATCTCGGAAAGGTTTAACGCGGGTTGTTGTTCTAAACCAGGAAATACCAAAATTATAGATCTGATTAGTAAGTTTTCAAAATATTACGAGAAGTATCAGAAAAAGTCAAAAAACTCGAGTTTTAACTTTTCGATGTTCTATCGCGTCTACAATAAAAATTTACATATATATAATAAATACCTTGATAAGGTTTAACGCAGGTTGTTTTTCTAAACCAGGAATTACAAAATTATAGATCTGAATTAGTAAGTTTTCAAAATATTACGAGAAGTATCAGAAAAAGTCGAAAACTAGAGTTTAAATTTTTCAATGTTCTATCGCGTCTACGTAAACAATTTACATATACAAAATAAATATTTTAGTAAAATTTGATGCAGGGTGTTGTCTAAAATTCAGCTACAAAAAATTATAGTGCTAGATTAGTAACATTTCGAAATATTACAAGAAGTATCAAAAAAAGTCGACTTGCACCAACTTGCACTGACTTGCAACTTTTCGTATAGACTTGCTATCGCGTCTTGCACAAAAATTGTACCATACTTGCATCAACTCCCATAGACTTGCATCGAGCTTTGCTAAAACATGGATTGACTTTAAAGATTTGCATTGACTTGCATTGATTTGCACCGACTGCATTGACTTGCATCGACTTGAAGTCCGAATTGACTCGAATTGCACCACTTTCGAATGTTCTATCGCGTCTACAGTAAAAATTTACATAAATAAAATAAATACCTTAGTAAGGTTTAACGCAGGTTATTTTTTAATTCAAACGAAAGCAAATTTATAGATCTAGATTAGTTAGTTTTCAAAATATTATGAAAAGTATCAGAAAAAGTCGAAAAACTCGAATTTTAACTTTTCGATGTTCTATCGCGTCTACAGTAAAAATTAACATATATAAAATAAACACCTCAGAACGGTTTAACGCAAGTTATTTTTATAATTCAAACGAAAGCAAATTTATAGATCTAGATTAGTTAGTTTTCAAAATATTTTGAGAAGTATCAGAAAAAGTCGAAAAACTCGAATTTCAACTTTTCGATGTTCTATCGCGTCTACAGTGAAAATTTACATAAATAAAATAAATACCTTAATACGGTTTAACGCAGGTTATTCTTATAATTAAAATGAAAGCAAGTTTATAGATCTAGATTAGTGAATTTTCAAAATATTACAAGAAGTATCAGAAAAAGTCAAAAAACTCGAATTTCAACTTTTCGATGTTCTATCGCGTCTACAGTAAAAATTTACATATATAAAATAAACACCTTAAAACGGTTTAACGCAAGTTATTCTTATAATTCAAATAGAAGCAAATTTATAGATCTAGATTAGTTAGTTTTTAAAATATTTTGAGAAGTATCAGAAAAAGTCGAAAAACTCGAATTTCAACTTTTCGATGTTCTATCGCGTCTACAATAAAAATTTACATATATATAAATGAATTCCTCAAAAGGGTTTAACGCGGGCTGTAGTTTCTGAACCAGCGAATTACGCAAAATTATAGATTGGATTAGGAAGTTTTCAAAATATTACGAGAAGTATCAGAAAAAAGTCGAAAAACTCGAGTTTCAACTTTTCGTATGTTCTATCGCGTCTACAATTAAAATTTACATATATAAAATAAATACCTCGGTAAGGTTTAACGCGGGTTGTTTTTCTAAACCAGGAAATACTAAAACTATAAATCTGCATTAGTAAGTTTTCAAAATATTACGACAAGTATCAGAAAAAATCGAAAAACTCAATTTTCACTTTTCGATGTTTTATCGCGTCTACAATGAAAATTTAACATATATATAATATATTACTTCGAGTTAAATTTAACGCGGGTTGTTGTTCTAAACCAGGAGCTTATTAAAATTATAGATCTGGATTAGTAAGTTTTCAAAATATTACGAGAAGTATCAAAAAAAGTCGAAATACTCGAGTTTCAACTTTTCGATGTTCTATCGCGTCTACAGTAAAAATTTACATATATTAAATAAATACCTTAAATAGGTTTAACGCGGGTTGTTGTACTAAACCAGGAATACAAAAATTATAAATCTGCATTAGTAAGTTTTCGAAAATATTACAATAAGTATCAGGAAAATAGTCAAAAAACTCGAGTTTCAACTTTTGATGTTCTATCGCGTCTACTACAAAAATTTACATATATATATAATAAACCTTATGGTACGGTTTAACACATTTTGTCGTTTCAAAATCCAGTAATTACAAATTTTTAAATTTGTATCAGTAAGTTTTCAAAAATATTACGAGAAGTATCAGAAAAAGTCGAAAAACTCGAATTTCAACTTTTCGATGTTCTATCGCGTCTACAGTAAAAATTTACATAAATAAAATAAATACCTTAGTAAGGTTTAACGCAGGTTATTTTTTAATTCAAACGAAAGCAAATTTATAGATCTAGATTAGTTAGTTTTCAAAATATTATGAAAAGTATCAGAAAAAGTCGAAAAACTCGAATTTTAACTTTTCGATGTTCTATCGCGTCTACAGTAAAAATTAACATATATAAAATAAACACCTCAGAACGGTTTAACGCAAGTTATTTTTATAATTCAAACGAAAGCAAATTTATAGATCTAGATTAGTTAGTTTTCAAAATATTTTGAGAAGTATCAGAAAAAGTCGAAAAACTCGAATTTCAACTTTTCGATGTTCTATCGCGTCTACAGTGAAAATTTACATAAATAAAATAAATACCTTAATACGGTTTAACGCAGGTTATTCTTATAATTAAAATGAAAGCAAATTTATAGATCTAGATTAGTTAATTTTCAAAATATTACGAGAAGTATCAGAAAAAGTCGAAAAACTCGAATTTCAACTTTTCGATGTTCTATCGCGTCTACAGTAAAAATTTACATATATAAAATAAACACCTTAAAACGGTTTAACGCAAGTTATTCTTATAATTCAAATAGAAGCAAATTTATAGATCTAGATTAGTTAGTTTTCAAAATATTTTGAGAAGTATCAGAAAAAGTCGAAAAACTCGAATTTCAACTTTTCGATGTTCTATCGCGTCTACAACAAAAATTTACATAAATAAAATGAATACCTCAACAAGGTTTAACGCGGGTTGTTTTTCTGAACCAAGCGATACCAAATTATAGACCTGCATTAGTAAGTTCTCAAAATATTACGAGAAGTATCAAAAAATGTCGAAATACTCGAGTTCAAACTTTTCTATGTTCTATCGATGTCTACAATAAAAATTTACATAAATAAAATAAATACTCAATACAGTTTAACGCGGGTTGTTGTTCTAAACTCAGTGCATACAAAACTATAGATCTGCATTAGTAAGTTTTTAAAATATTACGAGAAGTATCAGAAAAAGTCGAAAAACTCGAATTTCAACTCTTCGATGTTCTATCGCGTCTATAATTAAAATTTACATATATAAAATAAATATCTTAATAAGGTTTAACGCGGGTTGTTGTTTCTAAACCAGGGAATACCAAAATTATAAATCTGCATTAGTAAGTTTTCGAAATATTACAAAAAGTATCAGAAAAAGTCAAAAACTCGAGTTTCAACTTTTTGATGTTCTATTCGCGTCTACTACTAAAATTTACATATATAGTATAAATACCTTGTAAAACGGTTTAACGCAGGCTGTTGTTCTAAACTTGGAAATACCAAAATTATAGATCTCGATTAGTAAGTTTTCGAAATATTACGAGAAGTATGTGAGAAAGTCGAAATACTCGAATTTCAACTTTTGTTGTTTTATCGTGTCTACAATGAAAATTTACATATATAAAATAAATACCTCAATAAGGTTTAACGCGGTTTGTTCTTTTAAACCAAGAGATACCAAAATTATAGATCTGCATTAGTAAGTTTTCGAAATATAACGAGAAATTTCAGAAAAAATCGAAAAACTGGAATTTTAATTTTTCGATGTTCTATCGCGTCTACAATGAAAAATTTACATATATAAAACAAATACCTCGGTGAGGTGTAACGCGGGTTGTCGTTCTTAATCAGAGTTTATCGAATTTATAGATCTGCATTAGTAAGTTTTTAAAATATTACGAGAAGTTTTAGAAAAAGTCGAAATACTCGAGTTTTAACTTTTCGATGTTCTATCGCATCTACAATAAAAATTAACATAAATAAAATAAATTCTTTAATAAGGTGTAACGCGGGTTGTTGTTCTAAACTAGATCATAATCGAATTATAGATCTGCATTAGTAAGTTTTCAAAATATAACGAGAAGTATCAGAAAAAGTCGAAAAACTCGAATTTCAACTTTTGTATGTTCTATCGTGTCTACAATGAAAATTTACATAAATAAAATAAATACCTTAATAAGGTTAATCGCGGGTTGTTCCTTTGAACCAGGAGATATTAAAATTATAGATCTGCATTAGTAAGTTTTCGAAATATAACGAGAAATATCAGAAAAAATCGAAAAACTCGAATTTTATCTTTTCGATGTTCTATCGCGTCTACAATGAAAATTTACATATATAAAATAAATACCTCGTAGGTTTAACGCGTGTTGTTGTTTTAAACCATGCTACACAAAAATTATAGATATGCATTAGTAAGTTTTCAAAATATTACGAGAAGTATCAGAAAAAGTCGAAAATACGTGAATTTCAACTTTTCGATGTTCTATCGCGTCTACAATAAAAATTTACATAAATAAAATAAATACCTTGGTAAGATTTAACGCGGGTTGTTGTTCTGAACCAGGAGATACTAAAATTATGAATCTGCATTAGTAAGTTTTCGAAATATTACGAAAAGTATCAGAAATAGTCAAAAACACGAGTTTTAATTTTTCGATGTTCTATCGCGTCTACTACAAAAATTTACATATATATAAAAATACCTTTGTACAGTTTAACGCAGGTTCTTGTTTTAAACTCAAGTATATACAAAATATAAATTTGTATCAGTAAGTTTTCGAAATATTATGAGAAGTATCAGAAAAAGTCGAAATACTTGATTTCAACTTTTCGATGTTCTATCGCGTCTACAATAAAAATTTACATAAATGAAAATAAATACCTCGGTAAGGTGTAACGCGGGTTGTTGTTCTAAATAGAGCATATCGAATTTATAGATCTGCATTAGTAAGTTTTCAAAATATTACGAGAAGTTTTAGAAAAAGTCGAAATACTTGAATTTCAACTTTTCGATGTTCTATCGCGTCTACAAAAAATTTACATATATAAAATATATACCTTTGTACGGTTTAACGCAGGTTGTTGTTTCAAACTCAAGTATATACAAATTATAAATTTGTATCAGTAAGTTTTCGAAATATTACGAGAAGTATCAGAAAAAGTCGAAATACTCGAATATCAACTTTACGATGTTCTATCGCGTCTACAATGAAAATTAACATAAATGAAATAAATACCTCGGTAGGGTTTAACGCGGTTGTTGTTCTAACCAGGGAATACTGAAATTATCAATCTGAATTAGTAAGTTTTTGAAATATTACGAAAAGTATCAGAAATTGTCAAAAACTCGAGTTTCAACTTCTCGATGTTCTATCGCGTCTACAACAAAAATTTACATATATAGTATAAATACCTTAATACGGTTTAACGCAAGCTGTTGTTTTAAACTTGGGAATACAAAATTATAAATTTCGATTAGTAAGTTTTCGAAATATTACGAGAAGTATCAGAAAATGTTGAAAAACTCGATTTTCAACTTTCGATGTTTTATCGCGTCTACGAAAAAAATTTACATATATACGGAGGATTGCTCGATACCGTTGCATGCGTATTGTCTTACTGAATTCGGTAACATTCAAATCATTATTTTTTTTTAGTATGTAATCGAAATATTACGACCGCTACCTGAAAAGATCGAATTACATTTTATTTGGTGTTCGGAAAACGATCGCTTTTACGAAAAAAAGTTACATATATACGGGAGATTGCTTCGTAATGTTGCATGGGGATTGTTGTATCAAATCCGGTAACAACGAAATTATTATACTTTCTTAGTAAGTTTTCGAAATATAACGACCGCCACCTGAAAAGATCAGAATACAATTTTTTTTGGTTTTCGGGTAACGATCGCGTCTACGAAAACAAGTTACATATATATAGAGAATTGCTTGGTATTGCTGCCTGCGTACCGTTGTTCCGGATCTGATAACATTGAAATCATTGTTCTCTGTTAGAAACTGTTCGAAATATAACGACCGTTATCTGAAAACATCGAAATAAATTTTTCTTTGGTTTTCGGAAAACGATAGCGTCTACGAGAAAAAGTTACATATATACGTTAGATTGCTTGATACCGTTGCATGCGTACTGTTGTACCGAATCTGGTAATATTTAAATTATTATTTTTTCTTACTATGTTTTTGAAATATAACGACCGCTATCTGAAAACATCGGTATACATTTTTTTGGTTTTCGGGGAACGATCGCGTTTACGAAAACAAGTTACATATATACAAATGATTGCTTGGTACCGTTGCATGCGTACCGTAGTACGAAAACGGTAACATTGGAATTATTTTTCTTTTTTAGTATGTTTTCGAAATATAACGACTGCCATCTGAAAGAATTGAAATATATTTTCTTTGGTTCTCGGATAACGATCTCGTTTACGAAAACAAGTTTCATATATACAAAGGATTGCTTGGTACCGTTGCATGCGTACCGTTGCACCGAATCCGGTAACACCGAAATTATTATTTTCTCTTAGTATGTTTTCGAAATGTAACGACCGCTATCTGAAAACATCGGAATACATTTTTCTTTGGTTTTCGGGGAATAATCGCTTTTACGAAAAACAAGTTACATATATACGGGGGATTGCTTGGTACCGTTGCATGCGTATATTTGTACCGAATCTGGTAACACCGAAATAATTATTCTATTTTAGTAAGTTTTCGAAATATAACGACCGCCATCTGAAAAGATCGGAACATATTTTTCTTTAAACGATTTTTTTTTATTTTTATTTTTATTTTATTTCACAAATTGTTTTTCTTCGGTTTTCGGCAGATGATCGCGTATACAGAAAAAATTTACGTATTCACATAGAATAGTTTGGCGACGGCCGGATGGCCGAGCGGTCAAGGTGGCAGCCTACCGCTCTGGGGAAGCCGGGATCGAATCCGAACGGGTCGAATAATCCCCAGGAATTTTTCGGGGGTGGTCCGTTCGGATATGTCAGGCCCCGTCCCTCACCACCCGGTCGCCCCATTGTGGGCCTGGCCGAACTCATAATGGCCTTTCTAAAAGAGGCCCTCTTAGTGCCCACAGGACGGAAAGAGTTAACAAAAAAAAAAAAAAAAGAATAGTTTTAAAATTTCGCTGGATGAAAAATTTTTTTTTTTTTATGAAATAAAAAGACAGTCGCTTCCAAAAAATAATTTTTAGTGGATCACCATTTATTTCCTTACATTGTTCAAGAATAAAAACTTTAGGACGACGAGGAAGGTCGGGTCGTCCTAAAGTTTTTATTCTTGAACAATGTAAGGAAATAAATGGTGATCCACTAAAAATTATTTTTTGGAAGCGACTGTCTTTTTATTTCATAAAAAAAAAATATTTTCATCCAGCGAAATTTTAAAACTAAAAATTTAATAATAATTCGCCGCCAGAGGGAGGACAAGATAATCTACATTTTACAGCGCAAATTTACAAGTGGATATAAAGTCCGAAAATCCCGACTGGAAGTTATGGATGCAACTCAAGACGTCAGTAAGGTCACCAATTCCAATATTTGTTAAAATTTTTATAATTTTAATTGGAGTTTTTCCTGTGTTTTATAGAATTGTTTCCTGGGCGGCCGTGAAGCCTAAAAAGGAAGGTCGGGTCGTCCTAAAGTTTTTATTCTTGAACAATGTAAGGAAATAAATGGTGATCCACTAAAAATTATTTTTTGGAAGCGACTGTCTTTTTATTTCATAAAAAAAGAATAGTTTGGTATTTTTCGGTAAAGAGTACTGTCTGGAAATTAGAACCATCAAAATAGTAATTCTATTCTAGTAACTTTTTGAAATATCCTGACAAGGATAAATAAATTAAACATGTACATGAAATTTTCATGTGGATCTTAGTGCATTTCACTGTCGCAAAATTATCCGCATTAAAGGAATTATTTTGTTTTAGTAATTTTTTCGATACTTCGACGGACATTCTAAAAAAGTCGAAATATTGCTTTCGGATGTTTTCTGTAGTTGATCGCATTTTTTTAAAATATTTAACATTTATATAGAATTTTTTGGTAAATTTCAGTACACGCTACTGTTGCAAAAGAAATTACTTTAAAAGAGTTTTATATTAATAATTATCTTATATATTGCGTCGAACCTTTTCAAAGTGTCGAAATACTGCTTTCTTACTTTTTCGGGAATTGATCGCGTTTGCAGGAAAAAGTTGAACATTTGTTTACAATGTTTCGATACATTTTAGCGCAAGATAATGTCTTCAGATTAATTACATGGTAAAAGTATTTTTATATTATTAATTTTTTCAGGTATACGGACAAACATTTTCTTTATAATATAAATTATTTTTTGGAATGAAAAATTAAAATAATTGTTTATTTTCATATTTATGGAGTTAAATTTATTTTTATACTCGAATTAATCGATGCACTTTGAAGTATATTTTTTAACTACAGGTTTCTCGCCACTTTACGACCGAGTTCCGTTCCGACGACTACGTCGTTAAGCGAATCGGTCGATATTCGAGGAGCTTGCGTCGGGAATATAGGATCGTTGTAAATTTATACAAATTATGCAACAAACTTCAAATTTATTTATAAAAAGTCTATTATAGTACGCTATTAGTAATATAAGAATATTATAGTACTCTTAGTGCGCGTGTCACCATTCGCCACTGACCGACACTCGAGCTTAGAAAGGCGATTTCCAGAATTGCGGATCGAAACTCGATTGGTCGTAAGTGCGAGTGGTCGTTAAGCAGATAGGTCGTAAAGTGAAGAGTACCTGTACAATGCTCGTTTTATCTGCGAGATCGTCTTATACGCGAATAAATATGGTAATTTAAATTTTTAACACTTCTATTATTTATAATATAAATGATATAAAATAATCTTTTTTAATCTCGTTATGAAGCGATTAATCATTACTGGTGTACCTGTGTGATCAGAAGTTATATTGTTAAATTGTAGATAAATTTTAAAAAAAGTTACATTTTAAGAGTGCGTGCATCAAAGGCTGATGAAACACGGAGTTTTAAGAAGTTAAATTCTACGATTTTGCTAGAAAGGATAAAGAATACTCCTAATTAAATTTGGGCTAATACTCGCATGCAAATATCTCCATGCACAATTGAGTGCCAAATGTTTAAAGTTGCAATAAATTGTGCGAGTTTAAACATTTGGCAATACAGCGATTATTTTGCGCACAGGCTGATAAACATTGTTGAGATGTTAGTGTATGAGTTCGCGTTATGCTAATTTTCTCATCATTATAGTGTTCTCTGCATGAGGAACCAGCTTGTTCTGTATAGTTGTCTTTCATGATACCGGATAAAAGTTCGTTTAACTTCACCTTCTTTTACTGATAACAGTTAATTATGAAAAAAAAAATGTGCTTTAGCACACAAATGAAGTACTCTTGTATAGTACAGATTGTTTTGAAGAAAGTCCCTTTGGTTGCTAAAAGTCGTTCAGACATTGTTAGAACTTGGTATTTTCTTGTTTGCATTCGATGAGTTATATTTGTTTAATTGTTCACACAGTTGTAATGTAATTGTGCAAACAAAAGTAAACAAAATTGATATATCTAAGATTATGGATACAATAAGCAAATCACAAAAATGTATACTCTAGTTTATATTCTTCCGTTTTCGGATAAAAACATTGTCCGTTAATATCGTTACGAATATAACTAGAAAATTAGTAATTTATAATGTTAATTTCATATTTCAGAACACACGTTTGTTTAAACACGTGTGTTTGGAAATAAATAATTATTATTACGTAAGCTGCAAAACCAATAAATTCAACTATTTTCTAAAGAATTAAAAACATTATAAATTTTCCACCACAAAAATATTTCAAACCCTCAATTATAGTTTTCTAACAGTTAGTTTATTTGAATTTAAATTAAAGCATTTTAAGTATGTACTTTTATTTTCAAGTTTAATATATAGCACATAAAATTGTTTGGTTTCTGTTTACAGTACATATTTGTACGTTAAGTTTAAAAATTTCCTAATAAGTATTTCATCGTGAATTTTACGTAAAGCCTTCCTGTCACCAAGAGTTTGTCTGACTGATTAGTAAAAACGTTCAAATCTTATGTGAATGTGATATTATATTAATGCCATAAATTATAAATGAAGATTTATAAAACGATTGATATTGTCAAGACTCCGATTTCTCTTTTTGGATTGTAGTTTGATATTCTTTTCGAAATTCTCTCTCGGTTCATTCTCTAAACATCTTCAAACCATTTTTCTATAGCTATCTAAAGTGTAATATTTTAAATAAAAGTTAATTAGCTAACTCAACTATTATCAAATTTTCCCCGATAAATTGACTTCGTAACAAACAATTTCTTATTAATGGACGGTGCTAACCTACCATTTCGATCCTAATACAACAAATATTCTACGAAAATTTCATTAATACAGTAAAAGCATTATAATTATCAAAGTAAAATTGATTCTACATTAATTATTTCATATAATTTCTGTTAATTCTTGTCCAGACTTCATTTAATTCACAGTCAGAAGTTTCCCACAACTTCGATAGAACATTCCAACCCATTCTAGCGGAGGATAGAGCGTACAGATTACTTGGATCTAGTCTGAATGTATAGGCACCAAGGGTAAGTGACTGGCTCAATCTGGCTAACATGCAAATCTGAAAAATATAAAATTTTATTAGTCACTTTATTTTAGCATGAAAATTTGATTTACTTATTTGCACATTATTCCATGTAAGAATAAATTGAATTTACTTTTTGCTTCAAATGAAAATTACATAGCCAATTGCAAACTGATTTGCGGCTGTGAATGAAAATGTTGTTTTATGGTAATAAAGCTATTTATACATTTGATCTATATATAAGATATAAAATAATACAAATCTGAAAAAAAATCGAAAAGTAATAATAAGGGATAAAAATAGCCAATCAGTTCATAAACTCGAAATTTAGTTTTGTTCTTAAAAGTCAAAAATAATTCTCAACACTTTAAGACTGCAAAATCGGTCGCTATAATTTGCTCATACATTGTTGTAACTTGGTAATCTTTCTGTTCAGCGTTTTATAAGAATTTATTGTTTTTGATTTACATACTCTTACTTGAATAATATACATTTATCTCTATTGCTACAGTTAATTGCTAAATTCTTTTTCGAACTTTCGTTTCGAAATGCGGGGCTTTTAATGTAAGGACGGCCAAGAAGTTTATAACTATTTTTTGCTTCGCACGGTAAATTATACGCAGTCTGTACTTACACAAATTAATTTTGAACAATGACTTGACCGGGATGTTTTGCTATCAACTTTTCAAACAATCCTGATAGTAAACAGATTTCAATGTGAAAAATAAGTTTGATAAACTTGTGGGTTTTCTTAATTAAAGAAGGATTTCACAACAACATTTTTTCTTCAAACAAATAAACAAACTTTTTATTGGTTTCAGTATCTTCATATACATAAATTTATAACTGAGTCTAGTTAGGTGAATACTTGTTGTTTGCTCCTTACATTTTCGGTCATATTCTGTAGACTGAGTTAAACAGAGAGGTGACGAACCCCAGTTTAAATCTAACTCAGATTTACATTACGAGTTACCTGCCTTTCAACAATATAACTTTAAAATTTTTATAATGTTTTAAAACAGTCCTGCGTTCGAGATTAAAGAAATCTTCTTTTGTAAGCAGCGTCTTATGTGCAAGCAAACACGTAGAAAATGGTTGAAACACAAACGGATAATAACGCACGTCGTAAATTTCATCAATTATGAGAAATAATTACTACTAAAATTATTAGGAAAGCATGACGAAATAATGGAAAAAAAAGAAAACAAATGTAAGTTAAAAAGAATAGAGACACGTGAGAAATATTATGTAAAAATTGTTCAGTCACTGTCGGGAAATTTTAAGGGTAAATATATGTATTTAAAACAAGGATGTGTATTAGTTAGCACCTCTTTACTAAATGTCTTAAAAAGCCGATGGAAGAGGGGCGTATGCCCGAAACGCGTATCGGTGTGTAAGATATTCCTGAATAAAGAGTGATGTTAAAGATGCCCAGTGTCTACCTATACACCCAGTTGTGAAGTAAATAATAATTATTTAACGAATTTAACGGTACTCCAGGTATCACATTAAAGAAAGGAAGCAATTGTGGGATTGCTACAAAAATATAAAGAAGAAGGCTCTGAAGGAACGTGCACAAGAAGCAAAATTATATAAAACAGAAGAGAAGGTAATCCAACTTTAATTGAAACAAATGGAATCAGTAAAAAATTATTTTTTATGGTCATCCTAACACAGTCCTTAGGAAATAATTGTGATAGTGATGCCCAACAGAAAACAAGTAATTGTTAAAGTGACATAATGATTTATTAAAATTTCGAATTTTCAATCAAATAGTCATGTTTTAATAGCACAGACAGCTAGAACTTGTACAGTATAGTAGCTGTTGAAGGTACTGTACAAGTAAGTCAACACTAATTCACTTATAAATTACTTTATAATACTTGTATTAGTGTATATTTATAATAATAATAAGCCCTCCAAATTGTTAAAATCCTATTTATTAGGTTATCTATCTAAATTAATGTATATTTAAATGACAAGTATTAAATTTGAAAATATCCGTAGTATATCTGTGTGTTTACATTTGAAAAATACATCCCATATAACATGTGTATCTTTCGCTATACAGTATATATTAATACAATAAGGGTGCACATACATTATACATATATACTGTATATGCACATGTAAGTTACTAATGGCATATACTTATAACGGTATAACATTTAATATATGAAACGTATGAAAGTTTAAATTGTATGTATCTTAATGTCTTAATAAATTGTGTATACTTTCATTTAAAAGAACTTGTATGAATTTTGTACCTGACAATTATCTACATTTTTTTTCCATTTATGAATGATATGTTCATATTAGTAGTTAGTAATACCGTTTTTTAAATGTCAAGTACAGATATATTTATTTTCATTCGTCAGCAAATAACACAATTTTTTCCTTACATATAACATGTATTCCAGAAACCAGTGATTTTACAGCTGTATATTTTAATAAAACCTCTTCGGATTATTTTGTATTGAAGGACTTCAAAACATTAATAATCAGCAGGTAAGTCTTAAAATAGAATTTTTATGAAATATAATTATTTTTAACTTTTAATGAAATAGTTACATTTCAAACAAGATTCGAAAACTCAGGATGAGAGAAGTGTTTAAAAAATAAAAAGGAGCCGAAGCAATTTTATCCATTGATGAACAACTTGAAAGAAGGAAGGAAAAAGAAGCCGAATTAAAAATTAAGTTTATGACTGAAGAACACATGAAAATGCTGTTAACGAGAAAAAAAGTTAAAATTCCGAAAAAAATTTTACAAATTGTAGAAAATTCTTCCTTCTCGACATTACAAATTTTTAAGTTAGTTTAATGCAAAAATATATATATGTTATGGACAAAGTGAATAATCGGGCATTATTCATAATGCCCGGTCATTATGAACAATGACGAAAAAGGGCGGGCAGTGTGATAAATATTGATTAATTTATCTAATTGACCGGTCATTATGAATACTGCTATCACCTAGTCGGGCAAAGTGATAATAATACGTTAAAGAGTGATCATCCATCCAACATACGCTAACAAATCAGCACTCTTGAGTTGTGTGTGCGTATCGCGTTTAGTACCAAATTTTAAATTCTGCAACATTTTAATTTGATTAAAAAACTCCACTTATTTCATTTAGAAATATTTATTTTTTGTGAATTATTTTAAAGTATTTTTAAAAAAACATGTAATCGTTTAAAACCAAGTACTATTAACTATATTAATTAAATGGTGAAATTTTACCTATGAGCACCATCATGGCGGTGGTCGCAAATGTTTGTGCTCCTGACGGATTCCTCCGGAGGGGAGGCGCTGGTCGGCCGACGATTGTTTAACGTCACTACCCATTGATACATACTATAAATTGATACGTGTGTTCAAGAACTACCGTGAGTAAATAAGTAGTGACGTTAAACAATCGGCGGCCGGCCGGCGGCTCCCCTCCGGGAAGAATCCGTCGAGAGCACAAACAGTCGCGACCGCCGCCAAATTCCGTACTAAACGCAATACGCACGCGCAACTCAGATTTGAGTGCTGATTGGCTAGCGTATGTCTGATAATCACTTCTCAACGTATTATCACTTTGCCCGACTAGATGATAGCAGTATTCATAATGACCGGTCAATTTCATAAATTACTGAAATTTATTACAATGCCCGATTTTGTTGGTCATTTTTCATAATGACCGGGCATTATGAATAATATCCGTATTAATCACTTTGTCCATAACATATATATTGTGTAAAAGATTCTTAATCCTTGAATTTTTAAAATATAGGGTAGTTGCACCAGTGAATGACCAAATTGTCAGAAATTTGTTTAAAATAAGCGCCACGGCAAGAAAAACTAATCAGAAGCGCTGAATTACTGAAAATCAACTACATTTTGAAATATTCTCTTTTATTGATCATTTAGAAACGCGTCATAGTGTTTGAAATATGGCAGCTTTTCTCAGAAGTGTATGTAAGGTGTAACCTTGCTCGCATTGTAATAAGGTCAAAATTGTGGCAATGAATCATATAGTAGCATTTTAAAATAATTATTTATTGATTTTCTAAGCATTGAGTAAGAAAATGGTTTTGTAGATATTTAAAGTGTGGTTTTAGTACAAAAATTAATTCTTTAAAAGTGTATAGATAGGGGGTGGATCGGAAAAATGATTCTTCTCCAGTGAAGGAACACTTCGGTCATTTAATGGCTATAAAGTAATATGCGTCATTTTCATTTCGAGCACAAAATTCAAAATCTGTGAAAGTTGTTTCATACTAATGTATGAGTGAATGACCAAAACACTAACTAGTACCAGTAAATGACCATGGTTTAGAGTTGTGTGGTCGTTCATTGCTGCTCATTAAAATGGTCTGAGATAAATAATTAAAAACGTTTGAATTTATTTTTATTCAGATAAATTCAAAATGGCAGATAAAATAAATAAAAAGAAGAAAGCCTACAGACGTATTAAATACGCAACTGTATAAGCGGTACGCGGGAATAAAATAAGTGCTAATAAGACTAGCAAAAAATTTAACATTCCAAGAGGAACTTTAATAAATAAATTACATGGAGTGAAAAATAGGTCCCGCACCAATATTAGCTAAAGCAGAGACAGGTTGCGAAAATAAATTATTGCAAAAGCCAGATTGGGTTTTTCCATTCCTCCTGATGAAGTAAAAGACGCAGTTCAGAAAGTTCTGAACGATACGGAACGAAAGAACCCATTTAATGATGATCGCCCAAAAAATGGCTAAAGCTTTTTCTAAAAAGGCATCTTAATTAGCAGCAAAGAATACAGAAGTGATATCTACAGTTCGAGTAGCAGTTTCAGAAAAAATGATAGAGAATTAGTTTCAAGAATTATATAATTATTTGAGAGAAGAACATGCAAAATCATTTTCGTATCTTCAATGAAGATGAAACAAAAATGTTATTTTTTCAAAAACTGGGAAACTTCTGGGACTTAAAGTATATAAGAACTTTTATAACATTGCATCAAGACAAGAAAAACAGTGTATCACAGTTTTGTGTAATTTTTCTGCAAGTGGCCAGTCAGTGGATCTTATAATAGTGTTCCTATACAAGAGAATTTCAAGATATATTGCAGATTCAGTGGCAGATGGCTTTGCTGTAAATAGAAGTGATTCAGAATGGATGATAATTGCCACATTTTATGAATGTGTTGCAAATGTCTTCTACCCCTGCCTTCTGGATAAGAATTTCCAGTTTCTTGTATTATTGCTTCTTGATGGGCATATAATTGAAAAACTGTATAACTTGTGTCGAGAAAAGAATTCTCCTTTTTTTGTTTGTTGCCAAATGAAACTCATATTATCCAGCCTTGTGATGTTGCAATTTTTCGACCGCTTAAATGTCAGTGGAGAAATGTCACAAAACACAAGCATCAAAATCAGTTTCTAAACCTAACTTTGCAGCTTTACTCTTTGAAACTTACAAGAAAACTTTGAAATTAGAAACAATTTAACATGAGTTTGAAACATGTGGTTTGTTTCCTTTTGATCCAAATAGGGTGAATTATTCAAAATGTATTTAGGCTAGGCGTAAGGAATTGTTTTCCGAAAATGAACGTGATTTATCAATTAATTATGGAGAACATATAAATATAAACTGCAAATGGCAAAGAAAATAAGATTACACTTAATTTTTTATCAGATTTCAAGGAAGCCATTGCATCTAATAACAATCATATAAATTTAGAAAATTATTATTGCAATATTTCCTATTTATGACAAATTTTTGTATGAATTATCAGTTTGATTATTCATATAAAAATTTGTAACATTGTGTATATGGCATTTTTGAATTAAACACCTTTTCTAAAAATTAATATTGTTATTCCAATTTCTTAATCTGAAATTACATCACTGAATCACATAAAATTGCCAACACATATATAGTATACAATGGTATAAAATTGCATATAGTCTAGTTATTCACTATTAATCACTTGCGATCATTCCCTAGCCCTCAGCTGGTCAACTAATAGAACTATATAGTCATTCACTGGTGGTTTTTAAATTTTAAAAATATCGTGTCATGAATTTAATCAATATCACAGGAAATTAAAAATTCACTTTTCGAATGAGTAGTGCGAGTTCTTGGTAACCAGCAATGACCATTACTTATGTTAAATGTCTGTTTGTTAAGTGATTATATTCAAATCTCTTTATCAAGATGCTTAATCGGTCATTTACTGGTGCAACTACCCTATTACATTTTTTAAGAAGTGTTTGTGTGATGTACATATTTTATGTCTTGTTCCTTTTTAAATAATAATAATAATAATAATAAAACATTTTACAAAACGAACATTATTTTAAAATACATGAATTGCTCATTATAACGTTAAAAATATTCTGAATTATTGCAATTTTTTAGCAAAATCTTCACTTATTCTGGTACCTATTACTTGTACAAGCACATTATTACAATAGCAACTTGTAATGTGCTCAGCATTCTTCAAATTACTGCGTAAATATACAAATATTAAAATAGCATATTTAATTTAAGAAAAGTTTAGTAGAAAAGTATATCTTATGATCTATATTATAGGTTGCTGGAAGCGATTAAAAATAGATGCCAAAAAAGAGGCAGATAATAACCGACGTGCTGCACATATAACAGGTGGAGGACCAGCACCGTTATCACTAAATCCCTCCACACAAGTGGTTTTATGTTTTGAGTGACAGTATTAAACCGTTACCCAATCCGATGATCCACCATCGCCACTTATCGTTACATATGAAAATATTGAATCACTTACAGGAATCACTTACTCTAATTCAGGAATATTTTCACTTGTAGTGATAAGTGATGTAGCTGTCACGGAAAATATAGAAGTGGCAGATGATCGTCCACCACCATTCAAAAGACAACGGTAAATAATATTCCGATAAAATAATACTAAATATTAATAATTACTTTCTAAAAAATAATTAATCGTATTATATTTATAGCATTAACTCATTAGAGAAAGCCCAAATCCAGCTAATAGAGGACGGCGTAAAAACAGAGAATACGAAACAAGATACAGAAAGGAAAAAGCAAGAAGCAGAACAACTTAACATAGAGTTAAATTTAAAAAGTTGAAACTTTTGCAAGAACTAAAATTATCAGAAAATAAATAAATGTATTTATTATAAATATTAAAACGGCCCTTTTCAGAGCCAACAACTTTAGTTAAGAGTGGTCACATTGTATTAATAAACAATTAGATGATGGAAGAATATCAAAGAAAAAATATAAGAAAAAGATTATAATTATCATGACAAAGATTATAATTATCATGACTAAGATGTCATCATTTTTAACTGTCATGGTGGCTGTTTTAAATGTTCTATTGAATGTTATATAAACATTTTCAACAATGCCTCATGAACTGTACTCCAGGAGCAAGAAATACATAAAATTTATTATTTGAGTGGTTCAGTCTCTGAGGCAAATTGCTGCACAAATGCTATTCAATAGCTAAATTTTTACCTTGTTTTCCAACAAGGTAAAAATTATGGTAAAAAAGGAAGTCAGAACAGCCTAAATGTGTAACATCCAGAAATGAGAGAGAAGTTTTTAAGCTTATAATTAATAAAAGCATGTCAACAAGGCAAGCTGCTGCTGAATTACCAATAGATGTATCTCATGTGACTGGAGAACTTTAAAAAACAATGACAATGTAAAATATTTTGAAATGAAGTTGAAACCACCTTTAACTGCCAAACACTAATCAACGCATTTAAACTGGGCTAAAGACAAGATGGGATGAACTGAAGAATGGCGAGAAATAATGTTTAGTGACAAGAAGTTTAATTTAGATGGTCCTGATGGGTGTTCATATTGGCATAATTTAAGAAGAGAAAAAAGAGTTAAAATAAGCCGGCAACAAGAGGCTGGCTCTGTAATGATTTGGGGTGGTTTTGAAGGTGAATGGGATGGATGAGGGGAGTAAAACTGATTTAGTAATTGTTGACAAAAATATGTTTTAAAACGTATAAAACTGTTTTCTATAAAATGAAATTTAAACAAATTTTCAAAAATCACAAAATTTGTGGTGTTCCTTATACTTTTGTAACAGAATGTGGAAGAACAGCGATTAAAAATAAGTTATTTTACAATAGAAAATTTTCATATTTTATATCTAAGTAATGTGTTAAGTCCAAAGTGTAAGTTTTAAACAAAAGTTTGAAATTTGTAAATAAAATGAAGACATTAATTTATATTTCTAGCTCAGCTTTCTCAGCTCCTATGAATAAATTCTATAATGACTTTAAAACTGTTTTTAACCATATTAAATATATAAAATGTCAACATAAATCTGATAATTTTAGAGTAAAATAACCAAATACAGTGGAACCTCGCTTAACGAGCATAATTAGTTCCAGAATCTTACTCGTAATGCGAAACACTTGTTAAGCGAAACAATTTTTCCATAGAAATTAATGTAAAATACGATAATGCGTTCCACACCGAAAAAATGCTCAAATGTTTTACGTATAACGTTTATTTAAAAAAATACAATATACACTGTTAAGGAGCGTGAATCGTCATCATCTTTTCTTCTAGCGCGGAACGAACCATCCTGGAATGAGAATTCGATTTGCAGAAACAAAAAAAAATCACAGCTAATATGTTTGATATTCGCTCCAAACGATATGCCAAATTCTTGGGTTATGTAAATGCTATAAATTAAATATTAGAAATTACAGTAGTGAACCAAAAATCGGAATCAATTGGGGACTGGGTTGTTCAGATTAGGGATTTGTTCCAATTACGGTTTATGTACGAAAAAATATATTAACCTGTCCGATGTTCAAATTTTTCTTCGTTGCGTGTCGCTTCCTGTTGAATTTTTCTCCGTTGCATGTCGCTTCGTGTTGAATTTTCGTCGATTTTAAGTTTAACGAAAATTTTTATAATAATAATCGAGGCTATCGTATCGTTAAAAATTATTTCTGCATTTTGTACAAACAAAATAAATATATTAAAGAATATAAAAAACATGAAAATTATACTTTAGAAGTAAATTTAGTATCAAAAACGTTCGATTCGGCACGACACAGTCCGACTGAAAATCGTGCCGATTACCGGCGATTCCGATTACCGGGGTGCCGATTTACGAATCTCTACTGTAATTAATTTGACTAAAGGTAGGCAGTTATGTTTCCATCTCGTATTAAATTTAATAATTATAAATAGTTAATTTTTAATTCAGACATTTCTAAAATTTAATTTGGAATCGGTCATTAAATTTAATGACCCAAGAATTTGGCATATCGTTTGGTGTGTTTATTATATAACGGGCTGTGGTTGTCGATGTTTATAAGTAATACGTGTGAACACAAGTTTGGAAAAATATGTGATTACAAGCGACACTAAGATGCTAGCGTAAGGAGTGCTAAACGCAGACTGATGGAACATGCCACAATTCGGGACGTTCCCTCTCCTCATCACTTGTTATGCGAAATATTGCTCGTTAAGCAAGGCAAATTTTTACAATTTGTTTTGATCGTTATGCGAAACATTCGTTGTGCGGGGTGCTCGTTAAGCGAGGTTCCACTGTATATGGTAGAACAAGCATTAAACATAGAAATCATAATTTAAATCTTTTTGAGGAAACACGGATAAATAAAACAATACAATTGTTTTATTTACAACAATTATGTAACAAATTAAATAAACATTCATACAATGAATGTTTATTTAATTTGTTACATAGGTTGGTAAGTAATATTTTTATTCAAAATGAATGAAAAAAGAATTATTTTGTCTGTGATAGGCTCACTCTTTATCAAAATTGTATGGTTCTAAAAAGGACCTTTTGTGAAAGTCCTAAAGTACTGTTTCATTTAACTGAAATGTTGCAGTACAATAGATCTTCGAAGAACAGATCCTGAAATTGATTGCTGATTATTTGTTGAAGTTTCTTCCTCTCTTTCTTCATTTAAGTGCTCAATAAGAAACTCCTTCTCTTTAAAATCAATGGCCCAATTATGCAAAATTGTCGTGGCTATTACTATATTGAGCGTGTTGTCTAATTTAGTTCTTAGACAACTTCCAATGCATGGAAATCGTCTTTTCCAGACCCCGAATAATCTCTCTACGATATTTCTTGCTCGTGAATGAGCTTTGTTATACCATCTTTCAGCATGGTTCTGCGGATGTAGAAATGGGGTCATTAAATACGGCAAACAAGGATAGCCACTGTCACCAACTAGATATCCATTACAATATGCTTTGGTCAAGTTTTTCTTTAATACTGCTGTTAGAAAAAATTCCACTGTCATGCGTTGAACCTGGCCACCGAGCAACAATATTTTTAATTTTCATCTTTCCATCACAGATTATATAAAATATGGTTAATGTTACCTTAGGTCACAAAATGGCAGCGGTGGGATTTTTTCCCTACGTTGGAGACCGCTGCGGGGAAAAATTTTTTCCCTAGAGTCGTGACGTCGACGCCGTTGAGAATTTTTCCCCGTTCGGTTACAACCCTGAGTTCGACGCTGCTGACTATCCTGTAACCTCGAAACAGCGACCGTCGTGTGTGTAAATTTGCGACGGTAGAGGGAGCTTTTTCGTGACGTCGTGCGAGAGTAATATCGGCGGGGAATTCGTAGTGGTGTTACGAACGAATATGCAAATGCTCGATCTGTGACGTGATTTCCGTTAATTTCAATGCAATTTTATGCAAATCGACTAGTTTTCAGTCGGAATCGTTTACCGCAGTGTTGCGACGAATTGCGTATTGGAATAATTGCTGTGTTTTTTTTTCTGGTTACGATATTTCATTTTTATTCCTCCCCACCTCCCCGTGTTTAGTTTATTGCCAATTGTTCGATAACGAGTAGTATTGCCGATTTGAGTTGCAACGCCGAATTTTGGTCGAGATGCACCACCCGTGATTTCTACAAGTTAATGGAAGACGACTTTTTGGAGGTAGGTTTGCCTCCCCATATCGATAACGCATTGAAATTTGCTGTAAAATTAAGTTTACAGCCGACCGAGTCCGTTTGCATTCATTGCCTTTTTATATGCAAATTATACTATCGGAGTAGTAGAGAAAGCTGTTTATTGCGACGTAGTAAGTGCGGAACGAAGACTACTGCCTTCGAAGGAACAATTAAAAGTAAATTTGGCCACATTTGCTGGGGTTGCATTCTGACGTTTATATGGCACTATCTGTGTCTGGAATATACGGCGAGGACCTCGGCGATTGCGGCGGGCATATTAAGAAAAACGGGAGTCGATTGGTTAAATCTCATACGGTTTGTAATGCTTATAGCTGTGAGTAATTTGACATCGTTTAAAATAGGATGGCCGAATAAAACGGTGGAAATCGACGAGACCGTATTATGTAAAAGAAAGTACGAGAAAGGGCGTATATTAAAAAGTACGTTCGGAAAGGAAAAAAAGATAGGAAAAAGCAGGCAACCACCATCGAAACGTGAGTAAAAAAATCCTTTTTTTTTATTTTTTATTTCGGTTAACATCCGCGGAGTCTGCAGAGAAAATCAAGATGGCGGCCGGAATCGCGGCCATCTTGAATCGAGGGAAAGCTTTTTTCCCCGCAGCGGTCTCCAACGTAGGGAAAAAATCTCACCGCCGCCATTTTGTGACCTAAGGTAACATTAACCTAAAATATATATTTAAACATGCATTAATTATATATTTTCATTCAAGATATCAGTTTGAGATATCAAAGATAATATTTGATATTTTTTTTCATATGTCAAAGAAATAGTCAAGAATATAACTATTTCATAACAAGGCATAACAATTTAAAATGTAAGAAAAATGTACAGGCCATTGTATATTTAATAGTCATTCAAGCTACTGTGACGGACGAAAGGACGAAGGTGTTCAATCAAAAGTTTCTCGAATTTTTTTCTCCACCATTTTTATCAAAAGATCTGTAGGAACTCATAAAAATTATTTCCCACAAACTTATTTCCTCGTTGAGGATGACCCATCTAGTTAGGCGTATGCCACCAGGAACTTTTAGAAGAAATTTACGTATTGGACACCCGACCCTCATGGAAAAAACCCGAGTGAAAAAATAAAACGAACGAACGATGACAAATCCAGCAGTCGTCGTTTAGTTATCGGGACAGTAATCCTGAACTCTTTCCGCCATCTTCCGAACCAGGAATGATACCAAGACCATAGTGCGGTGCGGATTATCTTGTGAACTGTTCCTTCAAATCGTGACTCTCCGTGGACCGTATCATCTCAGGGATACCCGACGCCGGCTCCAAGACTCTCTAAGGTATTTATCAACTCGCGAATCGTTTGTAAACTCTCTCTCTCTGCATATCTAAAAATACGTCCGTAGTAGCTATGCGTCTTGCTGTAATTTTGTTATACTCCCGTATTAAAATTAGCCTTGTTATTTAGCCGGTGTCTTGAGTGATTCACTTCCTCGGTTCTCCTACCTCCACCTCCACCGCGAACGTACCCGCTCACTCGCGACCGCTCGCGTGACGCAAGAACTCTGCGTCGCGATTTCCGAGTCTCGATCGACTCGGTGGTGTCACATCCTGACGAGGTTTGGAGGTTTGGAGAGGACAAGGGTTGGAGTCAAAGAGACTCCAACTCTCCGATCACACTACAATAAATTAGTTACAAAAATATTTGTATTCGTGGAGAACAATAAAATTGTACTTTATTGAAATTTTACTTAAATACGTTTATTTTCTTAACTTCATAATTAAGTAAAGATGATATTGTATGTAAATAATTCTCACCTGGCAGTTAATAAAATAATAGGATTTTCTATTATAAAAAAGTTGAGCTCTTCTGCTATCAGGACACTAGATAGGTATATGAGGCCAACCAATTGCCCCAATTATTCCAGGAAAAGGATTACTGTATATCCTTTCTGTATATCCTTGGATAATACAGAAAAATCATGTGTAATAGATGGAAGCTCGGATTCTGTAGGAAATACAATTTCGGCATTCTCCAGATAAATTAATGCCTTTGAAACGTTTCGGATGTTTCTGATAAGGATATAACGATAATTAATGAAGAATGCAATATATAACTTAATACAAACGTTAAATAAGACCTCATTCTTATAAACGCCTCCATCACTATACAAAAATTTTTTTTAAATTTATTTAATAATAGTTTGATAGATATCTGCAAACCGAGTCCTGGGGCTCTCACCGGGTGTTCGTCTTTGCCCCCGCGTTCGGCTTCTTCAAGGCTTGCTCATTGTGTTCGGTTAATCGGGACCGAGTGTTCGTCGGGCGCCTCTTCACTGTCGGGCTCTGTTCCCCCACAGTGGGTATGTTATGTTCTCATCTGGAGCGTTGTCCATCACGCGGCCTTTCTTGTACCCCTGAACCTGTAGTAAGTCCTACATGGTACTCAGGGTCCTCTAAGACAGTGGTTCGTCAGTTTATGTTTATCCGCCACCCGTGCTTTGCTCAGAATTCCATGTAACGGCGTTTGCTTCGTTGTGTTCTTTGTCCACTCCGAGTTGGTGTTTGTGTGTTACCTTTTCTTTAAAGGAGCATTTTGTTCTTGTTTTAGTTAAGCGTACTGTAATTGTCGTGTTTCATCTGTCACCTCTAATTTGGAGCACCCACACTGTTCTCTGCGGGCCTAGGCCCACGTTCTGTAAAAGCTTATCTTGGCATTACTTATCTTTGCTCGGTATTGACCGCTCATAGCCCTCTCTTCACACTTTTCTATCATCCTTGCCCCATCTTCCCTTCCCCTTTCTTCCACTTCTCACTTCTCTTCTAAGGCTAAGCCATAGGTACGGCCTTCTAGGCTTTTATAACTTTTATAGTATAACTTCTAGGCTAACTTTTATAGTAGTAGTAGATACCTGCAAACAGTAGAGACGTGAACTCCGATAAGATCACCGGCTACTATCTGGTAGCTTCCGGTAGCATGAAATCGTAATGCCGTCAATAAATGCTGTTCGGTAGTTAACGGTAACCCTCTTCCACCTAGATACCTAATTTAGTCGCCAATATGATTTAAAATGCGAACGAATCCAGATTTAGAAAATCTATACGGAATTCGAAATTCGCCATTGGAATATATTTTTATAGGATTATTCCAATCTCGCATTACCCTCTCTCTTCGTAATTTTCGAGATAAATAATGTTCTTGATTCGTCCCGTTTGCAAGATTTACTAAATTAAGAATATCCATTATAACACGACCAACAAATATGGCGACATCTACTCAAGTAAACTGGTGTGTAAACCTGCTATCGAGGGGAGTGTAGAAAGTAGGTCGAATAACTTGTTTCTAATCGCTGTCTACATTGTGGCAAGCGAGAAACGCTGTCTCTGTAATGAAATTTTTCTGAACCGTAGTCTATCCGATCTGTAAACCGCCGTCGGCCTCTAAACGTTGTCTCTGCAATCGGCTGTGGGAGCCTCAATGTTCAGGGAATGGGATTGCTTGGCCACTGGTGGGTCAAATATTCTCAAAGGAGACCAAAACTTTTACAAAATATAACTATAATAAAAACACAAGAACACTTTTACAATATAATGTCATTTTAACTGATCACGGAATAACAGGTAATTTTTGCTGGCCCTGCCAAATCAATATAGTTTCACTTCGTTTTAGTGGATCTATAACTCGAAATAAAAGATTTTTCTAGCCCAATCCATTGTACACTTCGCCTTTTTCTACTTTTAATTAATATTCGGGTGTTTCTGAGAATATGTAGAATTTCACGAGGCACTGATTACAATCTGGAATACGTACAGTACAATTGAAGAATTGTACAAAAGGTGTCAATAGGTTGAGACGATTGAAGAGGATCCATCTAATGAACATTCTGACGCTGGTTCAAGTATAGTCTCGAAATTAGCAAGGCTATCGAGCCTCCCCAAGTCGGGAAGACCTTTGTTTCGAGATTCAGCATAAAAAAACAGACTCTGCGTGATATTAATATCAAGCGGTTGTTGTATTTAATGGGCAGAAAAGCGGCATCAAAACAAATCGAAATAAATGAATTTTTTAAACAAATCGTAAAGTCGAGTGAAGTGCTAATGAGTAATACGATCTTGTAAAATACGTGTTTCTATAGACTATAGAACAGAGATCTCGAGAAATTGAATAATTTCAAGTACTGGCATTTTTTATATGTCGGAGATTAAAATATGGATATAACAAATATTTTTCTGGGTATGTGGGAAATCCCGGTATAACTTATTCTCAGAACAACGGGTGATTTTCGGCTGCCCGAGCGATTCGTTAAAACGAGATTCTACTCTGTATTCTAAAAAGAAAAAAACACTGTCCGAAAAAGTCAAGAATGCATATGGTACAGATCAGACTGCCCTGAGTACACTATAATTAAACAATCATACAGCTGAGAGTGAAGCCCTTCAGGACCTGACTCGTACTTAGATTATAAAAATATTGTTATAGTGAGGGTTAGGTACTATATGTACCACTTTAAACTCTGATTTTACCTTTTTTATGATAAATAAATATCTATAAAATAGCTGAGTTCGACATGAACCAATTTAAATTTATATCACTTATCTAATTGCCTATATCTCAAATCCAGGGGCAAACAAAAAGAACTAGATTTAAATGAGAAAAATAGATGCTAAACTGACAATACTGCCCAACAAGTGCTATAGACTTCAATGTTTTGATTTAAAGTAAAATAGAGGCCGATAGTACCCGTCGTTGCCACCAAGAGCGCTGTTTAGAGCTGCCACCAAGGCCACTCTATGTAGTATATTCTAGCTCGTTGGTTCCATAACAACTTACACCAATGAAGAACGTCTCTTTTTTCTACGTTGCCGACCACAACGTCTCTTTAGTGGTGGTACCATCTACCACCATAAATTAATATAATTTCGAAAAAGTAATTCCAGGAAGAAATGTCGAATAATAACATTTGACAATAAACATTAATAAATTCTTCATATTAAAATATTGTATCAACAGAAAAATAAATACAGCGGAGCATCGATTATCCGACCCCCGATTAACCGACTTATCGGTTAACCGACCGCGTTCTAGTCGGCAAATTCAAATGTCCGCTAGTGATGTGGCGCTACAATACTTGGTTATGTCTTGGCTACTTTATTATTATTTTTGTTAAATTTTTGCATGTTTTAGCTGGCAGCGCTGGCTCGACCATGAAAGGGAGGCTAGTATTTAAACCAGGCCTAATACACCATAGTAATAATGTATTTTTTTCATACTTTTCGGTTATCCGACTTTTCAGTTATCCGACCAACCCCAGTCTCCAATTAAGTCGGATAATCGATGCTCTACTGTATTTATTTTTAATCTTACCTTTAAAATCCTGTATTCTTTTTCTGTTAGAGATATGTCAGATATATACCCTGCAAGTGCGTGACCACTGGCCTCCTCTAAGCTCATTGTTTTACATTCTAATATTGTATATGTAAGCATAATTGCTACATCAAAGACTTTGGGTGCGATATGCAAATCACCAAAATCTAATATTCCATATACTTCATATTCTCCCTTTTCTTCCTTTTCTCGAACCAAAACATTGTACTCGTTAAAATCGCCATGAATAATTCCTACGAAATAAATAATTATAATTATTATTAAAATTTTCTACACCGATAGATTCAACATATATACGTTACGAATTATTATTTAAAGAATAACAAAACATTCCAAATTTTCTACCACAAAAATATTTCAGAGAAAACAATTAAATTTTTCTAATGAACAACTCATTTCAAATTACATTCAAGCATTTCAAATGCGTATTTTATTTTCAAATTCAATATATAGAATGTAAAAGAATTGGTTTCCTTTTTGTATAAAGTATATATTTCTAATATTGGGATATAAAGTTTTACATAGAAACAATATGTATAAAAAGTTTCTTCCATTACTGATAAAACTCTACATTTAAAAACTATGATTTTTTAAATAATTTTCGAATAGTTTTACTTTATCCATGCTGTGTTACAATTTTTTGAATTTAAAATACTATATATATTTTACGTAAAATCGTATCAAATAATCAATTACATCATTTCGTTAATTCCAAAGACATTCTGTTTTTTTTTTACCGTATTTTCGCGGAATGACAGGCATGCCAGCTTATCCCCGTGGAATGCCAACACCGGTTTAAGTAAACTTATACATCCCTCTCTAGAGGGTTTATTAAAAAAACGAACGCGTTTTTACTCTAAAGCTGTGAAACTGTCAGCATTATCTCAAAAACTACGATTATATGTTTAATTTCTTTATTATATCTTCTTTCTAAAGATGTAAAACAGTCCTGGAATTTTGAAAGTGCTTTTTGATGTGTAATTTATTGTTATTTGATTCAAAAACGCAAAAATAAACATATTAAATTTAAGAAACTCGCCGAAATTATCTCAGCTTACACCAATTAACATCGGCTTCGTGTGAAATTTGAGAGGAAGATGTTATTTTTAAGGTCAGAGTAGATGGTCAGTGTAGCCCATACTGACTAACTATGATAGCACTAATACTAATGTAAGTACTACTAATGATAGTACCAATACTAATGTCAATAAGTCGTTAATTGTATTTCTGTTTTGTAAACGAAACTCACTTCTTGATTATAAATCAGTTAAGTGCAACATTATATTTTATTGCACTTGGAAGAAAGTTTCCTTTAACGTTTAATTAACAACTATTTTTGTTAGATATGATTATTTTTATATTTTAGTCGCAGTTTAACGAGCATGCTGGTCTCCTCCGTTTATATGCTGCATGTCGCATATAAACGCGAAAATACGGTATTATTTGTTCGATCTTTTCTCGGATGACAATCATATTGAGTGCTGGTAATCTCTTGAACAGAAAACTGCAATATTTACACAAATTTAAATAATTGGCTAAACTGTATTGGACTACGTAATGTTTGTAAGGTTCAGGACATGGTCCCAGCAACGCCTCCTACAGAGAAAGCTAAAGCAGTCACGAGACTAACGAAAAAGACAGGAGCGGTCGAAATATCGGTAAATCACGTGACCAACTTGCGCTACTAGTACATTTATCTATCTAGCAGTATAATGTAGGGTTACTTATACTGTAGGGTTAAGAATATCTCATATCATATTTATATTCCGAACATATTTTGCGTTATGATTAAACGTCACATATTAATATAGTGTAAAATTTTACTTTTTTTCGAGTTTATATAATAATGCAAGCAAAGTTAAGTGTTTGTATTTCTTTAATATGTTGTAGTTAAAAAAAGTAAAATATAATATAATACTCCACATTTGAAGTAAGCATTTTTATTCATATTAAAAATTACTTTACAAGTTATTAGAAAAACAATTACGTAATGTGTCAGTATTTGCAATGAATTGTTACTATTACAAAATGTATACATAGGCTAAGATACATATCATTTCAAAATCAAGAAAATTTAGAACTCAATATAACATGAAAATAAACATGATGTTTTTATATTGCATTAATCAATACTTAAATACATAAATTACACAAAATAACTACAGTATTTGGGAAGGACTAGGTCTTCAAATTATTAAGAATAATTATCGCCATCGGACGAAAATCTTCAAACAAAAATGTTTAAAGTATCGTCACCAGGGGGCAGCCTTCCTAATCTACATTTTACCAGCGCTTTTTTGTTGTAGATAAAAGCCGAAACAACCCCAAGAAGGCGTCCGTACATCACCAGTTCCTGCTTTAAAAATGTTTGTATTTTTAACTGAATGTATTCTTATGTTTTTTAAAGGACTTTTTGGTGGCCAGTAGACTAAAAAGAAAGGTCAGTCGCCAAGAATGTGTTGTCTGAAACACAAAGCTAATAAATGGTGGTTCCTTTTTTGGGAAGGACTAGGTCTTCAAATTATTAACAAAATAACTATATTTAATTACATTGTACAATAAACAAAACATTTAATATACTATGCTTTTAAGACAAAATTAATGCTAACTATAATAATTTCCAGTATAAATTCTGTTAATTTAATTTTAATTTTTTAATTTTACAACTTGAGGATGTTTTTTGAGTTGGAAATCACATATTTTAACAAGATTATTCAACATAATTTTACAATCTATAAAGTTTGTTTTTGGTCGAATTTGCGAAGTAATTTTGCAAAGACATTCATCAAAAAGATTATATTAAAATAGAGATAAATGTTGATTAAGTTCAATATTACTAATCTTATGCACAATTATTTCTTTAACTGGTGATAATTACTTAAAAATGTGTCCTGAAATTTATTAATTATTGTTTGCAATGTGAACCATGAAGCAGAAATTGCAATAGTAGCACATTCAATAAGACTGAATTTAAATAAAAGAAAAGCCAAGTGATCGTCGTAAGCACTATATTGTGTTCGTAGTCAACAAGAATGAAGCGCGACACGGTTTCAAGTCATTAATTAAATCTGCATTCTACTTTTTCAATCTGCACCTTATCAGGTATATAATAATCAAATTTATAATTTCACGATACAGTATCGAGCTATTTCGATTAAGCCATAAATGCTGCGATGTAATGTAGAACATGTTTCTTTTGTCAACGTGCCAGTTTTCAAACCAAGAGTTCTCAATTTTTCTAGGCAATCAATAGTTTGTTAAGGTATAAATATTTTAAGTCATCGTTTCCAATTGTAAAGTACATGGTTCTTGATACTTATCTAATTTATTCTAACCTTTATAAATTATTTTTACATTAACAACAGACCACCAAGTGGGGATGATTTTAAAGAAAGCAACAATTCTGACAAGAAAGTATATTGTTTTGATGTCCAATAATTAATAAGCTCTCGGCAATCCGAGCATCGAATACTTGTAATGCAAGTTTGATATTTTATCGTTCTAACGTTGTTGGGCATAATCTTTGAGGGTTAAACCATATCCATATTTCTCTAATTTACCAGACTCTACGAAAATATTTTAGCGTGGCAAAACAAACAGTTTGAAGTGGAAATAAGTCAAAATTAAAATTATACAACGATCTGTATTTCTTTGATTAGTCCAGTTACTTCTAATGGATTTTAAAATATTCGCCGGATCAATAATAAACAAGTAAAACGGCAAGGCCGTATCTGGGACAAGACTATGTCTCGGAGACTCGCTACTAAGCGGGATCACTTCGACGCTCACGGCGGGTCTGGTTCTCATTCTCCAATCATCTTTGGTATCGCTGGTTTTGAGCGCGATCATTCAAACTTCGCCGGCCACAGACACGTCCACGAGGTCTTCCACGATGCAATTTTCATTGAAATTAACCTATCCAATGTTGAAATTTCTCTCCTTTGCACGACGCCCCAGGTTGAATTTTTGTCAATGCGAAAATTTCCCAATTTTGAAAAAATAATGGTGTCTATTATATCATTCGCAATTATTTTTTTATTTTGCACAAACGAAATATATATATATATTAATAAATGTAAAAAGAAAAAACTAATTCTATTTCGGAAGTTAGTTTTAATATAAAATTATAACGACGCGCCATCTAGTTTCAAAAAGTTCTGATGATAAAACGAGATTTCTCCGGTCAATAGGTCAAGGTTATCACGTGGCGACCAGAAATATGTGGGGAGTAACACGGGACAGGTAAATGGGTTTTTTTCAAAGATTCGTTTGTCAGAATTCGATTTAGCAACATTCCCTTTTCGAACTTCCCAACGCACGTGTTTGTCAAAATTCGATTTCACAATATTCGTATTTACAACTTACCAACCAGCAACGCATGCGCAAATCTCGCACTACTGCCTGTTTGTAGACAGTGTCGCCATTTTGTATTTTATTGCGTTTCGGTTCTCGGTTCCCTAACTACCTACATGTCTAGTATATTTTATGCGCGCATGATTTGGGTATTTAATACTCTGTGCCAAATTTCAACACCTGACATGTACTCCTTCATACCTCTAAGCTGATAAGACAGCAGGACGTACGATTTTATAAACAAGACGTAGTCTTGTCTAAAAGAAACGGCAAACCTCAGCAGAATTATTATAAACACTACTAATTTTAGGTGGACTTGCACACAAGGACATAGCATTTTATTGATTGCATTGTTGTCAGAGATAACTGCAACTATTCTGAAACTAATAATTTCTAATTTATGACAAACTTCTTCAGAACATAATATAATTCACTTAAACTGATGGTTTTAACAGGCAAATTATGTGCTACATCTTCATATGAAATCATGAAATCACGAGAACTCATAGCAGCTTTGCTTCTTGTCAAAAGCCGTATTAAAAATGTCACCACCTTTATAATCAAAACATGGCTTAAGGTTTATCTCATCCTTCAATAATATGACAGTTTTCTCAAGAGATTTTTTGACTTCTTAATTTATGTAACTGAAAAAGTCATTATCAGTTTGTTCTTTTTTAAGACCTACACCCAAGCTATTACATACTTTCATAATAGTTTTAGGAGATCCTAGCAAAGCAACGCAAAAAAAATTATATGCATGGAGTGATAATGTATTTAGTAAGATACAAAAATTAATAAATAAGATGAATTCTGAAAACAATTTCTGCGAAAATAATTTTTTCCAGCAGAAAATCAATTTCGGAATTGGCTAAGTGCAATAACCTTTTTAACCAAATCTGCTCCCTGGAGTTTTCGTGTTTTTTCTCTCTTTTTTTTAGTTGGAGACTCTCTTGAATATGGCATCACGGAAAGATAACTTCGCCCATCAGGAAATGTACTTAGAATGGATCCTGCCTCAGACGAAGGCATGAGAGAGAGACTTTTATAAATTTTCCATTCTTTTTATCAAACATTTCAACTTGTCTTCAACAATTGCTTAGATGGGAAGTACAGTTCACAAACCTAAATTTAATATAGTAAAGTAAATAATTACTTACTTGTATTTATAACAGAATTTTAAAACTCGCAACATAATTTAATTATAGTTTAAATAAAATTCAATAAATAAACACATAGTAGCCTTACTCACCATGATATATTCGGTAGGTTAAAAGCTGTCTTTTGGCTTCAAACTTCATATCCATTTCTGTTTTAGTTTAGGATCTTTTCGAAAGCTAAACACAGATACGTTAGGATCATGTTTGTAGTTACCCCCGACAAGCTGCACGCAACACTTGTCCGGCATGACTCAGCAAAACGTGCAAGCAACAAGTGTTTTATACTTCTTGAAGTACAGTAGAGCATCGTTTATCCGAAAACCGGTCAACCGAAAGCCTTCCAGTCGGACTCTGTCGCGCTGAATCGAACGTTTTTGATACTAGATTAACTTTTAAAGTATAATTTTTTTGCTTTTATATTTTTCAATATATTCATTTTGTTTGTACGAAATAAAGAAATAATTTTTAACCATACAATAGCCTCGATTATTATTATAAAAATTTTCGTTAGGCTTAAAATCGACGAAAATTCGACGCGAAGCGACACGCGACGGAGAAAAATTCAACATCGGACAGGTTAATATATTTTCTCGTACATAATCGATTATCCGAACAACCCCAGTCCCAATTAATTCGGATAAACGATGCTCTACTGTACCACCGGACTTAACTTTTCCTACACTTTTGTCCAACTGTTCTCCTATAGGAAAAAGAAAAAAGACCCTAAAATGCGAAAAATAAGAGGAAACTAAAAACTTAAGATGGAAGCTATCTTCGTATTCTCCAACACCTGGTTTCGTAAGACATAGGCAAGAAAGACGACTACCAGTGACGTCAGAGACACATAACTTTGTCGAACTCCGGCTTTTTCTGTAGGAGACGTTCGTTCGAGTCCCAATAAATTCATGAGAATTTAGTCTTTTATTATAGAAAAAAGCAGAGAAAAGTGTTTTCTAAAATGAACACGACGCGAACGAATAACAATGTAAGTCCTAAGATAAACCCGGTTGAAAACAAAATTCGGTACCATATTTAACATCGACGACGGATGTTTCTTGCGACCTTATTTGATCGAATTATACCCGGATACAGATGACACACCAATCAGACGGTGAAGGTAAGACCAATCGGACTAGACGGTTAAGAGACAGAATAGATAAAACACGTTTTAAAGACATGAGGTTTTCCACAAGATCCGTTGTTCTATCTAGGGTTTCTCAAACGGGATCCCGGTTGTTTTTTTTAACCCGGGAAATATCCTGGGAAATTTTTCTTATCCCGAGAAATCCCGCAAATTTCTTAAAAATTCACTTTTTTCTTATTTTTTGTTAAGGTTGAGGAAATTTTCCAAATAGAACGTATAATTAGCCCGTAAACCGTCAGAATACATTTGTATTTATTAGTTTTTTAAATTTTTGCTTATTTTGACGTCACAAATGTTCAATAATCAATATGTAATCTATTTGTGACAGGACTCTGAAAGTTCTTTACTTGTCGGAACCTGGAATATCTGGAATAATTGTGCTTATGCTGTTTTAATTTTTAACCAGGCCCAGTAGCTTCAATAACTGCGTAACGCCAAGTTGTGCAAATTGGGCAAGGATACAAACGAGTACGAAGTCTGCAAGTATGAAGTTTTTCTTCATAACCTGATTATTAAAGACAAACGAACTGCCGAATTGTTGGGTTATGATGTTTCTATTGAAGTAGTCGAGGTAGACAAATCAAGAATACTAGAGAACAAAAGAAGTACTACAATCTCGAAAACGAACTAGAAATCGTTCAGGCTACGGTTGAAAAAACACATCTGTCTTCTCTTGAATGTATTAAACACGATCGCACTCACATCAATTGAATCGGAAAGAGCATTTCGGTAGCAAGACTTTTCATTACTAAAATAAGAATTAGATTGAATGATCGGAGTATTGGCCATCTTTGCTTTATAAAATCTTATAAAAATTTACAATATTTTGTATTAAGTTTTATTTAAAAAAACAAAAATGACTTTCTAAGTTAGAAGTTTGAACTATTTTTTTTTTTTTTTTTTTTTAATTTTCAACTCATTTCAAAGGCATTTTTGTTGTTGTTGTATGTAGTTTCCAGGAAAAAACTTTAATAAATTTTTTCTATTTGTGAACATTTCTACGTTATTCGAAGGTAATTTTTAATATATATCTTACACAGAATTATTAATATGATTTTGGAGATTACAGAACGTATTAAATTACTTTAAAAAATGAAAAATAATTATATCATTTCATTTCATATTCGTATATCTTAAAAACAATTAATTTTGTCCCGGGATTTCCCGGGATCCCGGGAAACAGTTCACTTTTATCCCGGAATCCCGGGACAATCAAAAGACCGGGAAATGAGAAACCCTAGTTCTATCCCAAAAGATAGGTTTTTCTTATTGCTCTCCTACCAGAAGTTCCTTTTACTACAGTTTTTTTTCCACAGAAAGATTAATCGTACTTTCCTAAAGACCTCTCTTTCTCTTTCAATTATGAAATTCCAGATTCCACTGGCCAAGTGGATGAAACTTCTAGACAGTGTCAATTGGTGCTGGCTACGCGTCTCGCCAACGGGCTGGCCATATGGAGTCTTCTGGGAATTCTTCACACTAGTAATACCTTTCTAAAGTGGCCAAAGGGTAGGGTGATTGCAGTACATCCGAGTAATGATAACAAGTTATGAGTTGTCACAGTGATGACTGCTTCAGATGTTATCAAACGACTCATTGTTAAACTATGCTGCTTGCCGACTGCATAAATAGGTTAAATGCTGTGCTTTAAGATGGGAGGAAATGTTGAGTCGCAACTGCTAGTAATTATAAATGTATTTTGTGTTTGGCAAGATAAAAACCGTAGACGCGTGTGCTCCAAAATGTGTCGATGATGAAGTAAAATTCTTAACGTCGTTTGCGAAAAGTTAAGTTAGTAAGTACATATATTTGTATATTTATTATAATTTTCATATTATATTTTATATTCTACTCGTATTCCATTTATGAAATTATGTATGTATCTACTCTTATACACTGTAACTTCTGCCTAGTAGTGCTATGCGGAGTCAGGCGGCACATTTTGTGCTAAATAAAATATATGATGACGATAATGAGTAAGTACATATGTGCTGTTATAAGCGTGTACTGCCATTCTTTCGTGTTCTGTTATTGCCGTGACCTGACAATTAGTATAAACAGCTTGCCTTTTATCATTTCGTTACTTTAAATTTTTTAAACGCATCAGTATATTTAGCTTATGTCATAAATCAAACTATAGTTAACATTATGGGAGGTACGATTCCAAACCGACGGAAAGTGCCTCATTGCGATTTAAATGCTTGGGGAATCAATTGGTAGCACGAATGTTGGAACACAGTCTGTCAATAATGGCTAAAGTAGGGCTGCGGCAGAACAGCTTGTCACGTATGTACAGTACTTGTAGTATTATTTCCACCATAATAACTAGAAGCAGCCTTTAAGAGATTCCACAAACTATTTAAAGAATAGTTTATAGAAACAATGTATCTTTCTGTGTTTCAGCGGACCAAAGAATAATGCATTGTGGATATCTAATATTTTAACTGTAATTTAATTGGTGAAAAATAATGCATTACTTAAATGTCTGATGTATCCTCACCTCTACTTATTACAAAATTATTGGGGAAATAGGAACTAGATGGATACCTATTTAATACAGTTAGTATTAAGAACCAGTGATAATAGCTGAAATTCCTTGAAAACAAGAAAATGAAAAATATTAAATAGTAATTCACACATCATCGATGTAGATAACTTTGAGTAGCTAGATAAAGAAAACGAAGACAAAGATGTACTGTACCTTTGATCCTTTGGAAGTCTAAATTCTACAAATAATAGGTGAGTAATCTTTATTTTGCGTCACATCTTGTTGGTTTTTCACTGGTACAATGTTTAAGCCTACACCACTGTGAAGGACCACCTAGAAAACTGTTCAAACTCTATCATTTGACGAGACTGAATCTCTCTCTTTCTCTCTCTAAAATACGCAAGAAAAACATCCAAAGCAGTAAAAATAATGACAACTATTCTGTCGGCTTAAAAAGTCGGATTCTCCTTTGGATTGCTTCAGAAATTTTTGAGTGTGCTGATGAATATGTTAAATCACATCCCTTTACCGCAGAGATGTACCCTAAGTGGGGCTACTAAACTCGGGATAGAAGTTAAAAAATGCTCTGTAAACACACGCAGAGCAGAGTGTAAATAATCAATTGTTAGAAATTAGTATTCAAAAAGTATTAATTATTAGGAAAACGTAAAGAGATAAAATTATAATAGGTTAGGTTAGGTTAGTTGGTGTGACTTTTTTGAGTTGGCTGAACACATCACAACCCGCCTTTTGCTTCATTCATCTGGCATTATTTTAGAAATAGTATCAACTAGTTGTCGAATAAAAGATGTTTCAGAAAAAATAATATAGAATAGTCATTATTACAAAAATTCAATCAATCTCTGTTATTTTATTTTATATTTGATTTAAATTAAGTTAGTTACATCAATTGTTTAATTGACGAATAATAATCTAGGATAAGGAAGAGAATTACAAACTTATAAATTGAGCAGTTTTGCAATTATTAAGTTTAGCTGCTATTTTTCACAAACACACACAAAATTGGTCGCGAAAAAGCTTTACTTTGTTTTAAAATGGTATAAAAATACCTTACCTGTAGGTAGACTTCCAACTTCATTTAGTACCATAGCCATAAACTTATTAACAATACTTTTTATTAGAGAACGTCTTTCCTCCATTTCAATACAAAATAAATATTCCAGTATCTTTGGAATACTTGTTAAACTCCATAATGTTTTTCTTTCTTTTAATGAATGTTCCGGATAATTCTGTAAATATATTAATAAAACGTCTGAAAACTTTAACCATAATCGTTAAGAATTATTTTTCTAACAATAAAATGTATCACCACCATTTATTACTAATTGACGTTATAATTGCAAACTAGAGAAAATTATCAATATGGACATGCTCGCAATAGGTGTTCTGTAATGTTGAATTTGTTTCGGCGTATAGCGTCTTGTGTATAGCGCTTAATGGCAACACATCCTCTGCTAATCATTGCCTGTGTTTGTGACTTTTAGAAGATCTTTAGGTTGTCATATTTGTGATTTTCAATGGTCTAGTGGCCGTTCTAGGCACTTCGTTACAGATTACAGATATACAAACACGCGATCAGTGGCCTATATTATTAGATAATATTGAATACAAACTAAATGAAATATAAAAAGTATTTGGTGAATGACATATTATCATATGCTAAATATGAGATCATTTAAATCAGTGGTTCTCAACTTTTCTAATGCCGCGACCCTTAATACAGTTCTTCACGTTGTGGTGACTCCAATCATAAAATTATTTTCGTTGCTACTCCATAACTATAATTTTGCTAATGTTATGAATCGTAATGTAAATATCTGATACGAAGGATATATTTTCATTGTTACAAATTGAACATAATTAAAGCATAGTGATCAATCACAAAAACAATATGTAATTATATATTGTGAAATATTTATTTCTAATTACAAATAAATGAAATTTTGTCTTGGAGCATGGTGTAGCATGGGTAACAGTCTTAATATAACAACTGTAAACTACTTTGCTACATTTTGCGACAGTATGTGTAAAAAGCCAGAGTCACTGTGAAGGTTGAGATTGCTTCTTTCTCATCAGATCAAAAATTCTCGGGGTAATCTTTTCAAGAACACAACGAAGATCATCTTCCTCAACAAGTCTACTTCTGTATTTAGACTTGATAACCAACAAGCTGTAAAACCATGTATCACAAAGATATGTTGTTGGAAATGGAAGAAGGCGCAACACAGTCTCGGACAGAACAGGATATGACTGTAAACAGTTGATCCAGAATTTTGTAACCGGCATTGTAGAGAAATCAGTTCTCGCTGCATCGCTGTTAATAAGTTCATCGAACTCCTCTTGTTCTGTCCAGGAACATCTTCAACTTTGACTGTAAATGGGCTTTTGGCAAGTGCAAATAGGGTGTCAGGAAGATTTGGAAAGTACGATAAAATTTCGTCTGCAAATGTGCGAGTGTTCTTTTGCAGAAATTATCATCGTAATCCTTTTACGATGATAATTTCTTGTTCAATGTCATGTTCTTCAAAGAAAGCAGATAAGGTAGGCAACATGTAAATTTTATTTTCATTCAATCTTTTTGCCAAAGCTGAAGTTTCATTTGGAATGATCGGATCTTTTCTGACAAATTGAGGCCTGTTGCATTTGGCAATAGATGTCACAAGATATCAAAGATGTCAACCAAGTAAGCTGTTTTCTGCAGTTCACTTTTATCATTGAAAAGTGCTTCGAACTACGGTCTTGCTTTATGATTAAAAAACGTTTTGAGTTCATCACGAAGCTCACAACAAATAACACATTGCGGTTTCTCAATTCCTGCTGTAATTATTGAGGTAAAACAATACTGTAAAAATCCTCACTATACTCTATTTTCTTAACGTTCTTCTCTACACGATCCATTGTCATGGGACGGTTTGCTAATGAAAATAATACATAACAATAGCTTCAATAATACAAAAGATGATACAAGGCGTAATTCAGTCAATACAGTTCATTAAAGCTTCCTATGATTTACCATTCTCCGTTGTTTTTTTTTTTACATACCTGTTACTATCACAAGGGGGCAATATTCACATCAACCACAGCTGAATATAAAAAGACCGATCAGCACCCAGGTTCAGTTCCTGTAGTACAGATATATATATTGCAGTAGTTGACTTTACAGTACATGATTTTACATTTACTCAGTAATTATAGTTCATGAAGTGTCGTTTTACCTTCAATACTGCTGATTTCAACACAGTAGCTGCTTTTAACAGAGTAGCTGCTTTTAACACAGTAGCTGCTCTCTACACATGTGTAACTGGTCCGCATAAGTACATTATGGCGCCAACCCTGTCACATACACCTGTATTTGTACGGGGTGAATGTGATAGGGTTGGCGCGATGATGTCATCATTTCGGGTACTCGTACATGGCCGTATCTGCATGTGGGCGGACCCGCCTGGAAAGGGATAGAGGAGCGGTATCTCGGTTCCTAAGACCGTCGGAAATGTGTGTCTCCGACGGTGTTAGGCGACTCCCTCTGAAAAGGCCGTTCGACCTCCAAATGGGTTCGACCGCTGATTTAAATGCACCCGTTTTATATTTTAAAACGAAAATAATATAATAATGTATAAAATAAAATAATAGTAATATAACAAATAAATGAAAAAATAAAATAGTATATAAAATAAAGTAATAATAATATAAAAAATAAATGAAAAAAGAAAATAATATATAAAATTGAATAAACTTACGTTCACAGATTGATGAAATTTTGCTAACAACTTTCCCCATTGATATAAAACCGAAGCAGTATATGGTACATTAGAGACTGTTGTACCCGGCAAATATGTCAATAGACGGATCACATGAACATTTTCTCTACCTACTGGAAACAACAATTTGATACAAAATTCAACTTGTTTTTAATAGTGCCGGATTTCTTAGTAAGCGCAGTACGCTCGGGTCTAGAACGTAAGATTTGAGGGACGCAAAATTGGGGACATGCTTAGAATTTTACAAAAAAGTAATTATTTCAAAACATTGCAATATTTCTGATTAATTATTAAGTCGTCGCATTAAAAAAATTAAAATAATAATTTAAAGAACGAAACATGAAAACATTTGTGTTTGTGTTGTCGTCTTATTTAGCGGTCTTTAAGTGCTCATTATTAGCGTTTTCTCCATTATTGACGTTTAGTTACGACGTAAGTCGAAACGTATTCGACTTACGTCGTAACTACACAAGTAAATTCGACTTACGTCGCCTCTCCTGGAACCAATTACCGACGTAAGTCGAGGTATACCTGTATATCTCACTTAACCCAACATAATAATAATAATAATCACTAAAATAGCATTCTTTCTTATGTACTAATAATAATCAATTATTCTTTTTTGCATAAAAAACTGATTTATTTTTAGTTTTTACTTTCGCTGCTTTGTTATATATTCCTATAACAGAGGAAAAGAATGGCGATCGGTCAAAAGAATAATCCCCCAAAATTTTGACATTTTTGTACTCAGGAGACCTCGAAACGTTGAGAAATGCAATAATAATAATAAATAATAATAAACACATCGGGGTATTTATCAGTATGAATGGATGTTAGTGTGTATGTCAGAAACACGCTTTTATTTTCTTTGAAGCTTAAAAACTTCTGTGTCTTTTGTTGAAAATTTCTGAAATTTTTCAGGGAAATTTGTGTATTAAGGGAATCGATGCTATTAAATTTTGTTGATTAATGGTCCATGGAATGGTGAGATAGAGGGTGCATGTGTCGTATATCGAATGCGGTCGGACTTAATGACGATTTTACTCGTTAGTATCATTTACAATTTTTTATAAAACTCATCCCTACCCTCAAAATTAAGATTCTCCCATTTTATAATAATTAATTATGTAGACGTTTTTAATAAAAGATTATAGTAGATGGTGCCATACGCAATTGTAAATATTTTTGCCAAAAATGTTAAGCAACTCGTTGCTGAATTTTTTTTAATCTTTACTAAATAGTTTGCAAGTATTCAGTAGTCAAGAAAAATTTAAGTTAGAAACAAAATCTCATTGCTAACTATGTACGAAATAATAAATCTATTCATTATTTCATTAATCATTATAATAAATCATTTTATGCAAAAAGCTAAAAAAAAACAATTTTTTGTTGAATTTACCTATTTATTTTCATATAATTGGTTCACCTAATTTATCAAAAATTATTCTTAATAATATTTTAAATACATAAATCGTGTTGTCTCAAGGATTATTTATAATTTAAAAAATATAATGACTAAACAAACAAAATTGGGTCTATCCATCTCTCTGTGGATGGAATTTAGAAAAGCATAAAGGTTTAAATGGATACAAATTTGTTTGTTTGGTCATACAGTAGTGAACCGAAAATCGGAATCAATTGGGGACTGGGGTTGTTCAGATTAGGGATTTGTTCCGATTACGGATTATGTACGAAAAAATATATTAATCTGTCCGATGTTCAAATTTTTCTCCGTTGCGTGTCGCTTCGTGCTGAATTTTCGTCGATTTTAAGCCTAACGAAAATTTTTATAATAATAATCGAGGCTATCGTATCGTTAAAAATTATTTCTGCATTTTGTACAAACAAAATAAATATATTGAAGAATATAAAAACATGAAAATTATACTTTAGAAGTAAATTTAGTATCAAAAACGTTCGATTCGGCACGACACAGTCCGACTGAAAATCGTGCCGATTACCGGCAATTCCGATTACCGGGATTCCGATTTACGAGTCTCTACTGTATTTTTAAATATTTTAAATAGTGTAATAATTTTTAATTTATACAGATAAATTACTCACTATTTTTATCTACTATTGATTTCTTACTCCAAAATGTTCCCAATTTATTTTTTACTGGTATCGGAACACAGAGATTTTGTTCGTGGCAATAGTACAATATGGAATCCATTACATCTGATAAATAAACATTTTATAAATATATGGAAATGACCTTTAAAACACACGAATTTATATACAGTTATTAAAATATGATATTATAAGCCCTGTTTGTGACATATTTGTTATAATTTAATATTTTAATTGAATTTAATGGGAAAATGTTTTAAAATGTGAAATTCTTTTCAACTCGCTTTCTAGTAAAGTGATTTATTCCTATCGTCTGTGAATTAATAAAGAGTACTAGGCAAAATGCTAATATAAAAATACATTTTTAGCAAACAGCCTTTGACAGCTCTGACTAAGACAGGTTTCAGACGAGCCACTCGGTCACGTGTACCAGTGACTTAGGCGCGCCACTAAAAAGTTGTCCATATGAAAAGCTCTTAAGTGGCTGCACTATCCGTGACAGGGATCCGCGTTTTCCTGCCACAGACTGGCGTCACTGACGCCTGTGTGAAAACATACCTTTGAAATATAAGATATTCAACGGGGAGATAAATGGACACAATCGAATGGCTAGGTGTCGTCCATTCAACTTCCTGCTGCATGCCATTAGCCTTTAATTAGCTATTAATTAATTAATAATTATTTAATCATTAGTAAAGCAATTATCCTATATAGAAACGATACCTGCCAAAACAAAGATCTGACTAGTACCTTCGCGTTCCGTTTTATGCATATTTTACAGTATTAAAATCTTAAAGAATATTTACCTATGAAATCAGTGTTTTCGCTATCTAATTTATTTATTACTTTTAATGTATAACCGCTTTGGCATACGGAATTTAAGTAGGGGTTTTCAAAGTCATCTTCCACCTGAAAAAACAAATATGTATTCATATTTTTTTATACTTCGATTTGTAGTAATATATTATTTACTAGCAGATGATCCCGGCGTTGTGTTTGTCGGGCAAAAATAACAACAGCAAAGATTAACATTATTAAATTAATTCGTACTTCTAATCTTCTATTATAATTTAGTATGATTTATATTTACAACGGTTATCTTACATAAGAGTTTATCACACCGAGTGATCACTCTATTGCATTTTAAAAATTCTTTAAATTGTGTACTGTACAGTAGAAAAATAATTTTTAAAATTGTTAGATTGCTCATTCGGTGTGATAAACCCTTACGAAAGATAACCTTCGCAGTTATACATACAAATCAAATACTATAATATAATAGAAACAATCCTCATACCGGTACATATGATGTCCATTATACCTTCTTAAGCCTTTTTTCGAATTTCCGGTACTAAGTACTAACATTAACGACCACTTAACTAACGTTTTCGATCGCCTCCGCGATCTTCGTCAGATGAAAACCTGACGAAGATCGCGGAGGCGATCGAAAACGTTAGTTAAGTGGTCGTTAATGTTAGTACTTAGTACCGGAAATTCGAAAAAAGGCTTAAGAAGGTATAATGGATATAATATAATAAATATTAAAACGAAAACGATATAAAGATTTTGGTTATTTTAGCCTATCATTATCATGTTTATCGCGATACTATGAAGTAGGGATATTTCCCGGTTGTTTCTTTAACCCGGGAAATATCCCGGGAAATTCTTCTCATCCCGGTATATCCCGCAAATTTCTTAAAACTTTACTTTTTTTTTATTTTGTGTTAAGGTTGAGGAAATTTTGCAAATAGAAAGTATTAATATAATTAACTCATAAACTGTCAGAATACACCTGTATTTGTTAATTTTAAATCTACTTATTAGTTTTTTAAATTTTTGCTGGTTATGGCATGTCACAAATGGTCAATAATCCACATGTAGCTTATTTGTGACGGGACTCTGAACATTTTTTACTTGTCAGAACCTGTAATATCTGGAATAATTATGGTTTATCTGTCTTAATTTTTAACCATGCCCAGTAGCTTCAATTACTAAGTAACGCCAAGTTGTGCAAATTGGCAAAATACAAACGAGTACGAAGTCTGCAAGTATGAAGTTTTTCTTCATAAACCTAATTATTAAAGCTAAACGAATTGCCGAATTATCGGGCAATAAGCTCAATGCCACTATTAAAGCATCCGAGGTAGACAAGTCCAGAATACTAGAGAGCAAAAGAAGTACTACGATCTCAAAAACGAACTAGAAATTTTCCAGGCTACAAGTGAAAAAACACTTGTAGCCTGGAACACTTGTAGCTCCTCTTAAATGCATTAAACACCATTCCACCCACATCAATTGAATCGGAAAAGGCATTCTCGGTAGCGGGACTTTTCATTACTAAAATAATAATCAGACCGAATGATGAAAGTATTGACCATCTTTGTTTTTAAAATCTTATTATAAAAATTTACAATTATATTTTGTATTATGCTTTATTTATAAAAAAAACGAAAATTACCTTTTAAGTTAGAAGTTTAATCTAAAATCATTTTTTGAAATTTTCAACTCAATTCAAAGTACAGTAGAGCATCGATTATCCGACACCCGATTAACCGACTTATCGGTTAACCGACTGCGTTCTAGTCGGCAAATTCAAATGTCCGCTAGTGATGTGGCGCTACAATATTTGGTTATGTCTTGGCTACTTTAATATTATTTTTGTTAAATTTTTGCATGTTTTAGCTGGCAGCACTGGCTCGACCATGAAAGGAGGCTAGTATTTAAACTAGGCCTAATACACTATACTAATAATGTATTTTTTCATACTTTTCGGTTATCCGACTTTTCAGTTATCCGACCAACCCCATTCCCCAATTAAGTCGGATAATCGATGCTCTACTGTATTTTCTTATTGTTGTGTGCATGCAGTTTCCATCAAACTTTAATAATTTTTTTCTATTTGTGAAAATTTCTACGTAATTCAAAGATAATTTTTAATATATATGTTACACAGCATTATTAATGTGACTTTGGAGGTTGCGGAACATATTAAATTACTTTAAAAAAATGAAAAATAATTATATCATTTTATTTCATGGTATTTTGTATATCTTAAAAATAATTAATTCTATCCCGGGACAAGCAATAGACCGGAAAATGAGAAACTCTGGTAGTCGGTCTTACCTCAATATGGAAATTCCTATCGTCAAAACCGTTCAGTTCTCGTACTCTTTTTACTCTTATTCCGTATACATCATTCACAAAGGAAGACGCAAAAGTTTTATCGACAAAAGCCTTGATCACTTGATTTTCAGCAGACTGTTTATTATCCATCTGCGAAATCGTATAATTATGAAATTAGAGTATATTGTCAGTAAGTTCATACACACAATAATTCAAATTAATTATTATTAGTCTGTATGCCTATAATGAAAATTTCATCATAATGTTTAAATATACTATGTTGTCTACATTGCAGATTTCTTCCGGATTTTAACTATTGTCAATAGAGTATAAAATATGCTAAAAACTACATTTTGAGAATATTATCAACAATTTCGCAGAAATTAAAGCAAGGAGAATAAATTTTATCGATGTTATGTATCCTACCGGTATGAAAATTACTAATATTATTGATATGTTGTAATAATATGTACTGTACTTGTATTCCGACCACTAAGTAGATCGAAGGAAAAAGTGCCTAATGATGATGGCAGAATACAGTCTATTTCTTACTGACTGATTTGTAAATTTTTTCTAAGGTTATACACAACAAATTACGACAAGGATGGAATGTTAGTACCTGCTCGACTATATAAATAAGAAGGCGAATTTCAAGTAAGAATATTTTAGAGGATCAAGGGAAACACTTCCAAGATAAAGTTAGGTTAAATAGCCGCTAAAGGCTGGGTTATAAACTCCGCACCGTAACCGTATCTGTACAGTATCGGTACCCGTAAGCGTTTGCAACGCTGGTAATATGGCAATAGTTATAAAATACCGTACGGCCGGGTAACGAACCAAACTGTATTACGAATTTACGATGTAGGAGGCACACCGCCGTACATATGCACACTCTTAATGTAAATCGGAGAAAATATCACTGTTTCTGTTTCCAGACATACATTATAATTATTTTTTTTCATTTAGTTTCTTTTTTTTTTATTTCCTTTACGACCAAAGTAACTTTTACTTTAACTTTTATATTGTTTAAAGGTCTGTTTATAGGTTATTCATGGGGCGAACTTGCTGCCGTCCATGCTGCCTATCCTTCAGCATTTTACTAGTAATATAAGCTTCTGCAGCAGTGGCGTGCTATCATTGCAAGCGGTGGAAGCGCCGCTTCCCTTGTATTTTCTAAAATTAAATATATATTGCGCGATTATTTTCATATTTTAACGTAATTTGAATTAATTAAAATTAATATTTTATTATAACCACATTATATATCTTATTACAAATTTCTATACTACACGCGAAAAAAAACGATAAGATCGCAATTGTATACAGTATTCGAATATCAGTGGCGAAATGGAAGCGTTGTATTGTCGAAACCGGGTCAGTTTCCGAACAGCCAGATTATAGGCATTCGCGCATGTGCTTTACAGAGCACCAACCTCAGGCGGTTTAGCTGGTGGAAGCTACACACATATAGGCTTCCAATGATTCTATCCCGGACCAGTTCTGGGTTATTAGCCGCCTGCCTGCTATATATTTGGCCGAACGAGTAGTGTCGTGTATCGGCTCTGCAAATCGTTTGAGTTTTTGTGGTGATATCGGGTGATGATAGTCGAATTCTTAAATTCGACCATCATTAAAGCGAATTATCATCATTCGATTTTTCGGACATTGTTACTGGGAGTCTCTCTCACGTTGTTTGTCGTATATGTCGACGGTTGTATTCTGTCGGTGTGGACCTCTTCCTCCTCCGTTAATTTAGTTAATGGATGACTGTTATTAACAACGATATCGTGATCGGAAATTTCGGCCCAAACAAAAAACTTTGTTCAACTCCACGTGGTCTGGTAGCGATTCAGCGCGGGTCAGCCGAACGGCGTGTGTTTCTCGACGCCTCTCCCGGTCCTTTTAACCGGCCTTGTCCGATTGTTTCGGCTCTGGTATCTGCTTCTCCGATCAGGGCGTCGGTCCCATTTGTGTGCTGTATTAGTGCATTCTTGGGTAAATTTATCGAGTGTTTTTGCTCTTCGTTTCGCTGTTTTTTACTCGCTTGTTTTGGAAAGTGACTGTCTACCCTCTAGTGGTAGCGTTTATTCAATAGCCTTTTTTAAGGATAATTAGTAGTATGGCTTCTAGGCCCATTGGCGGGAGCACGAGTGGTGCTTACCCGTGTTTCCGAAGACGAGGAGGCAGAAGGGCTCAAGTCCAAGCAAGAAGGAATATTCCCTTCCCTTGTAAGTCGGCAGGAAGTGGAGGGGCAGGACGCAACAGTCATCACTGCTAAGCAGGTTGAAGCTGAACTGCTACAATATTCGAAAGCTAATACTGGATCGAAGATCGGTTCGAGGGACCTTATCCCGCAGATTATGGGAAAGGTTTCGAGGATAATAGATATATTGTCTGGGAGAGATGATATTTACAAGATTGTATCCAGTATAAAGTATAAACTAGATGAAATTAACAGTAAAGACGCAAGAAGAGATGGAAGATCTTTTACTCGGGTAGTGGCAAGTGTTTCATTGGTAAATAAGAAGATGGTTGAACCAAGAGAAGTTGTTATTTTGCAATCCATCGAGACTGTGGACGATGCAAAACAGACTAAGAAGATAATAAAGGATAATATTAAGCCTCATCTTTTGAAGATTGGGGTCAAAGGATTAAGGAAATTAAGGAATGGCGCAGTGGCAGTTGAGCTCGATAAGAAAGAAGACAAAAAAACATTACAGAAGGCAGTAGAGATGATCCCTCGGAGCCAAAGAAAAAATTACCGAAGGTGATCATCCACGCAGTGCCCAAGGATATAGACAAACTGGAACTGCCGAAGTATATATATGAACAGAATGAGGGCATATCAGACCTCTATAAACAGCTGGAACAGTTTAATCAAGATTTCACGGTAAGGTTTGCCATGGGAGGGGAAGGGACAGACCTACCACCAGTTGGGTGGTAGATGTTAAGCCCAAGACACGGAATGGATTATTAAGAATAAAAAAGTTAAATATGCAGTGGGTGAGATGCCCAGCCCACACACACACACACACACACCCGTGAAATTTTTTCTCGTTTTTGACTTTTTAAGTCCTGGTGGTCTCAAAACAAGATGTTTAAAAATCTCAGTGAAATTTAACACGATTCCAATGCTTTTTCTTGTGAATATATAACAGCCGGGAAAGTACTGTACAGTAAAAGCTTATGGTATCGCTTCGAAACACCAAGCTTATGTTTACCGAAGAGAAACTCCCAAGAAAAAATTTCACTTTAATTTCCGGTGCCATACTTTTTACTTGGAGCGATATATTTTACATCTCAGATGTTTTACTTTATTGATATCTAAAGATTAATTTGACTAATTAAGTTTTTCACTATTTATTATAATGCGAAAGGTCTAACAGCGCTCCCCCTCGAATCAGTACGTTCTGACACCACCTGTGTATTATATAGGAACGTAGGAAACCGGTTGTTCGATAAACGCGCGAGCGATCTCATATGGGGGAACTTATGGATAAGTTATTGAGGAGGAAGTTGAGAAACAGAAAACGGAAGTGATTCACTCTAAAGTGGTTAACGTTTCCTTTGCAAATAACACACCTTCCGGAAAAACCCTACTCATCGGAGGAAATTTCGCCAAAAATCGGGAATGTACCCATAACCCATCACCCCGTCTGAGTTCACCAAATATGGGCATAATGATGGAGAGAAGCAAAACCAAAAATAAAAAGAAAGGTGAGAGAAGGACACAGAGAGAGTTCGTCCGTTCCTTCAAGCTGACGACGATTCCCAGAATGCTCCGTCGCCGCCGACCTCGGTTTCCCACCTGTCCTCCGATCCCTATCCCCCTCCCTATCGGCTCCAGCCAAAAGAGCTCGATCGTGCCGTCAGCTTTTTGATCACTTGTGGCTGAATCTCCTACAAATCGAAACTCTTTAATTACACCCGTTAGTGTCGATACGTCCAAAATTTGCGCCTGGCCCCAGGCAAGGCTCACCAGAGATCTCTTGATATTAGAACTATATCGCAGGTATTTATCGTCTCGCACACTATTCGCTCTCTCTCAACGACAGGCGCGTAAGGTAGATTTACACTTACTTTATTAATTTATAATTTTAGGTTAATGTTACCCTTGGTGGCAAGATGGCGACCAGAGGGATTTTTCCCTACATTCTAGCCGGCGACGGGGAAAATTTTCCCTAATTCGAGACTGCTACGGGGATAATTTTTTCCCTGCGTTCGACGTGGCTAAACCGTTTCCGGTCGCCATCTTCGTCTTCTATGGAGACTGCGCGTTGCGCACTGTTTCGTAATAACGCAACCTAGTAACTCCTATACTATAATCAGCTACTGTAAACCCTATTTTAATAGAAAAAATAAAAACATTTTTTTACTCACGTTGATTGTCTGTCATTTCCCTTTTATACATTTCTTCCCGACTTTCGAACTTTGATTTTCGTTTATTATAGATCTTCCCCCCCTTGTTTTGCGTCGGCTGCTACTGTCGATGACTTCTTATTTCTTCTTTTTTTACTCGCGGTGGTTGACGTTTCCTTATCCCGACCCTTCTTTGATTTCTTTGAATTCTTCTTCTTATTATCACCATTTGAACGGGTGCAGACGGAACTGTCTCGGGTTCTACTGTAGCTTTTCGAGATATCCCGGATGCTAAAGCCGAAATCGTCGCACCATATTCTAGACATAGGTAGTGCCATATGAATGACAAGATACATCCCCAGGACAGACGACCACTTTTGCTTTTAAAAGTTCCTTCGTACACTGAATATTTAACTGCACACGAACTGCATTTAAGAAGACATTCATTTCTTTCGCTTCCGTAATATAATTTGCATGTCTTATCGCACGTAGAACACGTCGACTCTATCTGCTGTATACCTAATTTGACCGCAAATCTGAATGCATTATCAATTGCCGGGTTCAATCCCAATTCCGAATAATCTGTTTCCATCATTTTATAAAACTTCCCGGTAGTACATTTGGCCCATAATTCCTTCGAACTCAAATCAACGTCGCCCATGACGTGCACGAAATTTCAACAAAAAGAACGCAATTTCTTTTTGTTTTTACTCGTAAAAAATATAAATTACCTTTTTAGCAATTCGGAAAGAATAGATATTGTAAAAAAAAAAACTCGCTGCCAACAACGAACATGCTACACACCACTGTCTTCTACACTCCCTCCAAACGAAATTTGCATAATTTGACGATCTCGGCACCAACACATTACGTCACAACATTTCCAAAGAGCTCCCTCTCTCTCACGTCACAAACGCGAAATCGCGCGTCTCCGGAAACACGGTCGCCACGTCGAACGCAGGGAAAAAAAATTTTCCCCGTCGCCGTCTAGAATGTAGGGAAAAATTTCCCCGTCTGCCATCTTGCCACCAAGGGTAACATTAACCTAATTTTACTTATACGACAAGATTTAGTAAAATAAATGTTTGTTGTTTAGTTGTTATCAAAAAAAAAAAAAATCTTGTAAACTTTCTCGGTTATATTTGTCATCTCGGGATTGTTTTTTCTTTGAACAAATATTAAATAATTAAATCGCCTAAATTTCCAGAAATGTAGCCTGAGTTGTCATAATTTGATTATAAAATAGTCAGTAGAAAAACAATGTAAAAATAAATCCGAGATCAGAATCTAACTGCAACAAACTGAAAGAGGAAGGGAAAAATGCAAAATTTAGTTAATAGGATTGTTTCAGCTTTTTATCAATAGGGTTTTGATTCGGAGCGCGATTGTAAATATCGATTCAAGACGACTGATGTCATTTCCAATACGTACATTTTAAAATTCTACTTTGTCTTAGAGTTCAAGCATCGTTAGGCCGTGAACTAGTTTCGTAGTTGCAAGAGCGGAAGAAAATATTTTACAGACCAATTTATTGCGTCATTCGTCAAATCGTTGTTTTTAGCGTTTAATTGTATTTATTTTTTCTTTAAAATGCTCACATTTACATCAATATTTTGCTAATTAACTAATAAAGGTGAAATTATTTCGGAGCATTAAGCCGTTTTTTATGCAGTCAAAAGTTTTTCTAAGGTAAATTCGTTATATTCATTTTTTGTTTCTTGCCAATAATTTTAGTGCACCCTTTTATCAAGAAATTTTAGATAAAAATATTCGTATAGCCAGTGGTATCTTTTTTATAGAAAGAATCGTAGTGGGACACTTTAAAAAAGGAAAAGGTCGGTGTCGGAGTTGCACTTTTTGTTTACACTGGTTATATATAACACAGCCGGGAAAGTAAAATTAAATGAAATTAAATAAGATCTTGAACACGCATCTTTGATTTTAAATTATATGTAAATATCCAGGTTCTCCATTCTTTAATGAAATTAAAAATTAAAATGAAGTTTCAATATATTCATTTTACAACCAAATATTTATTAGTTAACTCTGTTTTTCTGGCTCGGATAAACAATTATTTTCTATCGAGATTATGCAAGATAAACTTAAACAATTTTGAATCCCTCGCTTTTCCTCCAATTAGTGGCATTCCACAAAGATCAATTTTTAATGGATTATTTTTTCTCTGCGTACAATTAATAACCTATTTAATAATAGTAAATATAGAGTTATAGCTTATGCCGATGATATAAAACTCTTAAATTACGACCCTAACACTTTACAAACCGATCTCAAAATTTTATCTTTAGTTTTTAGTAAAGCAAATCTAAGAATTAACGTTCGTAAAACTATTGCGATGTGCTTTTCTGTGCTTAGAGACCCTCATTTATATATACGGTATAATCATGTCTGAAATTATGTAAATTCATATAGTGAATTGGGGGTCATTTTTGACAATAAATTGACCTTTAAAGGTCATATAGAAAAAATTGCTAAATCCGCCGGGGAATTTTGTAGGCCGATGTCTTCGAAAACTACTAAAATCGATTTTTTTACAAATTTCCAGTCTAATTGAATATTGCTTATCAATCTGGGCTATGTGCGAGTTATCTTACGTTTGGTTCCAAATTGAACAGTGATAGCCGAAGGTTTTCTCTCGCTGCGATGTCCAATCTGTTTCTAGTTTTCCTTGAGAAAACACATTCAACCAAAAATTTAGACAAAAAAATCAACGTAAAGTATTTCAGCTGATTCCTTCAAATTAAAAAATATTTTCTGTATATTACTTTATCCAAAGATTAACTTTATGTTCAGCGAATTTTGCTCGAGTCATTGTGTCGCTTTGACGCTGTAATAGACTACGAAATTCAACACTAATATTGCCTGGTCGTGCATCAAGTGGATCCAAAATCGAAATTACAGATATTCCTGTTCCAAACTATTCGACTACTACAGATGCGCGCAACCACCGTAAATTTCAACGATTAGGACAGCACTGAAGGACAGTAAAGTTGAAGAGCAGGCAGTCTTCTCTTATGTTAGATTGTTTGTAAATACTAACTTTCACGCGCATCCTTCACTGGGATTTTTGCACGAAAGAGGCGTTCATTTTCTAGTAGTATCGAATCCGTTTTAAAATCATATAAAATATATAAGTTACAGCAGTCATGAAAGACTTAGCGTAAAAACTTTTAAGTTTTTTTTAATTTCTTAGCTGCAAATCCTAACGATTTAAATCACCATTAAGTAGATTGGAAGTTAACTCATAAGCAGTGGCGTAGCGTGGGTGTCAGCCGCCCGGGGCAAAAGGAAATGTCGCCCTCCTTAAATAAAATACGGGGAATTCCTACAAGTCAGTACAGACGGTGTTGTCAGTCGCTACAATGAGCAAGATGCCATTATTATACATTCATTTAAAGAAAGGGGAAGGGGATTCCGGTTTCGTCACAGAATAAGTAATGAAAAATTCCGTGCTCATTTCAATCGGTCCGAATCGTAGGTGCGACAAAAATACGAAATGAAATGGTTCAAATTTTTAAAGGTATTATTATTATTTATTGTGAAAAAATGCCGCCCCCTAAAAGTGCCGCCCGGGGCGGGCCGCCCCTGCCGCTCCCACTACGCTACGCCACTGCTCATAAGTGTCTTTACTCCGTGATTGGTATGACATTTTTACGAAGCGTCGGCAAACTTTAAATTTTGAAGCAGTTATAAAATCTTTTTGTTTGACGCGAAACTTATATTTAAAAAAAAAAAAAAAAAAAAAACTTGTTTATCATCATAACGCACGGAGTTTTGTAAGCTACTTTCTTGCAGATACGATTAAAGACGATTTTGTTATATTATATACGTAACCGGAACGAGTCGTCTACATTTCAGTTCGCCCAGCAAATTCCATATTCCCAAGTACAAAAACGAACATTAAAAAAAACGTGCCCAGCAAAAATTATATAAACAAAATCTAACACCTTATCTTCGCTGAGAAAGTTTAATTTTAAACAAACGTTTTCGGCCTATTCTATAGGCCATCATCAGGCTAAAAAATCGAATAGTATCGTTCCATAAGAACGAATACAAATATTTAAACTTTAAATTAACAACGGATTAATACAAATATTTAAATTTAAAAATTAACAACGGATTAAAAGATGATACATAATAAACTAATATCGTATAGAATTAAAAACAAAATAAAAAACAAAATAAAAATCAAAAATAAACTCAGAAAAACTTCTAAACACAAGCATAGAACCATAAAATAAACATGTAAATTAAGAGTTCCTTGCAGAGTTCTTAACCATATACTTCCAGGCCGATGGAAGGCCCTCAGCGTCCCTCGCATTTATACACGCCCCTTCCAGCTTGCTCTTGTAAATCTCTATTTTCTCAGCGGTCCTCGCCAACGTTGGGGAGCTCACGGGTTTTATAATGTCCGCTTCATCCCATTTAACTATCGAGCTTTCGGTCTGAGCCATTTGGGATAGTACCGTGGCGTTGGAGCTTTTTCTGATGTTATACTTGTGCTCCTTGAGTCTTACACTCAAACTCCTTGTCGTAACGCCGATATAATCTTTCTTAATTCCCAGCTGTGCGTTCTCGTATGGTATCCTATACACACCCGCTTTTTCTTCCTTCCTAATGCTATCCTTGTCATTCCTTAAAATCTTATAAAGGTTCGGGGCTCTTTTCAGAATTATTGATGTCTCATTGCGGTTCGCAATTTCTTTCATAATGCTTTTGGCATATCTGTTATAAGTGAATTTAGTGATCTTAGCGGGACGTTGTTTAGAGCCTCTTGCTACGTTCTTCTCGTACCTTTTAACCATTCCTGTTATTGCGCTTTTCCTGTATCCTAAGGTTTCGGCTACCAGTAGAATTCTGTTAATTTCCTTTGCTCTGTCCATAACGTTATCACAATATAGAAAGGCCCTTCGGATTAGAGCCCGGAATGCCGCCATCTTATAATGATACGGATCATGTGATTGCGAAGGGATATAAAGCGGACTGTGCGTTGGTTTAACGTAAACACTGGTAGATAAATGCCCGTTCTTGAACTGGATGTTGATGTCTAAAAAATGAATTGTTACGGAACTTTTCTGTTCTAATTTCAGTTTTAGGCCGTCGTTATTACGATTGATGCCTTCAATGAACTCATTAATCTTACGGTTATTCTTACATAATATAAAGATGTCGTCTAAATAACCGTAAGATTAATGAGTTCATTGAAGGCATCAATCGTAATAACGACGGCCTAAAACTGAAATTAGAACAGAAAAGTTCCGTAACAATTCATTTTTTAGACATCAACATCCAGTTCAAGAACGGCCATTTATCTACCAGTGTTTACGTTAAACCAACGCACAGTCCGCTTTATATCCCTTCGCAATCACATGATCCGTATCATTATAAGATGGCGGCATTCCGGGCTCTAATCCGAAGGGCCTTTCTATATTGTGATAACGTTATGGACAGAGCAAAGGAAATTAACAGAATTCTACTGGTAGCCGAAACCTTAGGATACAGGAAAAGCGCAATAACAGGAATGGTTAAAAGGTACGAGAAGAACGTAGCAAGAGGCTCTAAACAACGTCCCGCTAAGATCACTAAATTCACTTATAACAGATATGCCAAAAGCATTATGAAAGAAATTGCGAACCGCAATGAGACATCAATAATTCTGAAAAGAGCCCCGAACCTTTATAAGATTTTAAGGAATGACAAGGATAGCATTAGGAAGGAAGAAAAAGCGGGTGTGTATAGGATACCATACGAGAACGCACAGCTGGGAATTAAGAAAGATTATATCGGCGTTACGACAAGGAGTTTGAGTGTAAGACTCAAGGAGCACAAGTATAACATCAGAAAAAGCTCCAACGCCACGGTACTATCCCAAATGGCTCAGACCGAAAGCTCGATAGTTAAATGGGATGAAGCGGACATTATAAAACCCGTGAGCTCCCCAACGTTGGCGAGGACCGCTGAGAAAATAGAGATTTACAAGAGCAAGCTGGAAGGGGCGTGTATAAATGCGAGGGACGCTGAGGGCCTTCCATCGGCCTGGAAGTATATGGTTAAAAACTCTGCAAGGAACTCTTAATTTACATGTTTATTTTATGGTTCTATGCTTGTGTTTAGAAGTTTTTCTGAGTTTATTTTTGATTTTTATTTTGTTTTTTATTTTGTTTTTAATTCTATACGATATTAGTTTATTATGTATCATCTTTTAATCCGTTGTTAATTTTTAAATTTAAATATTTGTATTAATCCGTTGTTAATTTAAAGTTTAAATATTTGTATTCGTTCTTATGGAACGATACTATTCGATTTTTTAGCCTGATGATGGCCTATAGAATAGGCCGAAAACGTTTGTTTAAAATTAAACTTTCTCAGCGAAGATAAGGTGTTAGATTTTGTTTATACAAAAACGAACGTCGATAAACAGCTGCTGTTATCGCCGTTTCTTATCCACGCATACACAGCTAAGTATACAAACTTTCTGTTAGAGTAACTAATAAATCGTCACGAAAGCTGGCAAAAGTTTGAGCGAAAAGAGCCGAAAACGGCCGTCTTCGTAACTTGGCGAAGACAATCCGCGTTTTAATAACAGAAATGACTTTTTCTAATTAAACTCGCATCTTAATTAAGGGGTCTTTACACCGAAAAATGCAATTTGCCCGTTTGCACAATAAGTAAACAAAAAGTGCTGAATCATTGTGGATTTCCTCTATCGAGTCGTTATTGACGAAAACGATAATCGCTGTAATAAGCATTCGGTTACCGTTTACGAGAAATGATTAACTACGGTCGTATTCGAATTAGAAATGTCGCTACGATTTTCGTCATAATGCAAATTCACTAATTGAAATCTCGTAAAGTTAAAACGGGAATAATACGTACGTTTGCGTCCGATCCTGTATCTACGTGCCAGTCTGAAGGCGATCGCGTGATTTGGACGCTTTCCAAATTCATCTATCAACGATAATCAGACGTCTACGTTTGTTATTTGCCAAGCTGATAAAAAATAAGCGAGGAATGGTTATACGTTCGTTCTTTCCAAATATTCAAGCGATTGTGAAAGTAAAATATTTTTACCAAACTTTGAATAAATTCTTCGTTGTCTTTTTCGATCCAATAACTGTCATCCAAATGCATTGAGGGCGCAATTGTATAATCTTTTCTCGAGGTCGAGACGGACCGGTTACGCTTCTGCCGGAAGTAAATGTAAGCCCGCCCTCGGTTTCGTTCGAAGGCTATTAACAACTCTAGTCATTTTTCGTCGTGACGTGGCATGTGTATTGTGTACCTAAATATCGTTATGCAAACCGTGCCGTTAATCATAATAGAAATGCTAACAGTAAGAAGCTTAATAGTGCCGTCAAGTGTCGAATACAGAATTGACGTAACCGAGTGTTTAGACCGATAAGTCTAGAACAGTGGTCTCCAAAGTGGGATATGCAAAGTATCACTTTGTGTACCTCTACTAAAATGTAAATTTTAATTCAATTTAAATGTATATTGTTTAAAATAACTAGATAATAAATAATTTAATTTTTGACTGCACACAGATGTATATTATATTATATCATAGGCGGTACAACTTATAATTATTTTTGTCTGAGGGGTACGCGATCAAAAAAGTTTGGAGATCACTGGGCTAGAAGACTTGCAATGCTTTTTAAAAAGTTCTTCGAAAATTCTTAACACGAAAAATCATCCGCATTTGCTGGGTCTTTTTTAATAATGGTGGTGACGAAAAGTATCTCGAGGAGTAACCTCAAAATGGTAAAGTTCGTCTTTCTTTTAAAGTAGACGTTTCGATAAACCGCTTCTCTGTTGAGTCAACGAAACGCAAAATGACGTCATTAAGTGATAAGGAACAACGGCATATTCTATTAAATAATGCACACGTCATTAACTAATAAAAAGCTCCAATACATAGCGTTGCCATACGTCCTGTATATACGGGACGGTCATCGTATTTCACTACTCGGTCCCGTATTACTATTTGTGCCGTTTTTGTCCCGTTTTATCGCTAAACTCTGCCTGAAGCGGCCGGCGCGCGACGGCTTCCCGGATCTCTCAGTCAGTCTCAACTATCGTAGCTCGGGGAACGCTAATTTGTTTCGCACGTGTGTAATAAAATAATTAATTGCTTCCTTCTGCGCATCGAGTCTTTTTTTTAGGTAAAACCATTTTAATACGTGTAATAAAAGATGCCAAAGAAAAAGCGTCATTTTAAAGATAAATATTCCAAAAATTGGTCATTTATAAAGAAAAAATCGAACTGAATTTGAAGCATATTGATCAGAAATCGTGTCTAATAGAACTATGCGAATACGTATTTGTCATTTCAGCCCATAATGCAAATGTGGAGAAAATATTTTTCCTAATGTCAACGCAATGATCGGACGAAAGAAACAGGTTGTCGGTGGAGACAATTAAAGCAATTTTGATTTGTCATTATAATTTTAAAATGATTTGCACCCAATTCCATAATTATGTGAAAGAAGAAAATGATATAATTAAGAAAGTAAAATCAACTTTAAAATATGACTGGGCTTAAAAAAGATTAACCATGCATCTAGGTCAAGGATGGCGAACTTATGGCACGCGTACCCGAAGTGACACGTAAGAGAAATCATCTGGCACGTAATGTATCATATGATTTCTGTCTTTTTCAACCATCCTTTCTGTCTATCACCCGATCATTTTTTTTCAATCAGATTTTTAACATTTATTCGAATTAAAGCGTATTCGTTTAATTTCTTTAAATATCATTATTCGAAGTATAAGACGTTGGCACGCATTAACATCTTTAAAGCTAAGTATGCTTACAATATGGCACGCGGACTCAAAAAGGTTCGCCATCCCGATCTAGGTCATTGTGACACGGCGCGAAAATGGCGGAAAACGAGCTTTGTGTGCGTTCTCTAGTGGCTACTCTAGAATAGATCTGGAAAGATTTATCGAAAACATCCGAAAGTATTCGTGTATCTACGACAAGAGGTATCCCGATTATAATAATGGATGCCTAAAACACGCGATACGGACGGCCAAAGGAAATTCCTTCAATTTAGAGGAGTATATAGCCTAATAAAAAAGCTAAGCTTATAAGTGCTGTATATTATCTTAGTAATACGATAATGAAACTTAATATATAAAAGTAAAGCTATTACTACATTTAATTACTACATTTTTACTACATTTGTAATTATAGTACAGAAAAACTCGTAAAATAATCATTGTTTTTATATCGATATATCACGTATAGAACAGTACAGGCGTAATAAGTTTGTAATAATATATTGGTTGCTTATTACAAACTAGATGTACGAAATTTCGAGTTGGTGAAACCTGTTTATATATATATAAAAGCGTATTCGGAATCTCATTAACAAATATAAAAAAATCGGAATATTTAAGGTATGTAATATTTAGAGAAGATTTTAAAAAAGATTTTTATAAGAATATAAAGCAGTATTAAAAATTTGTAACCAAGTATGTAAAATTTCTTTAGACAGATGTAAAAAACGTATCATCCTTATACATGTGTATACTTTTAAAGATGATAAAGAATCTAATTGTACTGTACGTCTCGCGAAACAATTTATACATGTAAGTATATATTTGTAAAATAGCTTTACTGTGTAATGTTGTCTTGTAAAAAGAATTTTATGTATAACCTTTTTTAATATTCAGTTGACTGAGGAGGGGCATTGCCCGAAACGTGTATTAATACTCGTATCAACTAAATAAAGATGGAAAAACGCCAAGTGTTTAAATAGTCGCACGATTTGTGTTTGAGAATTATAAATAATTATATTTTAATATATATATATATAAATGGTTTGCTGTATATGTAGATAATATGACGAATTTAGCCTCTGTAATCCAAATTATTATTGGTAGACCAATCCCACAGCAATCTCATTGGCAAATTAATTTAATTTTTTTTTTTTTGTAAAGACTACATCATATGCATTTCGGGCTGGTCTAATGTTTTCCAGCCCCTCTTCAGTGCTAAAAACAATAACAAAAAAGTTGTTTAACTAAAACAAAAAAATGTTTAACTAAAAACGACATCAATGTATAACTACGACAAGTTTACAAACTTCCGGGGAGAAACTTACAATAAACTTTGGCAAGATTCTAGATGTATGTGAGGGAGCGGGGTCCCCCCAAATTGTCGATCTCCCCGTGCGAGCAAAAAAGTCAAAAGAACCAAACTTCTATATGTGACCCTTCGCGAGATATAGCCCTCGAAACGCGAGATATAGCCCACGAAACCCTTTGCGAGATATAGCCCACTTTTAACAGCGTCTCCTCTTGCTTCTCCCGCGACGTCCTCCTCTCGCTACCTGGCGACGCCTAGCCTGTTCCTGATGTTCTGTAGGTGAGGACGGGGTGAGGCCGCTGGTCCCCGCTTCGGCTAGGTCGTGGGGGTCGATGACGAAGGTGGTGGTGGTGGCGCCCGATGTTGTCTGAAAAATCACATAATCCAGGTTTCACATTTGCAAAGAAGTATCCTTTGGTCGCGCGCACCATCTTCGTCGTCGTCGAACTCCGGGACATAGCCGAGGAGGAGGCGGTGACCGGCGACCTCACCCCGTTCTACACAAGATCGGAAACAGGCTAGACGTCGTCAGGTAGCGAGAGGAGGAGACTCTGTCGAAGGTGAGTGCAGAATCTGTTTTCTTGGCCTTTTCCGTAGTTAGAGCGTGTTAGAGATAGCGCGAAATAGAAGAAGCGCTCTCTGTTTACGTAGAAGCGGCGTCGGAGAAAGCGTTGCCTAATTAGTCTTGTTAATCGGGCTTTTCTTTGGTCATTGCCGACGAGTATCGTTAGAAGAGGGCTCGCTGGCCGTTAAACGCGCGACAGGCTTAGCGGAGAGAGCGGCGCGAGTCCCGTCGGCGCTTCCCGGAAGTGGCGGTCGAGAGGTGGAACCCTCGTGTTTAGGGGTTTTTTAGGAGTCTCTAGTAAGTCGTAACAGAAAGCGTTCGAAACAGAAATTTTAGTTGTACTTGTGAAAATTTTCACTTTTAAATTTTACCCCATTTTTGAGGGGCTCGAAAAGTTCACATATAGTCATTTTGGGGGCCTGTATCTCGCGAAGAGTCGCCCGTACACCCATGGTTTATTAGACTTTTTTGTTCCTATTATAATGCTCTACAGCCCTGTTAAGGTCCCAACCCCCTCACACAGATCTAGAATTGTACCGAAATTTTAAATATGATTATCATTATTATTATTTCATATGCTGAATTGTATTGTAAACGTTTTTGTAATATATTAATATGATATTAAACATCCGTAGTCTGTTTCGTACCAACCGACACCTAACGTAAACAAACGGACGTTAGAACGATTTTAATATCACTCCTCCAAAAAAATTCGACCGGTTATTTTTAACCGGCATTTATTTATCGAGGAAGAGCTACAGTGAAATCTTTTCCTATTCCTATCGGGTTAAAAGATTTCTGACAAGTTCTCGAACAGTAAAATTTTTTTATAGCGAAAATTTCTAGATCAGTAAAGAATATTTGAACTTTGTATTCGTCTATGTCTAATGAATTAAAATTGACCCAGAAAAATTTTAAAGTTTGAAGCCAGGGCGTCGCCAAGGGGGCAGGAGGGGGCAGCTGCCCTCCCCTAGAAATTCGAAAAAATTATTAAAATGCTAAGTTTTAATTAAAATAATCTTCTTAGCCTTCTTGAAGTTAAAAAAAAAAAATGTTTCAATTAAGATATTTCTTTTCCGGTACATAGTAAATGATTAAAACTTTATGAACCGTTTTTATTTTACCTACACACAATTCGTATCCTCTATCAATTTACATCATTTTGCCCCCTGGCCCATTGGCTGGCGTCGTCCTTGGTTTGACGTGTCTTTTGTTATTTAGTAGTACTTATGTTCGTCAAAAGATGTCGCTAGGCAGTCATATATTTTCTCCGACCATTTACTTTTTACATTTCAATAAATATAAATTTTCGAAAAAGTATGAAATCAAGTTAGATCTGGAGTAAAAACAGGATTCTATCGATTCTTTTAAACAGTCAACTTTTTTTAAAATCACCAATAAGTATTGATGTCACACACGAGTTGCCAGTAATTCCTGTATATTCACGGTGTTTTAATTTAACTTAGTATATGTGATACAAACCTCATTACGGTACCTGAATGCGTGGTAATTTTAAAGAAATTCTGTAACGGCGCTACCTAGTTATAAATATACATTTTATGTAAAAACTAATAATTATTTACGTCATAAAAATGTCAAGTAGATTGGCCTAATTTTCGTTTGCCCGAGGTCCCGCCTTTAAAAATTTTAGTTTTTCATATTTTACGCCATCCATCGTTTTCGCGTTAATTAGGGCTAGTGGTCCATAGGAAATTCATTGAACTGCAATAATTCCTGCACCGTATTTACCCATTTATATAACAAAAATTGGTCATCATATAAAAAACTAAGTATTTAATGATAATATAAATAAAAAGCAATAAACATACAAATAATTGATATTGATGTAAGTTTAGTAATGTCACTGTTAAAGACATTAATAGATTATTTTTAAGAATTTACAGAAAATGATTTCTTAAAGTCAAAATTAATAACTAACGAAATTTGTACAAAACGTGACATTCCTCTCGTATTCGAAAAAATGGGGAAAAAAAAGGGAAACGTTTATTTGACTACAAAGAAACGGATACGTGTACGAATACTCTCGAAACAAATTTTTATAGGAACTACTTTTTAATTATAAACATATTTCTCTTTATAACGAATAATAATTGTATACTTTTGTTAACGTTTGGAACGTAACCCTATGTTTAGAATTAGTCCTTTGTTTCGTATAGCACGGATTAGCACAACACGGCACTTTCTCGGAACGTAACTGCCGTGTTATACGAGGGATACTTGTCCTCTCAAAGAAAAAAATAAGGTCGGATACTTTTTGATCAGACGTTCTATATCAACATAGCCTATATAATAAACTATATGCGCTACAATTTGTGTGTATGAAGATTGTGATCATTAAAATTTTCGAGAAATAATTATAAACTATTTTATAAAATGTAAATATAATCAAGTATTCCTATAAATATTTGGAAAAATAACTTCTCCGAATAATGTAATTTTGTTTGTGTTAAAACAAACAAAATTACATTATTCGGAAAAGTTATTTTTCTATTTTTTTACGTAACGTTTAGAGAGGATCGACTTTATTCTCTCTATAAATACTCAAGTATAAATTTTTAAAGAGAATCAACAATTCCAAATAATGAGCAGACATTAAAAAGAAACATTCTCGTTATTGTTTGAATTTCATTTCTGACCCTTTCTGTCATTTCCTGCCGTAAGATGGCGCCAGCGAACTGCCGGATAAATATACGGTCGAGTCCGCATATAAGTCGACACCCCAAGGAGAAGTGAAAATGTGCAGAGTTATCCGATATGACAACTATAGTAAAGTTGAAAAAAACCACAATACTACAATTAAAAAAATACAGTAGTGCAATGTACTGTACAGTACCTCTCTGACCATCCATCACTGGCACTTAAGTTGGTTTCTACTCCAAGTACCCCAGCAATTTTCATCGCCTTTTCTTTCAGTATCTGTCCCGAAACAAAAAGGTTCGATGAACGAATTTGCTTTAGCCAACGTACGAGAGCATCTTCGACATCTTTGTACGGCGACTTTCTCTGGCGTTGCGAGACAGCCGCGACGAAAATCCAAAAAAAACTTCCTTAATTTTCTCTTTTTTCTTCAGGATTCCCACCAATGTTGTTTTTGGAAGATTTTTTTTTTTTTTTTGTTTGTTTTGCAAATTGGGCTTGCCAAGTTTTCTTACCTTCAAATTCAGAAACAAGTTCGTATTTTTCCTTCAACGTAAGCGTTGTTAGCTTTCGGACACTCATTTCTCACAGCAATGTCAAACACGTGCTACAAATAACGCATGACGTAAGAAAATGCAAAATCTGATTCTGCTGTGACGTTAATATAGATTGTATATTTTCTTTTTTGTTTATCTGTTATTATTTTATATATAAAAATACATAAAATGTTAATATATACATATTAATAAAAATGCCTTAATAAGTCGACTCCCCTCCTGAAAAAAATGAGTTCACACCGCACTGTGGTGTGAACTCATTTTTCAGGAGGGGAGTCGACTTATCGGACGTCTAAACGAGTGTGGGACAGCAAAAGTATGTCGATTTATCTGATGGTGACGAGTTAAACGATGTGTAAACCAGAGATTTTTAACATTAATGTCTATTTAAGTCGGCCGGGACCGCAGAAAACTGACTACTTAACCGAGGGTGTCGACTTATACCTATGACGACTTATGCGGACTCGACTGTAATTTGGCCGATACGAGCGCAGATACAGTCGTGTTGATCATGAGGCGGTGGTCTGGGCGGTTCGAAGTGCGGAAAGGAAAAGCAGTGTCCCGAGGTCAATTCTCACTTATGCGGCAAGAAGGGCAGGAAAAAGATCTTCGGGATTTGTCTGTGTGTCGCGGATGCAACGGAAAATAACCGGAACGCTGTCTTTAACAACTGAGGAATAGAAAGTTACGACAGTTATCACACCGTTGCCCAGACCGTTAAACGACCAGCAGCAAGAGAGAAAGAGAAATGTCGGCCAGTACCGGAAAAACGAAATGGCCGAATGAGTGTCGGCTGGTACCGGAGACAGGGAGGTGCAAACGGAATCCATGACCCGAAAGATTAACGTGTCAGATACGGTGAGGAAGAAGATAGCGACCTGGAGATAGTAGGCCTAATATTGGGGATAGTTCTACCGACCTCTGAACTGATAAGGCGGACAGGCCTACGTTACAAAGGGCTGATGTTGAGAGGGACGCGTAGTGACGGATGTCGTTGATAGAGTTAACAGAAAGGATTGACTGATTTGAGTCATCGGAAATAATGGGTTTATATGTTTACTGTTACGTAACGTCGTGTATTAATTTAGGAAGTTCATACTCGAGAAGTGTGGTAAAGCAGCCATAATCTCCACCACCGCGCAAGAACACAATAAAAATTTGGATAAGATATTTACTCAAAAGAAACGTTTACGCTTTAATTTTGTAGAAAGCAGTGTGCATTATAATTACTGTACTATCGCATGTAGTGTAGTACAAAAAACAATGGACTCAGATACGCATTAAAATATAATTTCTTATTAATTTAGAAAAATAAATTTTAAAAAAGTGAAATGAGTTTACTTTCGAAGTTTATGGATATTTTTGTCAGAAAAAATGTTGCCGTTTAAAATTAAAGTGTAGGTAAATTACATCGAATAGAATAGAGCCAGTCTGTATCTGACTGGCGAGATAAGGTTATTTTTGAAATTACAATGTATTACTTCGGGAAAGCATCCGGTATTTCTTACTTAGGATTAGGAAAAATACCGAACGTCACGTCTACGTAAAATGCATATTTATTGAAATAAGGCTACAGTTTCTTATCTGCAGGACATACACCTTGCACCAAGCATTGGTACAATACATTTCGCAGCGTTGAAAAGGAAAAGACATTTCAAATGGTTTGGAATGATCGAAAATCTGCATGTGTGATGAAAGCGTTTATTATGTGGGTAGTATTATTTTCCTCTTAGGAATTGTGTTTCGCTTAAAAAACAACGTAGAAAAAAGCTACTTTCCAGCGATGCCCGTATAGTGGCTCCATCTGTAGTCTATAAAGACACGGTCTTTCCCGAGCATTTTTCCGCTTCTTACTTTATAGTTAGCGCGGCTCATAAAGGACTTTTCGTGATAAAGGTCTTTACAACAAGAAAAACAGTCATTGTGAAATACATGCTAAACATTTTCTACGGAAGCCAAGAGTTTTGTGGATGCGAAAAATTTCGATTATTACACACACAGTATGTTGACTGACATCTGAAAAGACAACAGGTTATGTGGAATGATTTCACTAAAGCGAATTTGTCTGAAAGTATTAATTAAAAGCTGTCTTTGGGAGGAAGTAAAATAAAAACGTTACACGATTAGAAAATAAAGTTTGGAGGGAAATCTAAATGCGACTCGATTCGAAAAGTAAAACATTTTTTCATCTCGAGAAAGCTTTCAATATTGTTTGTCATTGGTGATATAGTGCTTTCCTAACGTAATTTACCACGGCTGCTTGTTCTAAACAAAAATCTTCTCCCAAGATAGAAGTTAGAAATTTAACGGAAAAAACAAAATGTAGGAAATGTATTGTAGCCGAGGAACGGACTAAATTGCCTTTAAGTGTCTTTCGATTTAGTAGACCGTAGGTTTTTATATAAAACTAAATCTAACGTAATTTACAAGCCGGTGACTATCAAAGTTCGAACAAGTAAAAACACCGCCCACGGTTTCACAAATGCATTAAAACGACGGTAAACAAATTTCCACGCTATCTTTTCAAATTTCTATTTTTACAATTAAATTTGCCAAACAATAGAGAAGGTGAGACGGAAAAGATCGCGGGCAGAAGACGAGATTTCGTTTCTTTAGGCATTCTACCGTATTTGCTTTTTACTTTGGAAACAAATAGATCAGAATGTGTTGGCGAGCAATCGATACTTTTGAATATTGCCTTCCATTATATTTTAATAAATATTAACTGCATAAATGATTCTATTACTATTATTCTGTCTATTATTTCCCACGTGATTATACATATAAATTCGAACAGATAATGATTTTAATTTCTTATACCAGGTTTAACGGACCGTATCAGGCCCGCAGCCTCGATGATTTCTTGTTTAAAAATCAATGTTTCTAACATCTTGCGGAGATTAAAACAGAAACAACTCAAACTTATAACTGTTGACAACAAAAGGCTCTTGGTTCGAGCTTGGTTTTTACTTTACAGTATGCTTTGGTTTATCGAATAACAATGGATAGGGCCCGCGTCTTGAATGGCGTTTGAGTTTGAGATCATCATTTTGGGACATTTGTAAATTTTATTATTATGTAAAAAGGTTAGCGTTCTCACCGCGGCGATATTCCTATAAGTTATTATTTTTAAATTGCAAACAAAAAGTCAGTATTTTGAAAACTAAATGTAGGCCCCACTGTGCGGTACATGGATGTAAACAGTGTAATCTAGTCGGATGATATAACTTATATTGACACGTATATATAGATCTATATTCACCTCTAAGTTCGATATCGATATTTAAAGCCGTGACATCGAATTAACTTTTGAAATTGCCTCGATAAAACTATCTAGTTTAATCGAAAATACTTATAAATAATATATCAGAAGTCCTAAATAAAGTTTTGATAGAATAATATAAATCTACGTTTTATGCAAAACTTAAACACAGACAGTATTAAATAAGAGTAAACAGTTACGTCATAACTTTTGTTCGATTGAAAATGCTTTTTTCTTTCGCGTGTTGAACTTTGATTCACTTTTGTCGGCCGATGCAATTATCTCGGATGTTTTCAAACACGCAATTTTTCGATGAGTACGCTGTAGCTTAATCGTTCTAGATTCTTGCTACTGATAAAAGCTCCGCTATCAACTTACCTATAATACTAAACAATCGATTTATTTATTATATATATATATATATATACATACATACACGAAGTGCTTCCTTTAAATATATCAGCTATCTCTAAAAGCGCATGTTATTGAGATGAACGAATTTCTGTTTTCGTGACACGTTCTTTCTAAAAAATCATCGTTTGCGATTATTTTACTCAAAAATTGCTCAGAATTTTATAATTTTATAGAAAACATATAAATATACAGAAATTTCAAATTTACATATGCAGGTACTCCTCGCTTTACGACCGAGTTGCGTTCCGACGACTACGTCGTTAAGCGAATTTGTCGATAAGCGAGCAGCTTGCGCCGGGAATATAGGATCGTTGTAAAATTATAAAAATTATGCAATAAACTTCAAATTTATTTATAAAAAGACTATTATAGTACGCTTAATGCGCCTGTCACCATACGCCACTGACCGACACTCGAGCTGAGAAAGGGGATTCCCCGAATTGCAGGTCGAAACTCGATTGGTCGTAAGTGCGAGTGATCGTTAAGCAGGTAGGTCGTAAAGTGTGGAGTACCTGTACAACATAAATTGTTATCAATCGAAATGGCGCCCGATCTGAATAAAGTCACCCAAGGACAAACAGGGGAAATCATGCTAACAAGTGATAGTAGCGCTCAAGTTTGACTTTGATCGTGGGACAACAAATATACACCAAAAAATCTTACGTGTCACAAAGCCAAAAAACAGGTTTAATAAATTATTTATTTACAAAGTATCGACTCTGACTGTAGAAATAAATTACGACTTGAAACTTAAAATATTTTAAGTGTTTATAGACCTGTAACACTGAAACGGCCCAAAAAGAACTGAGAAATGTGAGTTATGCCTTACAAAACATTATATGAACAGATGAAGGAATTGTTGGGTCGGCTATTTTGCACGTGTGAAAACCTAACGACCGAGGTCCAATCTGGAACTAATCGTGTTACGCTTAGGTGTGCTCGCGAGATTCGGGAATGCCTTTTGTTCGGGTCAGCGAGACAAGCAGGACGTGACCGGCGTCCAGTCCGACCGTTATAACCTAAACTTTGTTAAATATAAAACAGCGATTTACGATTAGGGATCTTATACCTAAGAACCTAACAGTGGAGACGAGGATTAAGGATTAAGAATACGGCGATGGATCCGGAATCAGTGAAATCACTCGTAAAATCATTACTCGCAGAACATCAGGAGGCCGCACGACGCCGAGAGGAGGCCTTATACGAACTTATCAAAAACATTCGTTTGTCTACACACACACCTTCCTCATCACCTTCATCGTCAACGTCGTCCTCAGGAACACTCCCTCAGTTACCGGAATTCCAACCTGATGAAGAAGACGGCTCAAAATTCGACGAGTGGGTAAGTCGTTTCGAGTTCGCTTTCGACTGTGTGGCACCCGAGATGGCCGACCAGGAGAAAGTCAAGTTTCTTATGACTAAACTTTCTGCGTCCGCCTTCAGCGAGTACAACAGGTACTGTATGCCGAAGAGTATTACGGATTTCGACTACGAGGAAACCACTTCGCGACTTCGCCAACTTTTTAGCAAGAGACGTTCGATTTTCGCGGACCGCTATGACTGTCTACGCATTGCAATTGACGATGGTGAAGACTTCCGCCATTTCACGAACCGAGTGAGAGCGGCCCGACGACGATATAACTTTCGTGTTCAGACAGAAGAACAGTTCTTTTGTCTCGTCGTTCTCACTGGACTTAAGTCGAAAGCCCACGAATCATTACGCGCTCGAATTCTCCATCCAGAATTCTTCATCCAGAATTCTCCGGATGGAGAAAACGTTCGACGACGTGATGAATGACTGTGAAGAGTTTATAGCGATGCGTTCCGAAAATAAGTTGTACGAAGAAACAGAAGGTCTTGTTAACGTCCGCGCCAAGACCCCACCTAAAGAAGAAAAGACCAAGAAGGCAAATCGTCCACCGAGTACGTGCAAGCGATGTGGCGAGTGGCATTGATACAAAGACTGTCCACACGTAAGGCACAAATGTCAAAAGTGCAATCGCGTGGGACATTTAGAACATTTATGTCGACGACCACAAAAGAAAAACAAAGTTTGCTCCACCGGGATAGGAATTATCCAAAATTTTGTAAACGCCTGCCGACTGCTAAAAACAAAGATTGAGGTTAATGGATACCCCGACTTCTATCTCGACAATGGATCTGAAATTAACATTATTGACGAAACGACATACAATGCCATCGGACGACCCACACTCCAGCCTTGTACGGAACGAGCCAGATCTTATGATGGAATACTCTTTCGCAACCATTCTTAAGAAAGGGACGCACCACATTCTGTCACAATGACGTTCGCAAAGAAGAACCGTTCTATGTAGCCAACAAAGGAGCACTCAACCTCCTCGGAATCGACGCTATGAACCACTTCCAATTTTTTGCTGATAAAGTCTATAATGTCAGCACCTGTCAGAAGCCAAACAGAAGTCAAGAGCTTCAAGCCATAGAATCGTTCCCTCTAATTTTTTTCGTAGATGAGCGGAACGTATACTTGTCGTTGACCAAAAAAAAAAAAAAAAAAAAAAAAAAAAAAAAAAAAAAAAAAAATTTCTGCGCATATACATATATAAAATCTTACTTTTTTCTATAAAAATAAAAATAATTAATTATAAAGTAGAGATTAAAATTCATTTTAAAACACACTTCCATATGAAATATTATCTTTTGTCAATGATTTAAGGTAGGCCTATTTAATCGAAATATACGTAGCAATAATCTGGTTGCAGACAGAGTGAGAAATAAGTAAACAACAATTCAAATCAGTATGCATGCTCGCCTGCGCGGCACATAAATTCTCGTGCGCGGCAACAATTTGAGCAGTGCGCGGCCGCGCAGCCGCGCAGCCGCGCAGCTTAGAGGGAACATTGGTTGCAGCGCAACTTTCCAGAAGTTTTTGAGAAAGGACTGGGACTCTGCAAGGTAACGAAAGCTTCGTTAATGTTGAAGCCAGACGTCACACCTGTCGAACGCAAGGCCACATCGGTTCCATACACCTCACGACCGAAAGTGGAAGAAGAACTCGATCGCCTGCTGAACATAGCAGTCATCAAACCTGTCGACTATGTCGAATGGGCTGCTCCTATCATAGTAATTATGAAACCTAACGGATTGTCACGACTGTGCGTGGATTACTCAACAGGTCTCAACGACGCTCTCCAGCTCAATCAGCACCCATTACCACTTCCGGAAGACATCTTCTTCACGCTCAACGGTGGTCGAATATTCTGACAAATAGACTTTTCTGAGGCCTATTTGCAAGTGGAACTCGAGGAAACTTCCAAGAAACTTTGCAATATTGCAACACATCGTGGATTCTATAAATTCCAACGTCTTCCATTCGGAATGAAATCGGCTCCAGGCATCTTCCAATCGATCATGGACTCCATGATCTCGGGACTATCGTTCGCTTTTGCATATACGATATATAGACGATATAGTCATTGTTAGTGGCAACGTGGACGATCATCACCGACATCTCCACGAAGTGCTCTGTCGCATCCACAACTATGGGTTCTGAATCCGACTGAAGAAGTGCACATTCTTCAAGGATTCCACCAAATACTTAGGCTACATCGTCGATAAGGACGGACGCCGCCCGAACCCTACTAAGGTCGACGCTATCATCAATATGCCGCCGCCGACAGACCTATTTACACTTCCCTCATTTCTCGGTATGATAAACCACTACAAACCTTCGTCCACAATATGCGTCAAATTCGCCAACCACTAGACGAACTACTCCAGAAAGACCGAAAGTGGCAGTGGTCAAACAAATGCCAACGGGCCTTCCAGCGCATCAAGGATATTCTCAAGTCGGATTTACTTCTCACGCACTATGATCCGACGCTCGATATCATTGTCGCAGCCGACGCGTCAAGCCTAGGGCTTGGTACCGTCATCCAACACCGCCTGCCCGACGTATCAATCAAGGCTAACGCTCACTTGTCTCGTACGCTCACTCCAGCGGAGAATAACTATAGTCAAATCGAAAAAGAAGGTCTTGCACGCATCTTCGCCGTTCACAAGTTCCACAAGATGATTACGGACGACCTTTTACGCTTCTCACGGATCACAAACCTCTCCTTGCCATCTTCGGCAACAAGAAAAGTATCCCAACGCACACCGCCAACCGTTTGCAACGCTGGGTGACGACTCTCCTTAGATACAACTTCAAGGAAAACTACCGAATTTGGACAAGCTGATGCTTTATCACGCCTTATCTCCGCTCAACCATTAAGGGATGAGGAAACGGTCGTGGCAACCATCCAAGCCGAGATGCACCTTACAGCAATGTCGCCCCAACTATCTGCAACCTTCGACAAACTGTGCGAGCTAACAAACAAGGATGAAGTCGTTCAAACGATCAAGCAGTACATCACTTCAAAGTGGTCGAATGTCGACAAGCTTCGAGAGTCCTTCGATTGGGCTCAAATCCAGCAGTTCTATCGTCGACGCGACAGACTCAGCGTCGAAAAGGGATGTCTCATCTACAATGAACGCATTGTCATCCCCAAAGTACTGCAACGTAGGGTACTCAAACTTCTACATCGTGGACATCCAGGCATCAGGCACATGAAATCCCTAGCACGTAACTATGTTTATTGGCCGAATATAGACGTCGTCATCGAGTCAACCGTGCAACAGTGCTCTCCATGTATCGCAGCAGCCAAACAACCGGTAACTTTCAAAGTATTCTCCTGGCCGAAACCTGCTACCCTCTGGCAGCGTATCCACATCGACTACGCAGGACCTTACCAGGGCCGAAGTTTTCTCGTCGTGGTGGATGCCTATTCAAAGTACCCAGAAATATTTAGCATGGACAAAACTACTAGTAACGATCAGCGTGCTGCAGAAATTCCTCATTCGTCACGGACTGCCAGAAGTTCTTGTCAGTGATAACGGAACGTAGTTCAGCTCGTACGAATTTAAAAGATTCTGTGACAAACATGGAATCAAATACATCTTTTCGCCGCCCTATCATCCGCAATCTAACCGACAGGCGGAACGACTCGTAGACACGCTGAAGCGAGCTCTCCTTAAGTTAAAAGGAGAGGGAAATATACAACGCGCTTTAGACATATTTCTGGAAACTTATCGAATAACTCCGAACTCGGCTTTACCGGACAACAAATCTCCAGTCAAACTCTTCTTCGGACGCAAGATCCGAACATCTCTCGACCTATTATTGCCGCCGAAATACTCAACAGAGCGCGACATCAAAATGAAGAAGCAATTTAATTGCAAGCAGGGAGCCCTAGAACAAAATTTCGCAACTAAAGAGCTCGTCTTCGCACGACATCGACGCTCTCAAAATTGGCAGCCGGGAAAGATCAAACGCAAAACCGGAAACACCGTATACGAGGTGGAGATGGCCGACGGATCGACTCGGCGACTTCACACCAATCAGCTGTTACGGAGACAACCTCCTCGACCCAAGCCCGAGAAGGACCCCTTCGCCGCCATCGCGGAAGCCTTCTCCATTCTAACTACGTCCCGCTCCGACTCCAGACTTAACACATACGGTTGAGAGACCGGCCCGGCAGGACGAGGTGTCCCCGCCGTTCGAGAGACCATGCGCCGTCGAAGAAACGCCAACCGAGAAAGTAACACCGCAGCCTCCGCGCCGATCAGCCCACACTCGAATCTCAACTGGACGGCTTCGAGTCAACCCTTCTGGAAAGAACTATTACGCGGCATAAACCACCAATTTGGCCGGTTGTTTTTCCTTCTTAAAAGGAGAGGTGTTGGGTCGGCTGTTTTGCACGTGTGAAAACCTAACGACCGGGGTCCAACCTGGAACTGATCAGGTTACACTTAGGTGTGGGCGCGAGATTCGGGAACGTCTTTTGTTCGGATCAGTGAGATAAGCAGGACGTGACCGGTGTCTAGTCCGACCGTCATAACCTGAACTTTGTTAAATATAAAACAGCGATTTACGATTAGGGATCTTACACCTAAGAACCTAACAGGAATGATACAATAAAAAGGAGAAACTCTCTTCTACACTGGAAAAAATGACACAGTTCTCTTAAATCAAAAAGCAATCAAATTTCTCCAGCTCCAGCTTCAAGGCGATAACAGGATTATCTATCTAACAAAGAGAAACAAAATCTTTAATAATGTTTGCTTCATAAACATCCATGCAGAAGAAGATAAAAGCAATTTTAAGATAGACTACGGAGTAATCATAATTAAAGAATGTTCAGAGAACGTTTCCGTAGAAAAAACTATTAGAGAAATCTCAACTCAATTTGATATAGCTGTACTTGAAGACTCCATTCGGAAAAATATGTAGTCTTGGTTTTCGGAAAAAAAAACTTTTTCAAATTCAGCCACTAAATTTCGTGCTGCTATTCCTCAACTCGATGTGCATATTACTATTATACTGCACCATACGTTGTATAACTGATTCTGGAACGAGAAACAAGTTGTAATCATTTTGTTTCAATTACCAATTTGGAATGTGGAATTATCTGTCTATCTCGATAACCTCTTTATTTCCAAGTTTATTTTTCCCCTGCATTTGCAGCCTAAATCCAATATATTTTCCATGTTTACCTCGAATATAATGTTTTCTTTCAAAAGCTCTATATCTCGAATTATGGACTAAATTGCTAATGAAAAATTCAAAACTCTGCGACTACGTTTTGATAGGAAAAAATTATACTTGAGAAACATTTCTTGCAGTACGGTACATAGTTGCAATAAAACAGCTTTCCCTTGATTGGCTACGAGTTTCACTCGAGTCGTATTGGTTATTATTCCAGGTGACGTGTTATAATGGATTTTAACAAACTTTCCATCACCGACGTTTTGTACAGTACATCACTCAAATTCGTGATAGCGACATTAAGAGAAACAAATGGATGGTGTGGAAAAAAAGTTGAATATCTTTTCAATTGAAGAAAAACTGAAAATTTTAAAAAGTTTCGGACGGAATTTCTTATATGAGATAGAATGAAATTGCAACCAAGTTTGGTACTCCATCCAGTACAGTTTTAACAATATAAAGAACGGGGATTTAGAACAGAGAACGTTCGAAAACAACAAGAAAGTGAAAAAAATCGAAAATGTTCTTTTCAGAAATAGACGAATGACTAATAAAATAGTTTGTTTAGTGTTGTGACTAAAAAATTACTCTTGGAAGAATGATCTTACAAAGAAAAGCTGAGAATTTTTCCAAAAAATTCGGCCAAAACGAATTTAAAGTCAGCAACGTGTGGCTGGAAGTTTTAAAAGTAGACACAATGTCGGCCTTAGGAAACTTTGCGGAAAAAGTGCGTCGGTGCTTCAAAATGTTTGCGCAGAGTGGATCAAGGAGCACCCTTCTCTTGTTCAATGCTACAAGCCAGTAGATGTCTTCAATGCAAATGAAACGAGTCTTTTTGTTTCAATGTTTACCCAACAGAACATCGGTATTCAAGAGACAAGAGTGCCGGGATGAGAAACAGAGTAAAGTACTTACGACCAATACTCTTAGCAGTTACTCAAAGTAAAAATGAAGAGCTTCCATTACTGATGATTGGTCGTTCTGCAAAGCCCAGATGTTTTTCAAAAGTAAAATCGTTTCCTATAGCATACAAAGCGAACCAGAATGCTTAGATGACAAGTAAAATCTTCAGTGACTGGTTGAAAGAGTAACAAATCTATAACAAATGAATTTTAAAAAATCTTTTCATCTACAACTGCAACGCTCATTCCAATTTTCCTACTCCGAAAAACATAACTATAAGATCTGTGCTTCCAAACACCTCGATGAAGAGGATCATTCGAAGTTTCAAAGTGGAGTACAGATGAGAACTGAGTGGAAAACTTCTAGACGCTATCGACGATGTTCTTTCCCCCATCAATGTTTTGAATGATACAGAAAAAAATCAAGAACAGTTCTCTAAAAGCGGAATTTAAGCAAAGAAACAACGAGGAAAAGGAACAACATCGAACACCGTTCACACGGTGAAAAATACAGAAACCAATGGAGTACATTCGGAAGAGTGGATAATCTTCAATAATAGACTCAATCTAGACATTTCATTTGAAGAATTTTTGGACGTGGACGATTCCCTGGTAACATGCGGAATGTTGAAAAATACGGAGATCACGGAAAATGTGAGAGAAGTTTTTGACGACGACGAACTAAAAGATCGGACAGTTTCACCTAAAGTTATTACCTAAAATGAAGAGGAAAAGGCCATTTAAGTGTCGAGGATAACTTCCCTTAAATGTCAAGAAGATATTAGTCAGGATGTATTCGCGGCTATCGCTTACCTTCAGAAAATTGTCCAGTCAAAAAAAGTCAGGAATCAGAAATTATTGACCAACGTTTTTGCTAACGAATGTCAAAAGGTTTTATTGTGAAGATTGTAATAGATTCCTTGTATAATAGAAACTTGATATTAAAAGAATTTTGGAAATTAAAAGCTAAAGTTAATAACGAAGAAAGGAGAAAAAATAAAACAATTTTTACAGCCGATTTATGCAAAAGATCCAGATTAAGAAGGAAAAAATTACAAACGACAATTAAACAAGAAAGATTAAAAGGTAACAAATTTATTATCAGAGATGACTGTTATATCATAGAAAATAAAATATTCACGTACGACATTAATTTAGATAAAGTAATACAATTAAATCAATTTCTTCCTAAAAATTACTTAAGTTCCTCCATTGAGAAATCCGAATAGTGATTCGAATATTTATAATGTTACAACAATAAACCCAGGAAAATTCGTACTGGATGAAAGAAAATCGGAAATACAGATATTCAATTAGTCAATGTAAATTTAACAGTAAATTTTCCTTCTATAAATACAAACTGTAATAATAATAATAAACGTCTAATGGGTTCTGGAATTTCCAAGTCTGTAAGGAAAGTTTCATAGTGTTGCCTAAGCTAATATGAAATTATACTTCATCATTGGTTTAATAGTGACATGGTTATCTGGAATGCGTAGAAACTAAGGATTTTTACTACGAAAACATACATTGGCAAGGCGCGGTGTATTAGTGGATTGTGCATCTGTCTGGTGACCTATTGCTACTGGCCAAGGAATAAAGATAGACGAGCTATATCTTTTTCGATACAACTAATACTAAGAGGGAATTCCGAAAAAGTAAATATTGTAGTTACCTAGGCTTCACCTATACCAAGTTATGGAGATGAGAGGAAGGTTCATGTGACAGTGAGTTCTAGCAGAGTTCGGAACAATAGTATCGGCATATTATCGCATGAGGGAATTAAAAATCTTATAGGAACTAGGACAATTTAAAGGAGGTACTATAATTACATCATTTTAAAAGTATTAAAAAAATATGACAGTTAACCTTAAACAAAGTTGATATGATATTGTTATGGACGTAGGGATCTTTCCCAATTTATGTTTTGTTCTTGTTAAGAAGCATTAGTCCCAAAATGGATATTACTTCCGTGTGTTGTATATGATTATCAACGTAAATAGCAAATACAAATTTCTTCTCATACAGCAGAATTGTAACTAATTATAAGATATCCAATTTGTTAAAATTTTTGTAATTAAGTTATACACCATCTTATTTAAAAGTTAAACCTTTCAATAATGAATATATGTCAATGTTAAACTAAATAACTAAGATATATTATATGGAACTAATATGTTGTAATATGATTGTGATTGGTTAATAATTGAAACACCCCATGTAACAGGTTCAATCCTATGTCAAGAAGATATTAGTCAGGATGTATTCGCGGCTATCGCTTACCTTCAGAAAATTGTCCAGTCAAAAAAAGTCAGGAATCAGAAATTATTGACCAACGTTTTTGCTAACGAATGTCAAAAAGGTTTTATTTTTATGTACTATACATGCTATTGTATTAATAAAATACCGTACTTCGAATGAAACCTATTACTGTTTACTGCATAGTCATCTCTATATCTCGACACGTGTCTATTTCGCATATTTTTCTCGTTTCTGTCAGATTGGAGATAGACAGGTTCGATTGTATATCAAAGATAAGACTTAAATTGCCCTTCATCCCTTTGCTTTAAAAACTACATTCATTGCACAACGTACTCGATGACGCGACGCAAATGAACTGCATGGAGGTATTACACGTGTTATGGAATTCTGTCTTTTAAGACAGCTAAGTTGTAAACATTGCCTCGATAGATGAGGCACTTTAAACAGCCCCATAAACTAGTCACGGGGCATACGGACGATGAAAAAATAAATTAGGATTTGAAACATAAAATATTTTAATTCTGTGTACGCTCGAACAACCAAAACTCAGGACATAATCCCCATGACCAAAAGTCACGGTACCAAGGTAACGATCGTGACGTTAAAAATGATTAGCTAATTGTTTTTACTAGCTTTTTGTGTGGTAAGGCTTTCACATTTAAGCCGATAAGTGGGTGTACTATCTTGCATTAAGATTGCAGAGTCCAAGTATTTCTCTGTAACAGTGCTGGAATGACAATTCTTTTGAGTGAACGCTGCAACTGGGCCAATAACATATTTTGGAATAACCAGAATATGTCACTGGCCTAGTTACAATGTTTACTCTAAAAGATAACAAATGACAGTGCGAAACCAAGTCATACAGTTACCTTTGGTGATTGCAGTGCAATTTGTTAGTGAACGCAAGGCTTTTCGTCAGACCAAGTTCGGGAATTCTGAATGTTTACGTCACTAAGCAAATGAAAACGAGTTTCGTCGATCCAAAGAAATTTCCAGGGGCATGCATTATTAATCACTGTCCGAGCTACAGAAGTCATGGAAAATGTTTTACCTTATCACCAGAAACAAATTCTTGATTATGAGATATCTTAAATAAATGAAAATTAAAGATTCCTTGCAGATCATTCCACGCCATAGTATAGAGCCTGTTTAATGGGCGTGATATTGCACATACACTATTACTACATGAGAATTTTGCATTCCGTGCTTCACTAATGCGGTAGCAACGCCATTTATTTATTTGTCCAATTGGTTTTCTATCTCGTCCTGGTTTCAAAGCGACAGTTCCAGTCTTCCCAATAGAAAAAAATTCTTTTAAGCGCCGAAATTTCTTAAGTGCTGAATTGGCATTGAAGAGTTTAAAGGGTGAAGTCTTGATTTCATTCGCAAGTTTCAGCGACAGCAGCGAGAAACTAAGACGGTTACTATGAAATCAATCCCACAATCTCTGTGACTGGCCTCGCCGCTGTAGAAAATTTTGATATACAAGATGGTATTATTGTAATCTAGGAAGAATTAATTATTGTTTTAAAAAAGTTGCCTTTTTTCGGGAAAACGAACTTGAAAATTTTAGATTTACCTCAATTTAAAACTAACTAGAAATTACAAATCGCTCAAGACTTCTTCCAGCTTTAGTCCTGTTTGCTTGAATTTTGACAAAAACTTCTAACTTTCTTCGATACTAGCTAAAATTTGTTTCCTAACGAACACTTATCCGATTCTTCAAAGTGTATGATATAGCATCAAATTTTATTTTTCGATCCATTTACGAAAATAGATTGACGAGAAATTGGCAGAGCTATTTTGAAAATTATTAAAAATTAGTTGTGCAAACTTGCGAAGAATTCAAGGTCCACTTACAGCTCGGTAAAATATGTTAACAATTGTTTATAAAACTACAAGCCAATCAATGCCGTACGTAGGGTTTATCATTTCCCAGTCCTTTGCTTCTCCCGGCATTTCGGGATAGAATTAATTATTTTTAAGTGATACAAGATATCTTGAAATCAAATGATATAATTAGTTTTCATTTTTTAAAGTAATTTAATACGTTCTGCAACCTCCAAAATCACATTAATTATGCCGTGTAAGATATATATAAAAAATTACCTTTGAATTACGTAGAAATTTCTACAATTAGAAAAAATTTATTAAAGTTTGCTGGAAACTGCATACAACAACAACAAAATACTTTGATTTGAGTTAAAAATTTAAAAAAATGAACTTATATCAAACTTCTAACTTAAAAGGTAATTTTCGTTTTTTAATAAAACATAATACAAAATATTATTGTAAATTTTTATAATAAGATTTTAAAAAACAAAGGTAGTCAATACTCCCATCACTCGATCTGGTTCTTATTTAACTAATAAAAAGTCCCGCTACCGAGAATGCCCTTTCCGTTCAATTCGAGTGGGTGGAATCGTCTTTAATGCATTTAAGAGAAGACGGATGTTATGTGTTTTTTCACCCGTAGCCTGGAAGATTTCTAGTTCGTTTTCGAGACTGTAGTACTTCTTTTGTTCTCTGGTATTCTTGATTTGTCTATCTCGGCTGCTTTAATAGAAACATCAAACTTATAGCCCAATAATTCGGCAGTTTGTTTGTCTTTAATAATCGGGTTTATGAAGAAAACCTTCATACTCGGAGACTTCGTACTCGTTTGTATCCTTGCCCAATTTGCACAACGTGACGTTACGCAGTTATTGAAGCTACTGGGCACGGTTAAAAATGAAGACAGCATAAACATAATTATTCCAGATATTACAGATTCTGACAAGTAAAAAATTTTCAGAGTCCCGTCACAAATAAGCTACATGTGGATTATTGACCATTTGTGACATGCCATAACCAGCAAAAATTTAAAAAACTAATAAGTAGATTTAAAATTAACAAATACAGATGTATTCTGACAGTTTATGAGTTAATTATATTAATACTTTCTATTTGCAAAATTTCCTCAACCTTAACACAAAATAAGAAAAAAGTGAATTTTTAAGAAATTTGCGGGATTTACCGGGATGAGAAGAATTTCCCGGGTTAATTCCCGAGTTAAAAAAACAACCGGGATTCTCCCGATCTCTCGTTTGAGAAACCCTTACCGTATGTCATCGGGCTAGAAGACGGCTATAATACTAATTAATTATGAAACAATTTGGTAACAAAAAGAGGCGTTAGGCGCCATCTCTTAATAAATTTAATAATTATAATTTTTATGTGCTTTTACTGTCATGACTAGGTGCGTAGACCAAGGGTCGCCAAACTTTTGTGATTGTCGACCCCCTACAAGTTTTCGAAACCTCACGTCGACCCCCACCAAAAAGTTTGTATTACAAGCAAAAAAAGCACTTACTATTTTAATACATTTTTTTTTTAATTTTGCATATTTTTTTTCATTTATTGTATACTAGCAGGTAGGCCCGGCGTTGCTCGGGCAAAAGTAACGATAGCGAAGATTAAAATTATTACATTATAGTCACAAAAGAAAAAGAGTAATTTCATCAACGAACTAAGTATAAGAAGGTCGAATATAGAAGAATTCTATATAAATTCTAAAGGTCGAATTCTAAAGAAAGGTCGAATTTGAAAATCAAATGTTCTAATATTGTTCGATTTTCACGACTTGTTTTGATTATATCGTTCGATTTTCATCGAATGTTCTAAAGAAGAAAGGTCGAGAAAAACCGAACTAATCTGTTTAAATTTGAAAATTGAATATGTTCTAATATATTATCTTTTTCTTTCTTTCTTTTTTTTTCTCCAGCGCCGGTAAATCTTGCACGTCGCTTTCTCTTGTTCTCCATTGTTACCTGACACTTCCATTGTTACTTAACACTTCCATTGTTGATGGAAGTGTTAAGACTTAACCCTGTCCCTCTCCCCCATGGGGAGGTATTTCGAAAAATCCCTTCTTAGTGTGCGTCCTCGTGACGTACCCTAACTGTGTACCAAATTTCAACTTTCAACTCCTAACCGTTTGGACACGTCTCGATAATGTATATAGAAGCTTTAATCCTGTCCCTCTCCCCCGTGGGGAGGAATTTCGAAAAATCCCTTCTTAGTGTGCATTCCCGTGACGTACCCTAACTGTGTACCAAATTTCAACTTTTAACTCCTAATCGTTTCAGCTCTGCACTGATTATTATTATTATTATTATTATTATTATTATCAACTCGTCTCGATTATATATATAGATATGTTAATAATAATTTTTGTAACTAACAAATCAGTGAGACTGACAAGCTTGATCCTTAGTTCCCCTTATCGACTCCTAATGTTATATCGACCCCTAGGGGTCGATATAACATTATTGGGGAGTCGATTATCAAGCTTAAGCTAAGGATAAAAGGGAACTAAGGATCAAACAATAGTAAGAACAGAAGAAAGAAAAGACAAGATAAATAAACTATACAATGAAAATAAATCTAAGATAGAAAACGAAACCAATACCGAAATAAACTTCTTGATATATTAATGAAACGCAGAAAAGAAAAGCTAGAATTTAAATCATATAAAAAACCAAGCGAAATCCAGAAAGTTATAAATTATAATTCAAATACTTCACTATACATAAAAGAAAACATATTTAGTATGGAATATAAAAAAATTATAAATAGAATAAATACGACGCAGAATAGAAATAAGTTTATCAAAGAATTAAAACATAAATTTCAATTAAATAATTACCCAAAAAGAATAATACAAAAGTAGGAAAGTAAAATCAATAATAAACATTAGTAAAACATACAAAAAAACAAGAGCACCGACATGAAATATGCAGCTTTATCTTATATCCAAGACTTCTTTGAAGAAATAAATAAAGATCTTAACAAAGTAAATATAAAACTTTGCTCCAACTTACGAAAAATTACAAAAGAGAGTACAAAAACTCAAGTTTGAACCGAACAATAAGACAGAAGAAACATGTTGCACAACGAATGTAGTCTATTCCATACCGTGCACCTGTGAAAACTAGTGATGTAACGAATATTCGGTTACTACCCGGTATTCGGCCTATTTTTCACTATTCGGCCGAATACCGAATATTTAAATTATTATTCGGCCGAATACCGAATATTTAGTTACTATTCGGCCGAATACCGAATACCTAAAAACAGGAGTAAGAAATAACAAAAACACAGTAAATTTATCATTTTGGTAACTTTTATTAATGCTGAAAATTAAATTATAATTATTAAAGTTAATAAGAAATAGCATCTAACTCTAGTATTAAATTATTTCATAATTAAATAATATTATAGCCTTTATCTTATACTATAGCCCGATATCTTATGGCATTTTTTTTTTTAACTCTTTCCTCCCTGTGGGCACTAAGAGGGCCTCTTTTAGAAGGCCCATTATGGGTTCGGCCAGGCCCACAATGGGGCGACCGGGTGGTGAAAGACGGGGCCCGACATATCCGAACGGACCACCCCCCGAAAAATTTCTGGGGATTTTCGACCCGTTCGGATTCGATCCCGGGTCCCCAGAGCGGTAGGCTGCCACCTTGACCGCTCGGCCATCCGGCCGTCAATCTTATGGCATTGATGGCGTGTAGGTTAGAATGTATCGGGCATTAATATTATTGTTTAGTTAATTATGTTATATTCGTATTCGCGTATATTTTTATATTTTTTGCGATATTTTAAAATGATTTACGAAACGTTTTATTGAAACTTATCGTATTTAAGGAAAGAATTATTTATCTATTTTCAGAAGATGAGTAACTAATATATAATTTATTTTATATATAAAGCAAAGAATGAGCATTCCTCATTATATGCAAAAGATAACATTTGAAATCGTGTTAATTTTAAAAAGATTGACAAAAACAATAGCAACAAAATATCACAAAACTTCACAAATAGAAAACCCCCAATAATATATTTGAACTGTTCCACAACTGGGCAGAAACTAGACCAAATGTCCCCACTAAAGTATATCCTTAGGGCACTATTCAGTCTACAAATACGTAGTAAAAACAAAATTTTAGAGTTAAAAAGATTGATTGCAAATAAAATAACTTACAAGTTATAACTTACATATAAATACCAACAACTGCCAAATCGTATCGGGCTATTTACGGCTATTACATAAATTATAAACCAATTTGGCACTAGAGATAGACGTTAGGCTCCATCTCGTATTAACTTTAATAATTATAATTTAATTAATTAATTTAAATAATTTAGACCTACTGGAAGAAAAAATCGTAGTGACAGCGGGCCAATAGAGAGCAGGGTGCGCGATCCTTGCCATAATGCGGTTTGCGCGCCAATTTTCGTACGTACGTTAATCAAGCCAAATAGTTTGGCCGAATATTCGGTCATTCGGCCACACTCCTGGCCGAATATTCGGTATTCAGCTGAGGTCAAATATACTATTCGTTACATCACTAGTGAAAACCCGAAAAATTACATACGAGTAGGAGAAACGAAAAGGAAAGTAGGAGTAAGAATAAAAGAACATATCGCCGATTTGAAACATAGAAGAGTAAATTCAGTATTTTACGAGCATTGCACATTATTTTTTGGCTTTTTGTAATTTTAAAACTTACTTTAAATTTTCTGTTATACCAATTTTTTTCTTAGTGTAAAATTCTCACTTCTTAATTAAGAAAAAATATAATTTATAATTTATAAATCAAATTTTTAATGTAATTCTCACTTCTTTTTTTATTAATATATTACAATTAATATTAACATTAATAATTGTAATATTAATAAAGAAAAAGTGAGAATTTTACACTAAGGTAAAAATTGGTATAACAGAAAACTTAAAGAAAGTTTTAAAATTATAAAAAGCCAAAAAATAATATCAATAAAAATTTAAGCATTCACTAAAATTGGTTTAAAATATTATAATGATGATAATCTATAAATATAATTGAGAAGAGTTGATGATGATATAATAATAATAATAATAATAATAATAATAATAACAACAACAACAACTCTCCCGTGGTCACCACCTGGTCGTGGTGGGAGAGCCCAGTAATTTTACTAGTCCATAGAGCAATGCAGGCTGGAGCACAAGCTTCTGGTAGAGACACCCATGCCAGTAAGGTCTATGGGGAGAAATGAAGCTAAGAGTGACCACACCCACATTCTGTGGAGATATTTATTATGGTAATAACCAGATCAAAGTGTGATACCGGCTCGGACGTCGCCCGGGTTAACGAGGTCCGCGTTCGTGGGTTGAGCAGAGGCTCGCGTTCGAAAAATAGGCCACAGTCTCCCTTGGTTACCGGTGGCGAAAGCAGCACCGGCCCAAGCATGGCTACTGCAACGCCCTCAACAGATGTAAGGAACCAACCCAGCCTTGGTGTTTCTGTGGCGATGCATCCACAGACCACAAAGGCTGGAAAACCACGCCAACGGATAAAATGGACAGTAGAAATCAACGGGTTTATCATCCGTACTTACTACACCATTACAAAACTCGAAACAAACATGACAGCATACAGACAACAACTACACTATAGATTCGCACAACAGTATCCTCATCTCACTGTCACCGAACAAAGCGTTGTTGATCAAAAAAGAATAATTATACGCAACAACCTTATTCCACAAACAACACTTGAACTTATCAAACAACAGGTTGCTGATCAAATACATCAACAGACAGAAACATCTAACATTAATGAAAATCGTGTAACCTGTCAAAATAATCCAGCAACAAGCATTGATAATAACACACATACAACAATTACCACTATGATACTACAGACACTTCCTCATTCATCACTGATAACATAGACAAGGATTTAGTTAATACGCTCTCACTTATATTTCAGGAAACACTCACTAAATATACAGGCACAGATCCCACACAACGACCACGAATACCAAAAATCAACACGTCAAAGGAAGTAGGAAAAACACTAAATTATGTAAACACTCACTTACTACCACACTACATTCATTCAATTTCTACACTCTCAGACATTTATACAAGTACAATCACAGACAAATACACAGAAAAGACAATTCTATCACAAGCCTGCCTGGCAGAAAAGAATAGAAATACAAATAAATGACATTAGACAGCAATTAGGCAGGCTGACACAATACACTAAAAACAACATAACACCCAAATTAAGGAAAGAGCTCAAAAACATTTTCAAGAAAATAAAAACGCACAACATACGCATCACAGAATACATTGATACACTAAAACAAAAACTTGCTGCCAAAGACTCAAACGATACAAAACATGTACACTACGAAAACAACAAAATAAATTATTTACAAACAATGAAAAACTCTTTTACAACAAATTAATAACAAAGCAAACACTGATACACAGCACAGTGGCACACCAACAGAAGAAGAACTCACAACATATTGGTCTTCTCTTTGGTCCAGTGCTGTCACGCACAATGCTGAAGCAGGCTGGATCGAGGAGGAGAACAGAAACTTGCACAACATACCAACTATGCCCTGTGCTGAAATAAACATACATGATTTTCAATACACTGTTAACAGAACACACAACTGGAAGACACCTGGTGTAGACAACATTCACAATTTCTGGTACAAGAAGTTTATACCACTGCACCAGGAACTAGCTAAACACCTATCATCAATCCACAAGACATGCCAAATTTTCTTACTCAGGGCATCACCTACATGAAACCTAACAACAACAATACCACAGACCCCATACAATACAGATCAATTACATGTCTTCCAACATTATACAAATTATTGACATCCTGTATCGCAAACAAAATATACAAACATGTTGAAGAACACGACATTCTAACGAAACAACAAAAAGGTTGCCGTAGAAACCACAGGGGATGCAAAGAACAGTTACTCATAGATTCAGTCATTCTACGGCAAGCACACAAACAACACAGAAACATACACATGGCATATATAGACTACAGAAAAGCATTCGACAGTGTTCCACACAGTTGGCTGCTACATATTCTACACATGTACAAAATACATCCATCACTCATTACATTCTTCCAAAACACGATGCAGCACTGGAGAACAACACTACATCTCAGGGTTCATAACACTTTCATACAAACAAACCAAATCTTTATTAGGGGAGAAATTTTTCAAGGAGATTCCTTGAGTCCTCTCTGGTTCTGCCTAGCCTTGAACCCGTTATTTAACATGTTAAACAACACGCAATATGGCTACAATATCAGGCATGAAAAAACAACACAGTATACACTGTCACATCTCATGTACATGGATGACATAAAACTTTATGCATCCACACAAAAACAACTTCATCAACTCCTACAAATCACACATTCGTACACCAAGGACATACAAATGGAATTTGGTCTAGATGCAAAACAGTTCACATAGAAAAAGGAATCCTGAAGAAAGAAGATTTTGCACTTGGAAATGGAGACGTTATTCAATCCATGGAAGAGGGCGAGTTCTACAAGTATTTAGGATTCCAACAGGCAAAACTAACAGAACATGCACAAGTAAAGCAAAGATTAATTAAAGAATACCAAAGTAGGTTAAATGCTATTCTCAGAACAGAATTAAATGCAAAACATACAGTTAAAGCAATAAACACGTATGTCATTCTAGTACTTACTTATTTTTTTGGCGTTATACATTGGACTCACAGATCTCGAGCAACTCTAAAGGAAAACAAGAATAACACTTACGAAGCATAAACAACATCATCCTAAATCCGCCGCAGTAAGATTAACCTTTCCACGTAAAGATGGCGGACGTGGCCTAATTGACATAGTTAACTTTCACTACAAACAAATACAGTCACTGCGAGAGTTTTTCTACAAAAAACAAGAAACATCACAATTACATAAAGCAGTAACTCTAGCAGACTCAAATAACACACTATTAAACTTACACTCACATCATATGGACACAACACAACATATAAAAAGCATAGACACCATTAAGCAATCGCGGGCTCGAAAGGCACTCCATGGCAGGCATCCTTATGATCTGGCCCAGGATTTTGTTGACAAAACTGCGTCAAACAGCTGGTTAGCTCGGGGATGCCTCTTTGGGGAGACGGAAGGATTCATGATCGCCATAATACTAAATACAGGATCAGGTCATAAATACTAAAAACTACAGAAAACACATACTCAAAGATACAACACTCACAAATGACACATGCAGAAAATGTCACATCATGCCAGAAACTATACAACACATCACCTCTGGTTGCAAGCTTTTGGCACTGACAGATTATTTACACAGACATAATCAAGTAGCAAATATAATACACCAAGAGCTTGCAAAGAAACACAAATTAGTAGACATCCACGAACCATACTACAAATACATTCCACAGACAGTATTGGAAAACAACACGCACAAAATGTACTACGACAGAGCCATAATCACAGATAAAACAATTTACCACAACAGACCAGACATCACACTCATTGACAAACACAATAAAATCACATACATTGTAGACATATCTGTTCCAATCACTCACAATGTACAAAACACATTCACTGAAAAAGTCAGCAAGTACACAGAACTCGCCCAGGAAATAAGGCATCTGTGGAGGATGGATAGGGTGCTTATTGTACCTGTTGTTCTCTTTTCTACAGGTGTCATACCACACACACTACACAAAAGCCTGGGCACATTACAATTGAATAGAAACACATACATCACACTACAGAAGGCCACTATATTGAATACATGTTATATTGTGAGGAAATTCCTGAATACAGACACACACACTGATACACTTTTTTAATTTTTGTTTTGGTTACTATGCCTTGACTTTGGTCCGGCATAGTAAACAGCCACCGGTGTTAACCGAGTATATCTCACTTAACCCATCATAATAATAATAGTAATAACAAAAAGAAAGATTATTTTATTGTATAAAGGTTCTTAAAAAGATTTTTAATATACCAACGAGATTAAGCCGTACCTCGTAAACACGGACGTAATACTACGTTCGCACACAATCCACGACTCACTTCGATCTCGATTTACCCACAATCTGGATTGTGACTGTCGCCAGTCGAAAGTCGAGCTGCTCGCACAGTCACACCTGAACACGTATGTGTTCAGGTGAACTAAATAAAAAACATTATTTCTGATCTGCAAGACTAAATATCCGCATCCTTAGTTTCCAGTATAAAAAGTCCTGTTAACATATAAAAAAGTACTAGTATACAAAATAAATTTTAAATTACGATAGAAAGGACACAAAGGCATAATAATTAATTACAGTGGGTGATCGGTTAACGAACAAATCGGATAACGAACACTTTACTGAACAAACATAAAAAGAAGCAACGGAAATAGCAAATACCGACTGATTTTCCCTTGTATTCGGGCCACAATTCGAAACATTTCAGAGCGCGGGAGACGTCGACATCGACGCTCAACCCGGTATATACCGATCGGATAATATTCCTCCGAACTTTGAAACTCTCCCTCGTAATTCCAGCCTTTTATTTTTCTGACAGAAACAATTCTTTTATAGTATTCGCGAGACTGTCGGGCGGGCACTCGTTAAGTTTCGCGTCGGTTTTTATTTTCGAAAGGTGAGAGTATAATAGCAAAGGTAGAGAGTGGACAGAAGGTGTCCGATGTTGCCGGGCAGTATGGCTCGAACAAATCTACAGTAGGGCGCAGTTCAATCTTATATAAGAAAGATACAGTATAATCGAGAAGACTCGAGCAGCAAAAGGAGTAACAAAAATCATATCTGAGAAATAAAGAACATCGAAGAGCTCATAAAGGAACCTTAAATGGATCTGTCAACAGAAGAACGCCAAGAACTCTCGAATGAAGAACACCAAGAAACTCGGCGAGATATGTTTTCTTCTGAAAAAGAGGATTAATGCCGATAACTGCTATTAATTAAAGGTGTTTTGAAGAACTGGGGATGTCAGATCAACGGTCTTAAAATGGCATACAAACCAGGTTGAGGTTAATAGGCTCGAGGATCTCCACAATTACAATGCTATTAATTACTTCTGAAAATCCCGAAGAAGAGAGAAAAGCAATCGACATTAGACAGATTCTTTAACCCCCACAAACAAAAAAAACATGACTAATAAAAATGCAAGACTGTGTATAGGCTATATGTATTTTTATTATTACATATAAATAAACGTACTAAGAAAGTATATATTTTATTTTTTGCGTCTCCAGAACGAATTAATCAAATTCCCATAAAAATTTATGGTAAATCGATAATCGGTTAACGAACAACTCGGATAGCGAACAAAGTCTTGAAACGGATTATGTTCGTTAACCGATCGCCCACTGTATTAAGCTTCAAATTTGGCGAAGAAAATCATGTCAACGCGCGCGCGCACACACAAACAGATCCATATATACAAAAACAACCCGAAATTCGTCAGTTTTCGACGTTTCAAGATGTTTTGAGTCCAAAAATATAAAAATCTTGCGAGGGGGGTCATTTTTGACCGACCGCCATCCTTTCCCTCTGTTATATATTGATATCAATATATAACAGAGGGAAAGGAAAAGCAGTCGGAAAAGTAAAAAGTCCTTAGTGAACATTTAATAAATATTCCAGTAGTAGTTTGTAATCATCAGAAAAACACCTGAAATTACTGAGAAACGATTTATTGCATCAACGAACGTTTTCAATTTGCTCCATAGGCCATCATCGGGATTTAAAATTCTGGAACATCGTCAACCATTTCGTATCTCATAGAACGTGTAAGAACATACTTAAAATTACAAAGATGTTCGAAAATTACAAAGATCCGCTAAATAATAAGAAATGTAAGCTGACATAATATATTTCTATATTCTATACAGGATGAGGATACGCTGTATGCTTGATTAAATGGGGTGTTTGTCAATCATGAATTTCCACGCAGTTGGCAAATTCGTTGCGTCTTTATAGTTCAAACATCTACCTGTTGTCCCTGATCTGTATATTTCAAATTTTTCCATGGTTAATGCTAACGATGGTGAGCGTACTTGTTTGATAACTGGCTTCATTCCAATTAATTACTTGATCCCTCCGTTTGTGCCACTCTTGATAAGGTGGTAGTGCAGTGTCCTTTACTGATGTCATACATGTGTTCTTTTAGTCTTTTGTTTAAGCCTCTGTTAGTGACTCCTATGTATTCTTTATTCAGGTCCAATTGATCATTTTCATATGGTATTTTATAGACCCCAGAGCATTCATCTGCTTTTGTGCTATCTTTATCGTTCCTGGGGGCACTGTAGATGGTGGGTGCCCGCTTATAAATCAGCTTAGCATTCTTACACTTGGCTATTTCCTTCATTATGGTGGACAATCCTTCTCTGTACTGTACGTGAATTTAGTTATTTCTCCGTTTGAATTCCCTTTCGGTTTCTTTTTACTAGGTGTTATGTAAGATTTTATTAGGTTTTCGACTATTGACTTTTTAAATCCTAGGGTTATCGCAATGGTTCTAATTCTATTCAACTCTAGTATTCTGTCATAAACGTTGGAGCAATAGGCAAATGCTCTTCTAATAATGGCCCTAAATGCCGATAGTTTGTAAGTAGGCGGATCGTTTGATGTGGAGGGAATGTATAGTGGGTCATGCGTGGGTTTGATATATACTTTCGTGGATATGGAACCTTCTTTAAATGTAACTGTGATGACTGTGTGCAAACTACTATTAGAGCATTTAAGGATGATATCGTTTTATACAAGCGATACGTGGACGACATACTAATTGTATGGAAGAAAGACGAAAAAATACAGCATTTTTTGAATGCGATGAATCCGAATAACCATGGCCTAATACTAAAACTGGAACAGCTCAGCACAACAGAGGTACTGTACATTTTTTGGATATCACAGTTACATTTAAAGAAGGTTCCGTATCCACGAAAGTATATATCAAACCCACGCATGACCCACTATACATTCCCTCCACATCAAACGATCCGCCCACTTACAAGCTATCGGCATTTAGGGCCATTATTAGAAGAGCATTTGCCTATTGCTCCAACGTTTATGACAGAATACTAGAGTTGAATAGAATTAGAACCATTGCGACAACCCTAGGATTTAAAAAGTCAATAGTCGAAAACCTAATAAAATCTTACATAACACCTAATAAAAAGAAACCGAAAGGGAATTCAAACGGAGAAATAACTAAATTCACGTACAGAGAAGGATTGTCCACCATAATGAAGGAAATAGCCAAGTGTAAGAATGCTAAGCTGATTTATAAGCGGGCACCCACCATCTACAGTGCCCTCAGGAACGATAAAGATAGCACAAAAGCGGATGAATGCTCTGGCGTCTATAAAATACCATACGAAAATGATCAACTGGGCCTGAATAAAGAATACATAGGAGTCACTAACAGAGCCTTAAACAAAAGACTAAAAGAACACATGTATGACATCAGTAAAGGACACTGCACTACCACCTTATCAAGAATGGCACAAACGGAGGGATCAGTAATTAATTGGAATGAAGCCAAAGTTATCAAACAAGTACGCTCACCATCGTTAGCATTAACCATGGAAAAATTTGAAATATACAGATCAGGGACAACAGGTAGATGTTTGAACTATAAAGACGCAACGAATTTGCCAACTGCGTGGAAATTCATGATTGACAAACACCCCATTTAATCAAGCATACAGCGTATCCTCATCCCGTATAGAATATAGAAATATATTATGTCAGCTTACATTTCTTATTATTTAGCGGATCAATACGTTTATTTAATTAATTTTATTAATGTTTTTATTATTGTTTATATTTTATATTTTACATGGAATGTTCCAACGGTTTTTTAAAATTTGAAATATCTTGCGCATATACATTCGATCCTGCACGAGATAACATTCCAAAAGTAAAAATTGTTTGAAGATGACCTGTGGAACAGGTGGAAAACGTTTGCATGATTAAATTAATAATTTCTCAGAGGTATAAGGTGTCTGAGTAGTAATTACTTTTTCATAAAAATAGCTCTTCGTCGATTCCGTCAAAGTATTAACAAGCTCTTTTTCTATCAAAAGTTACTTTCGATAGAAAAAGAACTTTTTAACACTTTAATACAACGCTAGTTACGACAATCTTTCCTCCCACCGAGTGTTCCTTGCCAATGTATCAATTCGCTTCGCGGTTGAAAAACTGCGCTGAACACAAAACACCAACCTCGCGGTTTAGCCGGTGGATGCTACGCACCAAAATATCGTATAACGCTTTCGATGATTCCATCCATTAGCCACCGGTAGAGAGCCATTAGTAAGCGCATTGTTTTAAGATTTAAAAAGTAAAGACGATTTTATGTTATTTTTATGTACAGTTCCTATCTTCACAAAACAATATTTAATTATAATTATATTGACCGATTTTCAGACATAAAATCTAGAATTTCTATTACTTTTACATGTTAATAATTTTAAATATTACCAAAAACAATTTTCCCAAGCGAGTTTTAATTCTTTATGTAAATTTTATGGAGAATTTTTTGATTTATCTAAATTACGTAGTGAATCGAAATACATGTACCGGCACTTATATTCGTGTCCAGACTATATTGACGAGTCACTCTTACTCGTTAGACATAAAACATATTATAATTAATGACGATCCGAACAAAGACGTACTAAAAGAATAATATAATTTAATATCATTAATTTTTACGGTACCCTCTACCCAGCGTGTAAAGCGAATGGGCGATGCCGTGTTCTGGATGCTTTACACCATTCAGATATTTTGGCCGTGGAAGCTGTCCCGTATTCGACGATACGGCGCTTCCATTGGGAATACGCATACATGAATTTATATTCGAATATACAATAGCCATCTTATCGTTGTTTTCACATGTGTAGAAATCTGTAATAAAAATACAAAATGTGGTTATAACAAAATATTTATTTTAAGTACAGTAGAGAACCGAAAATCGGAATCAATTGGGGACTGGGTTGTTCAGATTAGTAATTTGTTCCGATTACCGATTATGTACGAAAAAATACATTAACCTGTCCGATGTTCAAATTCTTCTCCGTTGCGTGTCGCTTCGTGTCGAATTTTCGTCGATTTTAAGCCTAACGAAAATTTTTATAATAATAACCGAGGCTATCGTATCGTTAAAAATTATTTCTGCATTTTGTACAAACAAAATAAATATATTGAAGAATATAAAAACATAAAAATTATACTTTAGAAGTAAATTTAGTATCAAAAACGTTCGATTCAGCACGACACAGTCCGACTGAAAATCGTTCCGATTACCGGCGATTCCGATTACCGGGGTTCCGATTAACGAGACTCTACTGTAATTTAAAGAACGTTAAAATATAAAAATATACGCTTCCACAGCTTCCATGGACGGCACGCCACTATGCGTATTCTAAAGGAGGATGCACACATGCGGCGCGGCAAGGAAAAGCGGTGACGCAAACGCGTCTTCGCCGCGCGGCAGCACGACCACACAAGCGGCAATCCGTTTACATTTCGGCGCATGCGTTCAGTATTCAAGATGGCGAACGATATCGACACTCCGCTATCCACGTGTTTACAAATTTTGTTTTGTACGGCTCGTTTTATTTAGCTAGAAGATTTCGTCGAAGATTCGAATGAATATTTTGGATTAGAGATATCGTATTGGCAAGAATCTTGCCGAGATATTTTGTTGGATCGATAAAGAACTGATGTACAAAATAGGCTTATTCTTCGATTAAGATCTCTCGATAAAGAATACTATTTCGAGTAAGATTCGGTTGTTTTGTTCTTTGAATTAAATAATATATGATTACTGTATCTGTGTAGAATTTGTGTTAAATTTATTATTCTTTCCTCTTTATTCTGATGTTAGTTATCTCGGTTAACCACGTCGAACTTTCCGCTATTAAAACACCACGTGATTGTATTTTCTCACGTGACTGCCAGACGAAATGTTATTGGCTGATAGAAACGCGTCTTGGCGGCGGCCGCCGCGAAAGATAGAATTCGACCAACTTTCGCGGCACGAGAAAATCGGCACGAAATAGACCTCTGCGGCGAGAAAAAGTGACGTCATTCTGCCGCTTTTCCTTGCCGCGCCGCATGTGTGCATCCGGCTTAAGGTTGCTGTTGGTGACTCCTATGCCTGAAGGCTAACTGATCATTCCTATACGGAATTCTGTATATCCCAGATTGGTCTCTACGCTTAATCCTATCTTTATTATTTTTGAAAAAGTTATATACTGTCGGTGACATTTTGCGTAGTAACCGTGTGTTCTTGTAACGAGCTACTTCCTTCATAATACCTGCCACGCCCTTATTATATGTGAACTTTCTTACAAAGTAACGAAGTTCGCATATAATAAGGACATGATATAAAAAGATTTTTGTTAAGTTTTTTAGGTTCGATATCAATCTTTCAATAACGTTGGCTAATGTTACAGCAATGTTTCTAATTCTATCCAGTTCCTGTAACCTGTCATATACGTAGAGCAATAAACGAAGGTCCTTCTAATTAAAGCTCTAAACACTTAGTAACATTTAAAAGTGAACGGTCCATTCGAAAAAGCATTTTTCGGTCGTTTCTTTTAGCACTGGGTTTAGCGCTTTTGAGTTTCTGTCAACACCGAGAGGTTTTCGTTGACTCGATGATTCTATAAATATATGTCTCTTTAATCCGAATGAAAGTTGGTTTCAGTAGACTATCAGACAGCTTTCGGGTTAGGTACTTCTTTTATTGTTTTTCCAAACGCATTTCGGGCTTATTTAATTTCGGAGTCCCTCTTCAGTGCAATACTAAAAATTAATAAAACAATTAGTAACAATACAGATTACTCGCGTGTAGATGATATTTATAGACAGAAAACAATCATACCAACAAAAGGGAGTGTCACCACCTTTCAAAATTCCCTTGTTACACTCGTACTACAATACGTAGGCCTATGTATTCCGCCGTTACTGCCGAGTTGTACGATAGGCCGTAAGAAACATGGAGAATTATTTAGTGAATTTTGGCATTTCGTCGTCATTTATATTCGATTCGTCAGACGTTACATAATTTCCAATTTCCAATGCTAATTTCTAATCTTACCAAGACAGTTATTTATCGTCGGGCTCCTTTTCTGGTATGGAGGTTTTAATATGGCCGAATACGCGTACCGGTGACAAAGTCCGTTTGGTTCTATACGGACCACGATAAGTCATCGCTTATTTATTCGGCTATATTAAAAGTCGCCTTGCCAGGCAAGGCGCCAGTTGTTTCTAAATGTCATATTTTCGTGGAAAAGAACTTTTTTATCGCCATATCTTCGGTACGGAATAGCACCGATTGCTTAGATAATACGCGCAAAATGACGTTAGCAAATAGTAGAAACTCGATAATCCGAAAGGGATTTTTAAAAAAGACTGGAAGTCGTAGCACGGTAAGGTGGCTACGTCATACCAGAGTACGCATACATAGATCAAATTCCCGACGTAACCGGAAATTAGTACGTCACGTGTCAACGTTAACGCCTCGAAACTAAGTCATAAACGTAATATTACGTTAGATTTCGAGTAAATTAATTTATTCTCAAATATGGTAATAGAATCGCGGTATCGATACTTTACGGAAGTTTAAACGTATTCAAAACACAAGAAGAAAGGAGTTTCCGGACGATCCGAAGGATCCCCGGGCCCAGAAAGTAAGAAGAGAGGACAATAAATGGCGACGACGCGGAGTTGCGAGGAAACGGCATTTCGTTGGTTTTTAAAATAAAACATTTATTATGGCTACAACCGTATCGAGCACGAGATTCGTTAACCACGATAAAGGGATGGCGGAAATATTTCATTTACCTGTTAAGCGAAGGAAGAGACGCGATCCAACGGACTTTCGATTAATCAATACGGCATTTAAATTACGGCCATAAGTCGGTCGACCGGATTAAGCGCAAGTAATTCCCTAGTCCGGTGCGCGGTTAGCGATTTTATACTGGCCGGTAAAGAACTTTAATCTCTGATAGAAATTTCTCAAATATTGCAGCAAGATTTGAGACGGGCTTAACTGCGGCGGATAGGTGAATCGTCTTTTCTTTTCGCACGAAGATCGAACGATAGGCAAAGAACATTGCGGGAGGCGACACGCTAATCGAACAAACGGAACCGACAGCGGAGACGATCGATGGCGTCGTCGGTAGTCAGAGTCGAAGGAAAGAAACGTGCGTTCGGCCGATTTCCCCGCGACTTCCCGGCCGCCGCAGAAGGCTAACGGTAAGAGGAGTGGTGGGGCCTAAGCCTGCCCGCCTTCGGTCCGAGCGGCGGTACGACTCTTGTTTAACAAATAATTACGACAAATAGGAAATAAATGCCCCGGTCCTCGCCTTTCCCTCCGGCCACGGGCACGTCGGACGGAACCGCGCTATTTCTTCCGATGCCGAACTTCCGCCCGTCTCTCCTCCGGCGGGTGAAAATTAATTTCTTTCGATTAGAACTTTGCCCGCCAGATGGCGACGGCGCGGAACCCGGAAAGGCCGCCACCGGCGTCGGGCGACGGAAGATCCGCGCGTGCCGACGAACTTGCAGCGGGAACGGAAAGGGAGAGAGAGACTTCCTCGAGGTAAGGGAAAAAGACCGCCGCTCGGTTCTTTCTCTTCTCTTCTCGGATGCGGCGGAGGAAACGTCTCTCTCGTGGTCGGTCCTCCTCTTTCTTCCGCCCACCACTCGCCCTTTCGTTCCCGCTTCCCCTTCCCCGTCGGGACAAAAACGGGACGAAAGCGGCCGTCGACCTTCCGGCGCCCGACGTCCCCGGGGAGCCGGGTTCTTCAACGCTGCGCGACCCGCGACCCCGGCCGCGGCGGCTTCTTTCCGCCGTCGATTAGCGGGTCGGAGGTCGAGCGGGCGCGGAGGCGCTAATCGAAGGGGAGGAGCGGCCGTCCATCCACGCGTCGACCGCGTCTTTGTGTCGGAAGAGGCGTCGGCCGCCTTTCTTCCCCCGTCACCGGAGGCCGTTCCGGAAACGGGGGGCATTCCAAACCTTCCCGCCGTCGGCTCCGACGCCGCCGCCGACCGCGAGGTGCGGACGACGAAGGAGAAGACCGGGAAAAGCGCGGAAGGGAAGAAAACTAAATTAACCGTTTGGTTCCGCGCGCTCGACTACGGTCCGGAACCGTGCCGAAGTCGTCCTCGACCCGGTGGTGGGTGGAGGAAATCGGACCCTAGCCGTCTACCGGGTCCGACGTTCCTCCCGTAAGCGAATGGTTCGGGCCGTGGTCTCGATCCACCCGTTCTCTTTATCCGTAATTATGAATCGTTTTACGCCTTTATTTATTACAGTATTATTAATTTTGGGAGACGAGGTAAATATTAGGCCTATAAAGTAGGGTGGGGCACGACCTGGCTGGGATCCGTCTTCTAGGTACCGTACTCCGACGACGAAACGTACGGGGTGAGTACGGATGGAATTACCAGGACGGGCTATTTTTAAAGAGTGGATTGACGGCGGTTTTGCAACGGGTTGGAAAAAACGTCGACCGACGCATCCGATACCGTAACCATTCGGCGTTAAATCTACTTTAAACTCGAGTATTTCCCATTTCGACAAAGCGATTATCCCCGTGGAAGTTAGAGAATTATTTACGTTAGAAGCGGTGACCAGGCCTAGGCCGACTGTAAAATCGGCGATAGCCTATTAATGGGCGTAAGTTATTTCCTTCCGGGGAAAGTTTTATGTCGCGTCTTCCCGGTTTATTTCGCCAACGAGTAGTTAATTCTGCCTCGCTTTTCCAAAAGTCTCGAGAATTTCGTCACTCTTCCGGCTTATTTTCATTGAAATTATTTACCGAACGATTTATTCGCACTCGTCCTCCGCGAAAACCACTTTAATGATTTACCTCGTCTTTTACTTAATCGCAGTTCGTAAGGTCTCCGTCTTTCGTATTTTGCGTATTTGGTGACGTGGCGGAAGTCTTTACTACTTACCGCGGTAACTCGTGACGTTTTCCGCCTACCGCCGTTCCGGATTTTCTTAACGGCCTCGTGTCGATTGGTAGCGCTAGTAGGCTACGTTTAATTCGTTGGTACGGTAGGACGCTACTCTTCGGAAACCTACCGTACGGTACTATCTTTATAAAAGGCAACGGTCGCTAAGGGTGTTACCGTTTACGTTCTTCGATAAATTGCCGGACGTCCCGCGACGTAAAGGCCGTAGTAAAACGGAGATGCTAATTATAGGCCTAGGCCTACCGAGATAAGGAAAAATCTTTAAAAAGTAAGTATAAGTTAATTAACGGTAACGGATGTGGCCACGCTTTTGCCGGCTTCCACGTTTTGTGCCCGGAGCACACCGGCCACGTATTTCGGTGTCCGTAAGTAAACGAAATCCGAGGCATCCGCGCGCGCCCGATAACTCGGGCAAATTACCGCCGGGCAGCGTTAATCGGTCGAGATACCGGCGCCGGCGTCCGAGTGGCTGCCGACGGACGTTTTCCGGGTGAGGTGAAAAATCTTCCGAAATACGAAATTCTGGGCGGGACAAAATCAAAAAGTAATCTGCCCGACGACGGCGAATGCGGAAGAAGGCGACAGACGATGGGTTTACTAAAAAATCAAAAATATTTAAATCGTTCATAAATAGCCTACTTTTTCACTAACGTCCGTACGACGATCCGATAAACCCTATTTGCAGTGGTCGAAACTTTAAAATAACACGCTTGGAAATGCGAACGAGTTAAGATTTTTGCCTCCGTGGGAGAGGGCTTGGCCGCCCGTATAGTCTTCCCGTATCCGCCGTCCACCGAGATTTTCGATGCACTGTGCCGGTCGATGTGTCCAGAGTTCGATGGAAAAACAGAAAGAAGAGGAATACTGTATTTGTTTGTTTTCTTTTCTCTTTCCGAAAGATATTTGCGTACTGCTTATCAGAAAATCGCTGTTCTTTTAACTATTTCCTCACCCGTGGCGTACGGCAACGACAGTCGCCGTCGGCGTGCGTCGGAAAGGCGCGGCGGAGCGCTATCGACGTCGCGCGCCGGCGTCGAAATATCGCTGGCTGCGTTTATAATGACAAGTAAGCGCCAGGCTGGCAAAGAAGAGAAAAACAAAGTTAAAATGAATCAATTAGATTATAAGGGGAAAATAACTAATGACGAGTACACAATTAGTAACGTCTTTGCGGAGCACTATAGATCCGCGAATGGTTTTGCACCAGATGTTTGCGGCAGTGTCAACTCGAAGCACCGTGTAACAAACGCCAGTACGTCTAATACTTCCTTTTTGGAAAGCTCAACTCTCTCCAAGGTCTATAATACAACGATGGGTTCGAAAAACAGTTCTCCGGACATTAATTTTTTAAATATTAAAATTCTAAAATATATATCGGACATCTTAGCTCAAAATATATATCGGGCATCTGATAAATAAATCTTTCGAAAATGGTATTTTTCCAGAAAAGTTGAATCAAAGCTTAGTTTTGCCGTTAAATAAGGATAAAGGTTCTAATTGTGAGATAGAAAACTACCGTCCAATTATAACAAAAATTTTCGAGAAGATTTTCTACTTTTATAAACAAATTGCAGATTATTCGCAGTAATCGATACGCTTACAAACAGGGATTCTGGACGGTAGACGCTTTGTTGCATTTAAAACAATCGATAAAGTCGCAACTCGATGAATCGAATATAGTGATATCGGTATTCGCAGACCTTCGAAAAGCATTCGATAGCTCGAATTAAAATTACAAACTGTCGGTCTAAGAGGAACTCCTTTAAGTCGGTTGTCATATTTGTTAAACAGAACTTACTACGTCAAAATTGGACAGGTTATTTCCAGTTCATTTAAGCCAAACGAGGGCATTCCTCGGGGTCCAATTCTAGATCCTCCGCTTTTCGATATATACATCGATGATCTGTTTAATCGTATATCAAAAGACGATATAGTTGCGTACGCTAACGATATAGCGATAACATCTCGTACGAATGCTACAATTCTTCGAGAAAATTTGAATAACATTTTAAAAACATTAAACAATTGTATGTAAAAAGAATAGGTTGGTAATTAATAAAAATAAGACTAATCGTCTCTGTTTTGCCAATAGAAACAAAACGGTTAACTCGGACCACCTAGAAATCGAAATAACCGATAATAACATAGAAAAAGTAAACGCTATTAAGTTTTTAGGAATAACTTTTGATGATAATACGCGCTGGAACGGACAAATAGATGCCGTCGCTCTATCCTCGGCAAAGTATATTGGGATAAACGAGAAATTCAAAACTTTTTAAGTACATTACAGTCGAAACGGTTGTACCATACACGCGTAGAATCCAAAATAAGATATGGAATTATAGTCTGGGGAATCGCATCTTTATACGCTATCGACAAACTTCGGGTGGTACAAAATCGCTACACGCCTTCAATTCGTAATCTACATTTTAGGGAACAATGTCGAAATTCTACCTCACCGACAATATTGATAGAATACGTCAAATCTACACCAAACGGGTCCTGTCGGAGAGTTATAAACACATAAAGGGTACGAGGAAAACAGCTGTCTCGGAAATAACATAGGTCAACATGGAAAATTATCGACGCGAGATCTGTGGAAATAATCCTCCGATCGTTAAACCCGAGGTGGGAAAATATGCACCGATCTTCCGAGTGATTTCCTATTGGAATAGTTTGAGTAATAATTTAAAAACTCGTCAAAAAACAACGTAAGAAACTTAAGTTACGGTGATTGTTATTAATTAATCTAAATGCGCTGGAAAAGTAATGTAAATTTTTCAGCTGGCCGCTCGGTTATTGTTTAACTAACACTCTTACTGCTTTGTTTTTTGTTTTCCCAAGTCCTAAGGTGCTCGGGAAAGGCCTACTCGGCCACAGTGTCTTTTCGAAAATAAATAAAATACAGTACGCCAGCCAATGGGAGAAATTGACGAGGAGACGACGACGTGGCAGGTCGACGTGGATTATTGCACCGTACGGAAGTAAATATCGAAATGATTCGACTACGACGCTCGCTTCTGGCGAAGAAAAAACTTTCGTTATTAGGATTCCTTCGTAACGAACACATAAAAAGAAAGCGTGTTCCTCCTCTCTGGAAACAGCGAAAGGATAAAGAACTTTATTACAATTTATACGAGTTTATGCGTATCCGTTGTTTCAAAAAAGAACAAAACTCTTTTGATGTATACGGTAGACGGAAGATACGAGACAAGCCGTCTTCTTCTCGCGCTAAAACGCGTGCGCAGCATTGGGCGAGAAGAGGCCAGACGCGATGAATTATCCAACTCTGCGAGAACCAGAAATTGGCTCGAGCCAGCGGGATTTCTCGCTACTCGCTCGCGCGTGTTTTTCTTCGCGAGAATTATATCTCTCGCTACTCGATTGGCGTCTGGTTACGGCCATACAGACGCGAGAGAGCGAATTGTTAGCCAACTGGGTGGTTGGCTCGAACGCGACGACGTTTCTCGCTTTCGCTATCAATCCCGCGACGTAGCGTAAATTTTCGTCGAAGAGATTAGAAATGAAATAGTGGGTCTAAACGTCGCGTCTATTTGGCTCTTTTTGGATCATTTTTTAAATCGCTTATTCCATATTTCGGAATAAGCCGTAACCGAATTAATTATTCTCTCGCAAAGAAACCTGTGACGGTTTTTCTTTTCGCCCACCTACCGTACGGTACGCCGAAGAAACCGAAATTCGAATGGTGCAGCGACGGAAAACCGGGTACGGAACTATTAAAGCCAGAACTTGGAACGGCGATAGAAGCGGGGCAAGACATCGAAACTTTGACAGAGCGAAACTTTCTGTTGGCCGGGTACAAACCGTATGTGAGATAAGCGGGGGGCCAGAGGTTAATCCGCTTCTGACCACTTAATCTGCACGGGCTGGTAAAGCTATCCCGATCTCTGCCTCTGTTGGATGACTTAGGATGGCAAAAAGCCAGTGGGGGTGCGTCGGTACGTGGACAGGCGTCTTTCCGGAAAAAGAGATCGACAGCTTAACAAATAAAACATTTATTGGTTAGCTAAGGTTAACATACAAGATCGTTTACGAGGCTACTCGATTAAATGGGTTAAATGCAAATTATACAAGGGGAAGCTTTTAGCTACGTCTAATCCCGTTTCTGGGGGGAGAGAGTTTACAGAGTGCTAACAAACAATACCTCTACGCGAGAATGGACGTTATGCCCCGAAGTATGGCGGACGCCGACGGTACGGAAGAGTCTGCAGCCGTTGAATGTCTTCTCCGACGGGATCCGAGTCTTTGGCACGGAGATCGACTGACACGAGTACAGAAATAACTTCCGTGTGCGGACGCGCGCCGAGCTTCCGGTAGCTCGCGCTTTTATAGCATTAGTGTGGAGAAAGCGATCCGTTATTGACAATGACTCGCAATTCTTGACAACTAAGTGTCGACTTTCCCCACCTAACTGTTGATAGTTGGAGGAGACCTCTGCTCCGATACTCCGCGAGGAGTTTTTCTGAGGGGGATGTTTACAACAATTTCGAACAACGGAAAAAAAGGAAAGTTTCCTTTCATTTAAAAAATTCCCTCTCTAAAATCCGCGGTCTCACGCGTATGTCTCCAAAAACTTCTCCCCGGCTACTACTCTGGCGTCCGCACGGCCGTAGCCAAGCCGGGTCGTCACTACCGTCCAGATAACCTAAGCCGATATACGTATTTGAGCGCCGGTCCCGGCATCTGTTCCGTTTATACGTGGACCTACGTGTACGAACGTAGCCAATCAAACAGTCGGAAACTCGATAATCTTTCGTCCGACGAGAGAAGCCGAGCTAGAAACGTATTTTTCCGAAATTCCCACGGGATACTATTTCGGTACATCGGAAACAGACGTCGTCGGCTAAATAAATTTTGGCCGGACGGACTTCCTGGCAGTGGCCAACACGTTAACCCAAGTGGCGCCGCAGACTCTTCACCCGTTTCGTAGGAAAGTACGTAAACGTCGGAATGCGTTATCCCATGCTAAGTGGGAAGATTTTTTACTCGGGAAGTACTCTGGGGTAACGCGAGCGGGTGGAGGAAAGTTCGGTGGGTAAATTCGAACCTTCTCATTTACCCACCGAAAGTAATTTATAGTAAACGATAACGATACTAAAAAGTTATAAAAAGTAAAGTTCTGGAGTAATTATAAAAAGTATACAAGCAAAAGTAGTTAAAATAGTTACAAAGTTAGTTGTAAACGCCTTAAATACGTAGGACTTTTCTGTACTATAATTACAAATGTAGTAAAAATAATATCTTTATTTTTATATATTAATTATTGATATCGTATTATTAAGATACTATACCGCACTTATACGCTTAGCTTTTTCATTATGTACTCGTCTAAATTGAAGGAGTTTCTTTTGACCGTCCATATCGCTCGTTTTAGACATCCATTATTATAATCGGGATACCTCTTGTAGTAGATATATGGATACTTTCGGATGTTTTCGATAAATCTTTCCAGATCTATTCCAAGTCTTTAAGCAACTACGAGCAGAACGTACTGTATAGTACATAAAAGCTCGATTCTCGCCATTTTTGCACCGTGTCACAATGACGTAGACCTTACTGACTTCCGATGGTCGATGGTACCGTTTTACGGACGTATTTGCGTCGAAAGTCGAACACGGCTCGACTGGCTTTACGCTCGTGTTACGACCTGCTCCGGAGTAAAATATCATGGTCACGTGATTAAAAGTATTTACAGCGAGTGTTTTTACGTTCGGTTTTACTCTAGTGGAGTCTAAGCCTAATAGAATCGTTGCCCGCGAGTGGTATTAGTATCGTTCGACCTTTACCTGAAGCAGTGGCGTAACGTAGTGGGGGTGGCAGGGGCGGCAAAATTTTACAATAAATAATAATAATATCTTGTAAAAATTTGAACCATTTCATTTCATATTTTTGTCGCACCTACGATTCGGACCGATTGAAATGAGCACGGCATTTTCTATTACTTATTCTGTGACGAAACTGGGGAATCCCCTTTCTTTAAATGAATGTATAATAATGACATCAAATTTGTGTTCCATTTAAGAACCTGACGATGATCTAACGATTAGATCGAAAACGTTTGTTCGTTACATTAAAAATCTCTCAGCGAATATTAAGGTGTTTGATTAAGTTTTTTATTTATTTAATTCTGCTGGGTAAGGGTATGATTTATACTGACATCTTGCTCATTGTAGCGACTGGCAACACGTCTGTACCGACTTGTAGGGATTCGTGTATTTTATTTTCTGCTTGGATTGTTTAAGACTAATATTCAGCGAGAATGACTTCTATCATATAAAGAATAGTGTTCAATATTGTATAGCCTAATAACACCTGCAAATTAGATTACAGTGCGGATAAGTGGCATACGTGTAACAATTTTTATAATAAGTGTGATTATTATATTGTAAAACATATATACACGACTTTTTTATTTGTAACCTGTACAATACACAATAATGATGATTGTTCTTGCCGAAAAGTTCCTTAGAATTAGGCCTACTGTACATTTTAGTCTTTTAAATTGAGATACTTAAATAAGGGGGCGGCTGACACCGGCGCTGCGCAACTGACCCGAAGAAAGGAGACAGTAAATCAAATGATCGTTTCGCAGGCGAGTAGGGGGCATTTAACATTTTCTGTTCGATCGAAAATTCCGGATTTTCCTTTTAACTTTTACACGGGAGACGGTTCTGCATCCGAGCGGGGACGGGGAAAAAGAGGGTCGACTGTCGATTTTCTGCAGCCGGGCGCAGAACACTGACGGTTCAAACCGATGCCGGGTAGAGTTACTTTCGACCATTACGCTACGACGGTGGGTGGAAGAGGTTAGAGACGGAGAAGACGGAAGACGCCGATCTCGATTTCCACCCCAGCGCACTCCGCCGCGCTTTAAGCCGTAACGGAGAGGGGGGAAATGGGGACGTTGGAGCCGTTAATCGATATGCAAAATACGGACGAAAATGCGCTGAGAGTAAAGTTACCGTTTTGCTGGAAACTTCCGTATTTTATGATATTTTTATCTTACTTTTCATGCAATCTGTAGCGCACCTTTCGGCTGTTTTTTGTAACTGTTCGTTTCTCACTTTGTTCTTGTTGCCATTTGTTATTTTCCGGGTGTTAGGGTCTCCGGCATCGGTCTTACATTATTCGTTTCTACCAGATACGATAAATGAATAAAGTTTGTATCGTTCGTTCTCTCGTTCCGTGGCTTTTGTACCGGGCGGCTGGAATTTACATCGTGACTTCAAAATAGCGGAGAAAAACCAAGAGGAAACTTTTCTACACATCAATTATGTCCAATTTCAATTATTCTTAATATCGACATTTAGTGTGTTTGCGCGCCGGCCAGTGCTCGGGAAAGGCACTTTCGGGTCGTAGTTTTTTCTTTCGGAAAGCCATATCCAGATTTGAGTATAAATACTTTCGACTCCTTCTTACGGGCAGGTCATAATCTGGCGGCGGAGACGATTAATTATTCCGGACGCGGACCGTTTAAAGGCGTTTGTTGTGTTTGGGATGGAACTGGAGCCTCCCGGCTCTACCCCTTTTCCCAACGAGGAGGCGCTAGCTCCCCGTTGGAAAACGGGTAGAGCCGGGTCGGATCCGAAGAGTACGGACCGGAGACGACGTTTATTCGGCCAAAGGTCTGTCCGGTTCTAATCACCGACGGAAGAGTATCGGTAAAATTCGGCCGCCGGTTACGGAAGAAACCGACTTTGTACGCAGAAGTTTCGACCCGTCGCTGGCCGTAGAAAAGCGCCGTGAGCCCACCGTGCGGGAGAAATACAAAGGCCTTTACTTAGACCGGGAAGACTCCTGGGGAGGGAGTGGAAGGTTCGGGTCCGGACGGTCGATGGGAAGCGCCGTCCGATTACCTGAAGTGGGACTTTCTTCCGCCCCTCCCGTATTAAGGCTGGTAAATTGCCCCGGGCCGGGATAAATTCCACACTCTCCGCGGTGCCGTTTTCGGTCCCCGTTTATTTAATTTGTTTGTAAACCCGGTATTTGCTGGAGCCGACGGATTACGTATGCCGACGACGTTATCGTTCCGACCGCTAATTTACGCGCTGTGCCTGTAATTGTTCTACGGCGGAGGCCGTCGTCGCCGAATGGGATGTAAAACGGGCCATCGATTTCTTGCCGGCGTAAACGCCTAGTTTATAATTTTATTGGGGGCGGTCGAGCCGCTTTCCGCCCCTGCGAATACTCTGGGTTTTCGACGTCGTCTCTTCCCGCCTGCGAGTCAGGTACGCCAATGGAAAAGCCGAGGATTTTCGACCCGTCTTCCGTTTCCTTCCCGAGGACTCCGGACGAAATGCAACGCTACGAGCGTCGAGCGACGATGTTGGCCCCCACGGTCTATTCTCTGCGGCCTTTCTACTCTTCTGCACTCGGTCCGACAACCTTTCTAATCCCCGAGGTTCGAACAGAGTTGGGTAAAATACGACTTCGACTGCAATTTATCAACAAATAGTTGTGGTCTTCTCTTCCCTCCCTTCCCGTAAACGCCCCTTCCCAATATTTCGCGTTATTCGACGAGACATAGCAATGCGTAGATCTTCGCCGAAAAGTTTCTTTGGCGAAATCGAGCAAATATATTTGATATCGGTTTTGGTTGGGCAGCAATTTGTAAAATTTGTAGACCTATAAATTTCCAATGTCGTCCGTCTGCCTGTCTGTCCAGCCTTAATCTCTAGAACAGGGTTATTTAGATGAAAGGAGAGACCACATAAGGAAATCTTAGAGGCAGGAGGTTCGGTTAACTGTATACGAACTTTCTATGCAAACCAGAAATCCTGTAATTTCGATTCAAAAATTTCCCTCCGAAAGGTGTTCAATAGATGACCGGCAAGATTATTGCTAAAAGGAAGCAGGGTATACGGGAGCAAGCCACTACTAATTTGAGATGGAGAGCATATATCTTAAATTAAATAAATTAAAAATATGATTAAAAATTGCAGCCCGGCATTGTGATGATGTCACAATAAATAAATGCTCGTTCCAATTTTAATTACAAATTTAACTTTAATAACTTAACTTTAACTTTAATAACTGTTTCTCGCGCATTTACTTTTATACTTGTGATCTTTCGATTCGTCAACTACCAGTTTTTTAAAAATATTATTATTTGTAAATAAATAACTTCCAACTTTTGAAGACAAAAGGAATCGTGTATTTAGTCGAAAAACTTTTCTTTCAAAAATATGATACTAGACGAAAATTCCGTGCAATTGACAAGGGGAAGAAGGCTTTATTCAGGAAGTTTAAACAGATTAAATCGTCGAGACAAGAATGCGAAACAATACAGGAGAAAACAAGAGGTCTTACTAGACAGATTAAAGGTTATTAAAATTAAACAAAAGGAATATTATACTGATCTATTTTATGACATAATTTCTTCATTTCACTTTTGGAAAGGTATTAAAAAACTACCCACTAAATGTCGTAAAAAGAGAAACCGACAAAACAATTAATACATAATGGAGAAACTTATAACAACGAAGATAACATCGGTAATATCTCTGCAAATCATTACCGCAAAATGGGTGGTCTTTACAACAACTCGACAAACTGACGTCATTTCAAACAACCTCGAATAGAAATTTGTCTAATTCTTACGTTCTTGTCGAATACACTCCACAACAACCATACGATGCAGTTATAAATCTAAAGAGCAGTACTCCTCATATACACAACGTTAATATTGAAATACTAAAACAAATAGCTGACACAGTTGCGATGCCTATTTCGTATTAAATACAAATAAATCGTTTAATACTGGAATTTTTTCACACGAATGAAATCGAAATCGTTTCTTACCAATTTAAAAGAAAAGGGAACCAAATCGAATATCGAAAATTACACATCGATTATTATAATTCAAGTTTTAGCAAAGAGTATTGAAAAAAATTTCATACGAGATTCGGCAATGACGTTAGTAAAAATAAAACAATTCGAAATAATCAATAGAACTATAAAGAGTTTGTCTACTATCGAAGCTTTGTTACATTTTAAACAATTAGTTACTATGGAAGTTAACAAATCCCATAACTAGTATCGGTATTTGTCGATCTTCCTAAGGCTTTTATCGTCGTGTCGATTAAGCGGTTCTCCAAAACGAATGGAAAAACGTAGGATCGAAAGGTACACCATTGCGCCGTTTCTCGTCTTACTCGTTAAATCGTCAAAGTGAACAACTCTATTTCAGATCCACTTATTCTACCTGGTTGCAAAGATAATAGAGGGCTGTCCTTCATCCTAGCAAAGGACTTAGACCCGAGTTAGAAGCGGAAAGAAGAGGGAGGAGTTAGGGGATTAGATGGAAGAGGAAATAAAGAAAGATAGGAAACCACTTATTCTACCAAAGGAGTCCCTCCAGGATCCGTTTTAGGTCCCTCATTATTGTTAATGTTTATATTAACGACGTTTTTGAATTTCTCCCCGAAACCAATCTTATAACGATGCGGACGATATTGTATTATCATATTAGGACTCGACTACCAGGCACTCCAGATAATTTAAACAATATATTTAAAAAATTAATTGAATATCTGAAAATTAATAATATGTGTATCCACACTGATAAGAGTAAATTTTTGTGTTTTACAGACAAAAATAAGTACATATATGATGATCAGGTGCAAATTAAAAAATAATAATAAAAATCAGTCGAGTTAAAAATTTACACTACCCGAGCATCAAGATAGACGATAAACTTCGATGGAATCGGTACATAAACAGTCTGACTTCGGTTGGCCAAATTTAAAGGAATAACGAAAAGATACAGTTATTTTTAATTGCGAGTCAACTACAATATGTTAATTTTATAATTAATTGCAATATGTTTAATTAAGTTAAAGCTCTACCGTACTTGTTTCGAAAGCAATATTTAAATACGAAATATCAATCTGGGGTTCCTGTTCATATAATTTAAAAAAATTGCGAGTAGAACAAAACCGTTTCATCAGATCGATTCATAATTTGTACTACTGTATAATGATTCCGTGTCTGCCTATTATATTTAAGATAAAATACATAAAATATCTACTTTGTATAAAAAAAAACGACTACTCGGACGGCTTTAAGTTACTAAAACAACAAAAATTGACTGCTTTTTAATTTAGTCCATAAATATCTTAAACCGACAAACTACACTTCCAAAATAAAAAAATTATTATTTGTTGCCAGAGATTAAACTAACAATGAGCCAAACAGCTGTATTGTTTCACTTGATAAAGTTGTGGATTCGTTTACGCAACGAAGTGAAAGAGTTAAGCAATTATGAACTTTTTAAAAGGAGCTTCAAAAAGTTTGTATGTTTTAGGTTTTTTTTATCTCGAAATACTGACTGGTGAAGGAATATAAAATGGAGTTAAGCTGTGCCATCGTGCGGAAGCTTCTATCCAAACGTTTAAGACAAGGCGAGAACGTTTAAAATGTACAGGTAAATTTTTAAAAATTTTTACACGAAGCTATTAACAGAAGAAATCACACGGCTTCTTCGTCTTTTTTCCTATGTTATTTTACACCTCGGGAACAAGCACATTGGACAATACATATACGCGATGCAAGAAATCGCTCGACACAGTCGAATAGACGAGGAAGCTGTTATTAAATATATCCAAGTTTTTTTGGATTTGTTTGTATCTAACTCTTAAATAAGCCTATACTTTCCTCATAGAAAATCCTCCCGGTAGGCAGGCCGCTGGTGTTACGTTTCCATATTCTGTTAATTCCGATCCCAAAACGACCGATAACTTTTTATTTGTGTTTTTATCTTCTGTTGGCCGGTGAAATTTGACCAAACATTTCTGAAACATTCTGCATATTTTTTATTATTTTGTAACTATATTATGTATGATTTTGTATTAATTTGTTATAATAATGAATTAAATAAAATAATTATTATTGTGCAATTTCCTACTCACGTCGCTGTCGCATCGCAAGTTCTCGATCGATATTGCTGATTTATTGTCTCTCCTGTCAGAGTGGCTTCTGCTAATAGTTTCTCTGATTCCGTTTTCCACTGTGCTCGTGATGATTGGCTATATTACTATTCGAAACAATTTTTTGTTTGGCTGTACTTTAAGTTGCAGCAACGTACTGTACAGTACATCGCGTACAACCATTTAAGTCAACGCGCATTGAAATTTTTGATCTCGTTTCAAACAGGTTTTTTCTCTAGCTTTTATTGCGAGGACACACGTCACCTTGATTGATGTAGCCACGATGGAGCGGCTAATGATAATCTAGAATTGGCTGACACGATATATGACTACGTAAAAACAAACACGACTACGTCGAAATAAAAAGCCACAATGGTTGATAAAAAGTAGAAAAATCTGAACACCCCGTAATGAGACCAATTTGACAGATTTCTATAGACAGTGAATTATGTCACGAATAGCTTTTCTATGTTTGTTTCAGTGCTCATTTAGCCTGTTATCTAGCTCAACATGACACAGTCGAGAGTTGCAACAAATTTTCCCGGCTCGACCAAACCTATGTCGACATACTCTTCACTTTCCAGGTCCAAAACAAAAAGCAGCAGTGTTGTTTTAATGTGTTTACATCAAAATAATGCTGTTGCTTATTGTTTTCGAATCCGAGTTGAAATCATTGTCTCGCCATGATAAGTTTGTGGCATTACGATGAGCGGATACGGACGACACATTGTCCTCTGATGTGCAGTCAAAGTCGTGGGTGGTACAGCGGATCCTCGCTTAACGAGTACCTCGCACAGAGAGTATTTCGCATAACGAGTGAAGAGAAGAGGGGAAGTCCCGAATTGTGCGCAAGCGGCATGCTCCATCAGTCTGTGTTTAGCACTCGTTCCGCTAGCATCTTAGTGTCGCTCGCGATCACATATTTTTCCAAACTTGTGTTCACACGTATTACTTATAAACATCGACAACCATAGCCCGTTATATAATAAACACGCCAAACGATATGCCAAATTCTTGGGTCATTAAATTTAATGACCGATTCCAAATTAAATTTTAGAAATGTCTGAATTAAAAATTAACTATTTATACTTATTGAATTTAATACGAGATGGAAACGTAACTGCCTACCTCTAGTCAAATTAATTAATTTCTAATATTTAATTATAGCTTTTACATAACCCAAGAATTTGGCATATCGCTTGAAGCGTTTATCAAGCATATTAGCTGTGATTTTTTTCCTGCAAATCGAATTCTCATTTCAGGATGGTTTATTCCGCGCTAGAGGAAAAGAGGGTGATGATTCACGCTCCTTAACAATGTATATTGTTAAGGAAGGAAGTAGGCCTATGTTGTTTTTTGAGTAAACGTTATACATAAAACATTAAAGCACTTTTCGGCGTGGAACGCATTATCGTATTTTACATTGATTTCTACGGGAAAAATTGTTTCGCTTAACGAATGTTTTGCATTACGAGTAAGACTTTGGAACAAATTCTGCTCGTTAAGCGAGGTTCCACTGTATCAGTTTTCGCTCTTGACGAAAAATTATTTATGCAACTTTTATCGGCATTCAAGTTTCATTCCAAAAGTGTTGCAGTGTTTGGAACCTATCAGTAGTCGCAGTCAACGGAAGTCTTTGACAAACATTTCACATTCTCGATATAAGACGCCAGTTACTTCCTCGTTACAGTACATTAATCCACGACGGATTTTGTGGATTGCATCTACGATGCTTAAAATCTTATTTTTAACGATAGCGTTAATATACGTCGTCGTTATCAATGAAAAATTCGTGAATCCAGCCCTTAAATAGTCAGAGAAAAATGATCTAATCGTAATCTTAAGAACAATCTTTCTCTAAATCGGCGGTTCCCAACCTTTTTTTTGACCAGGGACCACTTTGATTTCATTGTTGTTAGCATGGACCACGAGGTTTAAGAAAAATAAACTGTGTCAATCTAAAAATAAACTTTAACCAAAACTTTTAACGTAAGTAATCGTTAAACTCGAGAGTAACACGCTTTAACAGTACTATTATAATAGCAAACATAACGTTTTTAGTAAAAATTAAATTCAGTTTGTATCAATGTGGGAATAATAATTTAAAATGAATAAAAGTTTTAAATCTTTCGCCGACCATATTTTAGCTCTCGCGGACCACTGGTTGGGAACCGCTGCTCTAAATAGATATTTTCGTGTTACAGGAGGGAATTGCCAAATCTTGCCCCTTCTATTTCTTTATCACTAAATATAGGTATTATTTTGTGGTAAATATATCATGTAAACTAAACGAGCAATGAAAAGTAGAGACCAAAAATTGACAGGTGACATCGTGTTTTGTCCTTAGTAAAAAAGTCTGATACGGAGTACTGAAATACCAGACTGTGCTCGATAAATTTCTATCGAGACAAAATACTTCTATCGTAGTTTCTTGACAAAGGTAAAATATATAGGATGATCACTTTCTTTTTTGTTCCTGGATAAATTTTAGAGAACTTTCCAACATTGCTCAATAATATCCTATTATACATTACTTTGACTGCGATGTTCACAGTGAAATAAATTCATTCGTTCAAAAAGAAACGTGTATATCGTGCGAAAGTTCCGTGGCGATACGTGAATTTTCCAACCATAAGGGTAAAATGCAAATAAAAAATTCGATCTTCACAAGTCACGAGAAGGAGAGGCAATAGACAAGGTAACACTAACAAGAGATACCAAGGGGATAGCCATAAATGGTAAAATAATTAACAATATGAGATATGCAGACAACGATGTAATTTTTGTAGAAAACCTCTAACTAAAAAATTTGGAGATGATAACAATGAATAAAGGAAAGGTTTCCGATATGGACTGTAAATTAATTATAAGAAAATAAACTTCATTGTGTTTTGAGGGATATAAAGAAATTTGAAAGCGATTGAAAGAATTAGAAAGTTCAATACGTAGGAAATAAATTAACTTAAAATCTTGAATACAGCGAGTCTTCATTTAATGTCGTTTCGTTATAAGATCCTCGAGAAAAGGCAAAAGTACACTAGTAATCATTTACAATTAACGTTGTCGAATTTTCTTCACATGCCGTAAAACTGATACCACGAGGCAAAAAATAAATGCGTGAGGTTGCAAAATAAATTAAATTACAATAATATTAACCTAAGTATGCCTATGTCTTATTTATATCATTTAGCCTGTGGTAAAATTGGTTTCGTTATACGTCGTTTCGCTTAACGCCGCAGTTTCAAAAAGACTATCGACGACACTAAGTGAAGCCTTAGCCTACTGTTCAGTACATCGAGCAGATAAAGACAAGAATTGAAAAGAGGTTACTTATGTTGAATCGGGTGGGTTTTTTAAAACTGCCGAAAGGAAATGCCTCCCGGAAGACTTTTATGGGAAACTCGCCCCAATTACGTGGTTTAAATATATATCCGGTACTTAATTTATTGAAATATCAAATATTAATTCACTTACCATCAACGTTTTTTCTAAATTTAAATAAAACTAGTTTTTTTCGACACTTGTACAAATTTCCAATTATTTTCTTCTTACAATAGGAATCTTTCTGCTAAAGGTTATAAAGGGACAGTTTACTCCAACAAACAAACTTTTCAAACTTAATATATTCGACGCTATCTTAGAGCAAAATTTCGAATCTTGTCTTACATTATTTACTTGATGAAGACGAATGTAAAATGTATCACGAAATTACGGATATCACAGAATTACCAATGTTTACCTCTAAGTAAGGTCACATTCTTAGAAATGAAAATCTTGCCAAAATGCAAAAATGACAAAACAATGGTTTTATAAAAATAACATTGAAGTTTTGCCACGGCCTGCGCGATTCCCAGATTCATATCCAATAGAGAATCGGTGGATGTTTCTTCTTGGGTTCGTTTACAAAGATGGGAGACGATTTTCAACAGTGGCAGACCTGAAACAAACCATTCAAAAATGTTGGAATGAAATTCCAGACGAGCCGCTGATTAAATTAATTGATTGCATACCGAACAGCAGGTACGATGTTTTTTGTCAGAAATGAGGTTGCAGAAAGTATTAATTTCTTAAATTAAGAGGTTAATTCATTTTTAAATTTGTAATTTTGTTCAACGAGCTCGAATATACTACATAAGAGTGGCTGAAACAACGCCACGTTTAAGGAAAACTGAATGCACGTCCGCCATTTTCCTTTTAGTCGAGGGGGTGTGACATTTATGTTACGCGAAGGCAACGAGCTAGAATATTCTAACTCGTCGATAGTACTCGTCGTAACCATAGTCGCAGTACAGAGCCTATAATGAGAAAGTGGTCATATAAGTAACGGCTTTTCTATTGGCAGTTTGTGATCGCACGACTTAAAGCCGCCACTATTCTTCCAAACAACGCGTTAGAGAGAATGGAACGAAAGCTTGGTGGATAAATTTTATCGTTTAGGTGTTCATCGTCTGCAAACGAATTAAAATTAATAAAAGGTTAGTGATATTAAGAATATATAAATAATATTTCGGCTAATGACGATATACCGTTTATCTGTATTAACTGTAAATTTTTGAGTTTTATCCGAATTGTTATATACTAAACGATAACTTCTTACTTACTTGTTATTATCACGTATTTTAACTTATTTTACACTTTAATAATTTTTAGAATATATCTAGATGCGCCGCTTTTGGCTGCCCAAATCTCAGCGAGAAAGACTTTTAATAAACTTTGGGAAACAAAAGTGAAACGAGAAAACTGGAAAGCAACCGACAGAAGCTATTAATGTGAAGTAAGTAAAGTATTTAATAAAATTTAAAAGTAAATACGACTTAATCAAAGATGATCTCGGAGACGACCTTTCCTTCGAGGCTACTGCCTCCGCAGAAAAACGTCATCTGGTGTTAAGTAAAGTATTAACAAGTATCTATGTATGAAAATTTTTATATTATTTTCGAATGATATATTTATTCATAAAACAGACCAAATTGCTTAAAATTTAAATAAAAAATTCAGTATACATAAATTAATACGAGTCTTTACGTAGTTTAATATTTACAATATGTGATACACAATATCCGATATAAAAGGCCTTATTAAATATTGTAAATTACCGTAGATTTGTAATTTAGAATACTGTATAGACTATATATAAAGTAGGATTTGATATTGGAATGATTAGTGAATACCAGATATATTTTAATTATACAATATTTATCGTTAGCTACTTATAATAAATTATTATTTTAGTTTAATAAGTAAAGATAATAACACGTAAGTGTAATGTGTATTGTTCAGGAATTAAGTTGTTTTATAAATAAATACATCTCACAGTAGAAAGAATACGTTTAATTTTTTATAAACCCACATATATATTACTTATTTAATTGTACGGAACTTATAAAATAATTATGCAACTGCAAACCATAACATAAGTAACATATACAAGTAAAATTTATCTTACAAGTAGTGTCGCATTAGTAATATAGATCTATTTCTTAGTAATAACTTATATTTATTATTAATATTAGACTCTTTACTTATAAGATAATTTTACTTGTATGTGTTACTTATGTTATGTTTGCTGTTGCATAACTATTTAAAAGTTTCACGCAATTAATTATGTAATAGCATCGATTGATTAAATCAAAACGATACACTCGATCTGATTTTCAGGTACATTTTCCCGATGATCAATGAAAAAAACTAATTAAGTCGAAGCATAATGCATGTTACACTTTCATATTTCCTTAAGCATCACCTAAAATACCTACGAGGGCTCTCCGCCGATACGAAACCACTTCCTTCAAAAACCTGTTAAATTTCAAATGATGCAAGTTGCGTTGAACCGGCATTAAGTTCTCAACAAGCAACAGATCTTTGGAGAACGTTCATTTGAAGAAGAAACAAACTGCAAGCATTTGTTAATTAAAATTATAAATTGTGATTTTGGAGTTTAGAAAATTCAACGTTAAAAGAAACATTAGAACTTGTTTTATAACATTTAGACTTAGAGTTTTTGGTTAAAAAATAAATAGAATAAGAAAACAAATGTAAAGTTCAGCTTTAAAATGCTCTTTCGAGTAAAAGTGAAACAATGCGCGTATTATCTAAAAATGTTAATTACTATTTTTCAAAACATAATTTGTCTTTTAGTCATTTCTGCAATGATATAATTAAATACTGTAGATATTTTATGCATTTTTGAAGTTTACAAAATATAATCAAAGTTTTATATTTCTGCAAATCTTTATTACTTATATTTTTACACACATAAAAATTAGATAAAAGGTAATGAGTTAAATGAAAACTATCATTTCTTGTGTAATTTTAAAAATAAATGGCGTTAGTTTAATGAATAGGCGGGACGACGCGATACTTTTGTTCTCCGAGACTTTTCGTATTATTTCATTTTAGAAGTTAACATAAAAGTATAATTATTAACATTTTGGATAGCAAACAAAAAGAGTCGGTTCGTCACTCGTCGCGTGGGATAAATGTTGATCATAAACAAATTCCAAAAATGATTAAATAGTATATTAAATAAAGAAATAAGAATTAATTGTAAAAATCGAAAACGACATTTATTTGCTTTCACCCGAATTTCTGTTTTAAAAAAGTGCTAGATTCGCGAGTAAATATAGAATGTGGCTGCGGCTAGATAAGCGGTTTGGAAAAGACACGGCAGCAATTATTCGTACGACCACTTTCTCATTACGCGCTCTCTAGCTCGAAACTATTTAACGTATTAGAATAATATCGATAGATGTAATTGGTTATTTTTGCGTGTTACCATTCCATTTAAACGGTTTATTCATTTACAGCCTAAAAATATTACCCGAACTTATAATCGTGTCTAGCACTGTTGACTAAATACAGTATTACGTACAGATGGAACTCCTCTACCCCGCTCCGCCAGGGATTCGGCCGAGAATCTGATATGGCAGTACGACGACTGAAAAATAAACGGCAAAGCGGTGTACGGTTCCCTTGGCTTACAAATAGTCGTACCGCCTGTACTCCGCAGCGGCCGTGTTAATCGAGATTCGCGGTAAACGCATTGAGCGCCAGGACACAATTTTTGACAATTACCACGAACGTATAAGACGAAAAATTCATAATTTAACTGGAAAAAATGAATTTACTTCAATTTTAACCATATTAAACAAATTTAATGTAACTTTGCTAGTTTATTTGTTAACAACGACTTTTGAAAGCGTTTACTACCCAGTAAAGTAGCATTCCGAGTTTATTGTTTACACTGGGGATGCCGCTTTACCTAAGAAACTTAAATTTATTTTTGGAATGAATTATGTTTCGCTATTACCGAAAAGGTTTCAGTAGATTGATAAAACTATATATACAGTACAAACACTGGATCGAATGTTATTTGACGCCAATTCGAAAGTATGCAGTCTTGTTTCGAAATGAATGCTTTTAATCCATAAACAAAAATACGCATTTTAAGATTATTTTGTAAAATGAAATGTAAAATCTGATGACAAGTGAAAACCTTTTTCAAATTTTTAGTTTGTTCGATTAAAACATTCCAGATTTTTCTTTTTTTTTTCGAATGACGATTCGACTATTCGTTGGAAAACAAATTCACACGTCTATAACAACGTCATTCTGCTAGATGTGTTCCTTTAACACCAACGAACACAATTTCCCTTTAAAACTGTAAACTAAGTAATGATATTTGAACGAGAACATTTTTGACTGGCTTCTCTACAAATTTAAATGCTTAAAAATATCTTTAATTGTGTAACCCTATTATAATGCAGGTTGTTCCAATTTGTCAAGATCTTTTATTTAATATTTAACACACTCCGAATCTCTTTATCTCTACCGTTGCCATCTCTATCGTCGACATTTCTTCGCCTACTGTATGAAATTTTGTTTGTAAGATACCAATATAATTTGTATTGTTCATCGCGTAAGAGCTACGCTTCCCCTTTCTCGAAACATTTTGAAATGCTGACGAGTTTTAATGCTTTTTTAACAGGAAGTGCGTCGGAATGACTGTCTTCTCGCCATCTTACCCCGAGAAAATAAATTTTCCAAAGAATTATGTGTCAATCTGCCAATAACTAGACAATTATACCGTTTAGGCCCACAAATATCCAACAGTTTTGAACTTACTGTTCTTATAAATTAAATCCCAGCCTTAATTAGTTTCCGTGTGAAATAAAAATTAGAATTTTTTATGTGCATTGCGCAACATTTAATGTCTTTTAAAAATAACAGAATTTCTTTCAGTCTTTTCACCCCTGCACTCTCGGAATTTTTAAAATTTAATCTTAAACCGTTAATTGTCCTTGAATTAATATATCAAAGCAAGAATTAAATAAAATTACAGAACCACGTAGTTAATGAATCATCTAACATCCCTTTTCGCGCAAGTAGAAGGAAAAGGGATATGAGTCAAAAGATAGAAAAATTGAATCAGGAGGAACAAGAGTCGAAAAACGCGGGTTGGCGAACCTGGAACTCGTGACCGAGAGAATAAAAGGGCGACGACGGAGAAAAGGGGGGTCGGTTACGTCTATCTCTTAGCCTGTGCGCGTGCGGCCAAAAAGTCGAGGGGAACCGCCGGAAATCCACGAAATCGTATCGACTGTGAAGAGCGACCCGGATCACGAGGTATGACCCGAAGTTTTGTAAACTCTCCCTCCGCGAATCCGAACTCAGGCGACCGACGCTCGCCGTATCTGTAATCGACCAGTTAGCTTTAATAAATCTTTGTTATTGTTTTATCCGTTGTAATGTCCTTTATTCGAATGTCATCATCCGCCGCTCTACCGTCGAACCCATGCACTTCCTCCACTCGCATCCACTCGCGTAACGCGTAACTCCTCCGAACCGCCATCTTGACGTGGGCAGGTCTCACGGACCTGTTAGCCGACAAAAAGGGGGAACGAGAAATCGGCCACCTCCCGGCACCCACAAATTGGTTTTTCAGGAGTGGGGTTCGACTCCTTCGAAATATCGATAGAGCGGAAAGGATCATATTCGAATAAAAGGGACCATTCCAGTCGAAGTAGGGACCTAAGTCATAGAACTACTTCCGATACTGTTCCTAGTCTGTCTTCCTAAGCTAATTAAACCTATCGCAAAAAAAATGGAGGGCAATCCACAACCCGCGGTAGGGCCAGCTCAAGCGAATCCGAATCCAAACCCCCTCACCCTAGGAGGGTTGGGCGGAATCATTCCACTCCTGCCCGTATTTTCCGGAGAAACGGGAGGTCTCCGAATTACGGATTTTTTTGACTCGTTAGCGGACGTAACGAAAGTCGCGGCATGGTCAAAGGCCCAAATGCTGGCCGTAGCCAAGCTCAAACTCACCGGGATAGCTCGGGAATTCGTACGGAAGGATAGAAGAATTAAAGAGGTCGACGAATTTGACGAGTTCAAGCGCTTAATGATCGCGCGGTTCGAAAGGGAACCATATTCGTTTAGGCTTAGTAAATTTTATACCTGCGTCCAAAAACGGGACGAGGACGTACAAACGTACGCCGCCCGACTTCAAGCGCTCGCGATGGAAATCGAGATCACGCCGGAGCCCGGAGCCGACGCCGCAGAAGCCGCTATTATTCAGCGCATTCAAAGAAAGGAGTTAGACGAACGGTTAAAGGCGCAATTTCTTAATGGGATAGATATAAGGATCCGCCAGAGAGTAATGAGTCGCCAGGCTGAAACTTTTGATGAGGCGCTCAACGCAGCGATCAGTGAGGAGACGATCGAACAGCTCACCTCTCATCCGCGGGGAATATTACGAACAGTCAGAGATAGCGAGCGAGTGATAGACTCCCCCTCACAGGACGAGATAGCCCAATTAACGTTGGCTATGCAAGAACTGCAAGCCCGAGTGGAAGAGTTAACCCGAACCTCCCCTCCAGGGAGGCGAATTAACCGACCAAATGATCAAAACTATAGGAACCGGCACCCCCGCGATCGCAGAGATACTAATAGTAACGCTTCTCCTGCGCGTCGGCGGGATGAGCTCCCCAGGAGGCGCGGGGGCGAGGTCGATCGGGGTGGCTCGCAGCCTGTGGGAGAAAATCGAAGCGTATGGACAGGTATTATTCGAAGCATCCAAGATCAGCGACCTCGATATAATTTCTCTACGAGATCCCCTTGTTCGGTACCCAAGCAACAGCGACACTATACCGATTCGAGTAGGAACCTTTCTCCACCCCAAACAGATTCGTCCGATGAACATGAGACGAGGTGGAAAGGCAGGATAGGAATAACTAAAACTAGCTCAAGGCACGAACCTATCATATTAGTTTATATTAACAATATTCCAGTAAAAATGCAAGTTAATACCAGCGCAGAACGTACGCTCATATCAAACGATTTAGCGAATAAATTGAAAAGGAAAGCTCCCATAAAATTCGGGCGCCGACAGAAGTTAAGAATCGGCTTAGGGGAGCCGATTACCACTATAGGCTCAGCGACACCTACTTTTAAATTACGGGGAAGAAACATGCCATACCATGTGCCATCGTACGAGCCGAGATCACAAACCCGTGTGAAGGAATCTTGGGCCGAGACCTCATCCAAACCGCTCAGTTAATTTTAGATTTTGCTCATAATCAAGTCATCCTACCAAATGGGAACACGATACATTTTTGCACACCTAAACGGCCGCGCAGAGAGAGAACGCGGCGTAAGACCCGCAATAAAACAGAGGGAATCCTGTCGGACATCCCCCGCGTAGAGCGAATACCTCCCCCCGAGGGGAGAGGAGAGACGTAATGTACGAATCCGGAGCGCGAGAAGGACCGCTGCGTATCGAGGGACTGGGCGACCCCAAGTACGGCCGGATAACACGGACACAATCATCCAGCCACCGGTTGCATCACCTGTCGGGGGCGCATCGGCGGCCGTGCTCCCCTCACTGGCAGAGGAGCGGTCTGGTCCCGGCGATGAGGCGGGGCCAGGAGGGGAGCGGGAGGAGGCAGAAGAGAAGGAGGACACCGAGAGCGGGGAATCAGAACCCGAACAATCGGAAACAGAGATAACACCGAATGGAACAAGAAAGTACGCCTCCATACGCCCTACGTAGCCGCGGCCCTGTCCCCGAACAGCCATGGGTAATGGCGCGGCCAAGCCAAAATCGTAGTCGCATCCCGCGGTTCGTTATCCCCCGCGACAAGTCGACCGTCCATCCCCTGACGAGAATTAGACTAAGAACGCGAAGCTAACCCGCTTCCGGGAAGTAACACACCGTTACAGGAAACTCCCCGGAGCGATATAACACAACTAACCTCCACGTGCCGTTGTTCGAACGTATTAACGCTACCCATTTTAAGGCCTTTTTGTTTAACTTTTCTCGTTCGAAGGTTTTGACTAGAATATAATCATATAAACATATATATCATCTATTATATTAAATATTCCATATATCTCGAATTTTAGTTAGCCATTTTAACGACTTTAATCGAATTTTAAACGTTTTCGAATTATAAGACCGTGTTAGCTTATCTCATTTAGATTTAAGTTAGAATTTTATTATCCTAGCGACCTGAGGGAGAGTAACCCCATTTATTAACTTTTTGTAATGTGTACCTCGATCCGAGAACTTAAATAGACCTTTCATTTCAAATGACTGTTTTTAATTAACTTTTGTGAGTACCTATAGGACGACACCCTCGCCGCAACGGACTAAGACTTTGACGACCCTCCACCAAAATTAATCACTGCACCAAATTCCACACACGACGACACCGCCACACTACAACCGACCACATCAAGACACCACTCACCGGAATCCTCCAGCCCTCAAGGTCCTGTTTAAATTCGATTCGTCACAACAAGCGAACACGCCAACCAGGTAGCACAAGTCAACGAACTCCCATCAACCAGAGGACATAGCGAACACTCAAGACCTTGAACTTTACTCTCGTGCCCAAGTGACGAAAGAAAACTACGTCTGCACCACGTGCCAGCCAGGAAGCAACCCTACTTCCGGGAACACCGTTGTTATTTACCCACTCACCGTGGTCGGTTTAACATAACAGCTTATTGTAACGCGCGCCGATTAATCCTTGATTGTCGCGTAATCATTAAATTATCAATGTCGCCAAGTAAATCGTGGAAAATTTTTTTCACCATATCAATCATTGTCGCGACTGAGTAGCATCGCCCGCTTCTTGATTCGTCGGTCTTTCCGGATGTCTCCCGTGACTCTTGGATCCTTTTATCTTCCGTTTCACGGGTTTGGAAGGTGAACAAAAGACGTCTCCGTCGAGAAGAGGCAGCCACTTAAATTAGTTCATGAGCCTCCTATCCGTTTTACTCCGGATATTCTCGCGGATATTGTTCTAACATTATTTGTCGATGAGGTTCAGGGTTCAACCTGTTAAAAAATCGAACCTGCCTTCAGGGACAGCTTCGATTTTAGAAAGCCCAAGGTGGTGTGAAAATTCGAACCCACCGGAATTTAGCCGGTAATGATACATCCCTTTCCGCGCGAGTAGAAGGAAAAGGGATATGAGTCAAAAGATAGAAAAATTGAATCAGGAGGAACAAGAGTCGAAAAACGCGGGTTGGCGAACCTGGAACTCGTGACCGAGAGAATAAAAGGGCGACGACGGAGAAAAGGGGGGTCGGTTACGTCTATCTCTTAGCCTGTGCGCGTGCGGCCAAAAAAGTCGAGGGGAACCGCCGGAAATCCACGAAATCGTAATCGACTGTGAAGAGCGACCCGGATCCCGAGGTATGACCCGAAGTTTTGTAAACTCTCCCTCCGCGAATCCGAACTCAGGCGACCGACGCTCGCCGTATCTGTAATCGACCAGTTGCTTTAATAAATCGTTGTTATTGTTTTATCCGTTGTAATGTCCTTTATTCGAATGTCATCATCCGCCGCTCTACCGTCGAACCCATGCACTTCCTCCACTCGCATCCACTCGCGTAACGCGTTAATGTCTTCCAAATAACCGAATCTCGCTCAGTCTTTTCACCCCTGCACTCTCGGAATTTTTAAAATTTAATCTTAAACCGTTAATTGTCCTTGAATTAATATATCAAAGCAAGAATTAAATAAAATTACAGAACCACGTAGTTAATGAATCATCTAACAACAGTTTTCCATAAACACAGTAATGGAAAGCCACTGATGTCCTGTGACCGAAGGTTTGTGTTGCAGGAAACACTTTCATTAGCTCAAACCTCCTTGTTTCGTCTGCATTCGCTTTAATGTTTGGCCAATTTTTACCGTATATATTTTCGCAGATAAGACGATACAACTATCGTCTTATCTGCGAAATCATAAAAAATGGCCCCCAAAATTTGGGGTCGTCTTATTGGACAGATATATGCTAAAACTATAAAACTTTGACGAAAATTTATACCTCGTCTTATCTGCGGAAATATACGGTAATTGTTTCAATTCTATTAATTTTTCTACGTAACTTATTTGTACTCTATTAAATGGTAATTGGCGTTTGTTTACTATATACTCAGGGAGGATAAAATCTCACTTTAAGAACAATTTCAAATACTTTTAGGAAGGTTAAGAAGGTGGAGAGTTTCTAGAAGAAAAAGAATCCTTTGCGCAAACTTGATTTCTGACGGAGTATACCTAGTATTTCATATAGCTTTCTTAATTGATTCAGTTTTTAACTGTTTTCGTCCTGTGGGCATTAAGAGGTCCTCTTTCTCAGAGAAGCCTATTATGGGTTCGGCCAGGCCTACAATGGGTCGACCGGGTGGTGAGAGACGGGAATCGATTTATCCGAACGGACCACACCCCGAAAAATTCCTGGGGATTTTTCAACCCGTCCGGATTCGATGCCGGATCCCCAGAGCGGTAGGCTGCCGCTTTGACCGCTCGGCCATTCGGCCGTCAAGATTTGATTCCATGTCAATGATTACCGCCAAAATATTAATTCCCCTCGAATGTGTTTCTTTCAAAATTTTTTCAACCCTTTCAGCCAATCTTTGTCCGGCTTTAACCCGTGAAATAAGTTATTGGCTCCTTCCTACTAAATGTTACCCCTCTTAACATGAAAATCGAAACATGAGAAAGCTGAAACAGAATTATCTTCTTTCACTTCTTCAATAATCAGCGGTAAAAAATCTTTTAAACTAGACTGATACAAAAGTTTTTCACAAATTTGCATCTCATCGAGTACAATACACAATCACTATTTTGGAATGGTTGTGTTTTATATTGCGACAATCCAATAATTCTAAATAAATGCCATCTTGAAAATCAATTTTTTTATTCCATTCTTCTACATATTGTTCTATTAGAAGAAAGTGGTAAATCCTCACTTATCCCATAAAAAAAACGGACGAAACCAGGTTGAAAAAGTAGAACTGAGCAGAAACATCTAAATAGAGGAAACATTTAAATGTTGTGACAAGAATACTGGAAGCAGATTTGACAGTAATATTCAACGCGTGAATAAAATGCACATTACACAGTCTACGACTACAGGAAGGTTGTACAGTATTTAAAAACACTCAATATTTTTAAATACAACCTTCAAAAGAGGCGGTCAGTTGTCGAAAGAGCTATTAAACATACGCAGACTCCTTCTACGTTTTCCGGTATCTTGGTGTCTCGAGAATCTCTCTCGTTGTAAATCTAGTGTAAACGTGAAAAATTTGGGATTGTTTAAGTTCAGAACGATCTAACGAATTTATTCAAAATTTAAGACTTCCGTAGCCTTCATCGCGGACACTAAATGTTTTAAATTTCATCCAAATCGGTTCGTTAGTCTTCGAGGTATCAATGGTCAAATTTGGCACTTTAACGTTAGACGTGTGGCCGAGCTGTACTACAGTACGCTAACGGGCTCTACGATAAGGAATTCATACTCATTTTTTCTACAAAGCACATCTCATTTTATAATGTAACGGGACATAACTCCTGGATAAACGCCGCGGTGTAAAAATCCCAATTTTTTACACTAGAAATTATTCTCCTAGAGCGAAATACTAGACATTAATTTTCAAAGGAAACTTCCAACGTCGGACCGAAAACTTCCGTGCCATTCCTCCGATGAATTATTTGTTTTTGCTAATTCATCTTTGGATCTTCATACAATTCCACACCCGGATAGTGGAAGTCGACTATCGTCGTGGACGACGGTGACCGACTTATACCATCGAGATTTGAAAGACTTCAATGTCGTGGACGACGTTGCGGTCTTCCAAAGAAAGAATGTTCGATGTCTGGTGGCAGAAATTGAAAAGTATCGACAAATTTATCGACACAAATGCCAGAACTGGAATCATTCTTAAATTCAGTGCAAAGTCGGAATCTTCTCGGTAACGTCGTAAGGACCATTCTCTTCAAACTTCCTGCAGATGATTCTGTTTAAATGAAAGAAACATCCTGTAATTTCTCAATCCGGGAAAACTTTTGAAAATTCTTTATAACTGCCAATTAAAATCAATCACGATACTCTTTGGCCCCAATCTGACAATAGGTGTTGTAATTTTTCAAACGGTTCGATGTAATCCGAGTTTCTTCCGCAGTACACGCGGAATGATTCGACGATTTACTGGGATACGAATGCTTTACAATGGAACAGAAAATGCAAAGAGCCGTTTCGAATGTTTCACCGGAATCCAATGATAACTTATTTCCAGAGTTTCAGATTGTCACGTATTCCAAAGGTTAACATTCTGTGGTTAATGTTACCCTTGGTGGCAAGATGGCGGCCAGAGGGATTTTTCCCTACATTCTACACGGCGACGGGGAAAATTTTCCCTACATTGGAGACTGCTACGGGGAAAATTTTTTCCCTGTGGTCACGTGACTAACGCGTTTCCGGTCGCCGTCTCGGTCTTCTATGGAGACTGCGCGTTGCGCGCTGTATCGTAATAACGCGACCTAGTAACTCCTATACTATAATAAGCTAATGTAAACCATATTTTAATAGAAATAAAAACATTTTTTTACTCACGTTGATTGTCTGTCATTTTCCTTTTTTACATTTCTTCCCGAGTTTCGAACCTTGATCTTCGTTTGGTATAGATCTTCGATCCACGCCTTCGATGTCGTCAATGTGGTTGTACCCCTTCCACTCGTCGGTTATTATCAAACTTCCCGAATTGACGTATTTGTAAACTATCCAATTTAGAGTTTGTTCGGATCTGTCGTTTACCTGACAAATAAAACAGTTCCCGTCCTGTCTACATATGCCACCCACAACCCATTTCGTCGATTTCGACAACCTGCCTTTTTCGTACTTCCTTTTGCAAATGACAGTTTCGTCGATCTCGACGATCTTATTCGGGCCGCCTATTTTGAAGCTCGTCATCGTGTTACTTAGTGATATCATCATTACCAGACGTATGTGATTCGACCAATCCACACTAGCTTTTCGAGATATCCCGGATGCTAAAGCCGAAATCGTAGCACCACATTCTAGACATAGGTAGTGCCATATGAATGACAAGATACATCCCCAGGACAGACGCCCACATTTGCTTTTAAAAGTTCCTTCGTACACTGAATATTTAACTGCACACGAACTGCATGTAAGACGACATTCATTTCTTTCGCTTCCGTAATGTATTTTGCGTGTCTTATCGCACGTAGAACACGTCGACTCTATCTGCTGTATACCTAATTTGACCGCAAATTCGAATGCATTATCAATTGCCGGGTTCAATCCCAATTCCGAATAATCTGTTTCCATCATTTTATAAAACTTCCCGGTAGTACATTTGGCCCAGAATTCCTTCGAACTCAAATCAACGTCGCCCATGACGTGCACGCAATTTCTTTTTGTTTTTACTCGTAAAAAATATAAATTACCTTTATAGCAATTCGGAAAGAACAGATATTGTAAAAAAAAAAATTCGATGCCAACAACGGACATGCACCACACCACTGTCTTCTACACTCCCACCAAACAAAATTTGCATAATTCGACGATCTCGGCACCAACACATTACGTCACAACATTTCTAAAGAGCTCCCTCTCTCTCACACGTCACAAACGCGAAATCGCGCGTCTCCGTTTCGAGGTTACAGGAAACACGGTCGCCACGTCGAACGCAGGGAAAAAAATTTTCCCCGTCGCCGTCTAGAATGTAGGGAAAAATTCCCCCGGCCGCCATCTTGCCACCAAGGGTAACATTAACCCATTCTGTCGTTATTGTCCGAACCGAAACGGAATAGAAGAAAATCTCGGCCACGGCGAACAAATTTCCAGCCATCGGCATTCGGCGGAACAGGTAGCGGATTATAGACGGCCGGACACGGATACTGCGACATAAACGACCAAGTACGGGCAACGGGGCCATTGCATCTTCACCTACCATCCAAACGGAGCGAGCGATTATTTGCCACCACGCCGGTTCTTTCGGCAGTTTTTTCATTTGTGGGACATGGGCTGGTCGCGCTGCATCCGGAACACGAAGACGATGGTTTAACCGTTCCAACGGCTCTTTTCCACGGATTTTAATTTTAGCTTTACATTCGTCCCGGTTACGTCTTCTTTCACACAGAAACCATACAAAATTGCTTGCTAAATTTTTCTGCATTGCGTAAACATAACCTTCGAAAAATTTATTAGATTTTACAAATCCATCATAAATAAAATACAATACATATATCAGAATAGATATCACGAAACATAAAAAAGACCCGGAGCCTAGTTCGAGTACACCGCAGTAAAGTTCAGTTCTGTATTCAATAAATTTTCTTGCCCGGTGCGGGACGGTACGATCCATTTGTAGTGTACACTCTTTGCACGGATCCAGTCGAGTCGACTGCGGGATCCAAAAGTGCGTGGTAAAACCCAAGGACTTCGTCTTTATTTACATTTTGTAATATATGCACCAACGATGCAAAGAAAACAGAAAAACGGAATCTCCCGGCATTCCATCGGTACGTTTGTGTTTAAAATGAAATAAGTTATATTTGAATACGGCTTACGATTAGGAAAGAGAAAACACACTTTGTTTTAATTAACGATAGCTTTTTTCAAATTTCACATCTTTCTCTAAGGTCAAAGGAAAAATTAAGGCATTTCGGTTACCGAAATGCCTTAATTTTTCCTTAACGGGTGCAGTCGAATAAAATGTGAGAATTATTCGGGTAACCGACGACGGACGGCTTTTTCCGAGCGGGGAAGGACACGGAGCGGAGGACCCAAAGGGCCATTATCGGGAGGCGAATTCTTCTTTTGCTGGGCCGAGGTCCGGGCGTGGGTGCCTCCGATTTCCACCGTCTTTTTATTTGTCGGTTGCCAAAACAGACGACAGTGGTCGGCCGAGAACACCTAAGCTTTTGTAGCAAAACTGAACTTGGATAAATGTTTACCGTATGTTTTTTAACGGTTAGTTTTAATGTTTATTGGCCAAACAGGGGCCAGTCGTCTCGCGCCTCTACCCGTTTCCTCCGGCACGACGACATTACCGTGGAAATTGCCCAGCGGGTTCGAACCACCCCAATCCTCCGGCTTGGAATGTTTTTTTTTTTTTTTTTTTTTTTTTTTGCTGCTAGTCCTAATTCCGCGCTAATTTACGGCGCCCGAGAGAAAAATAAACCTCCTGGCGCGTGATTTACCGGAAAAGGTCACTGTCCACTGCCCTTCGCTAATCGGAAAGAACAGGAAACGCACCAATACGGCTCCGAAGCCGGGTTCGACGTAGGTAAAGGCGTAGACCGTCGCGATTTCGTCCTTTACTTTACGTAGACGCGTTTCGGCTCCCAAATATTCCCTTTTTTCTCGTTACGTATCGAAAAGGACGGAAGAGGACGGCGTCGTCCGGGAATCGATTTACCTCCGTTCCGTTAAGCTAATTTGTATTGCCTTTATCTCGCCCTCTGCCGGCAGGCCAACGTCCGGTCCGAGTGGCTTCCGTCAGGGTAGCGAGAGGTGGAAGCGGAGGCCCGGGCGGCCCGCCAAACTTTATGAGAAAAGGTGGGCAATATCGCCTTCGTCGGCTGCCAACGTCCGCTGGAGAAAGTCGGGAAGAATTCGAAAAAGTCGGAGTTACCGGGATCGGACTGGAAATTTTAAGATTCCACCGGGACCGGGGAAAAGCGCGGGTATATTACCAGAGAAATGGGAGGGAAGACCAGGGCCGGACCTGAAAATCGGCCTAGTAATAGTTTCCGGCGAGGGGAGAGGTGAATGTTCTGCTTTCCGACCGAAGGATAAAAATAACTGCGGCGGCAAAGGAAAACCCGAGACGCGCGGAAGAGGTCGGTCAACATCCGCCGCCGTAGACGAAAAAAATAATGCGTGTAAAGACCATTGTTAAATACGGAAGGGAAAGGCGCCTTTAAATTGGGCCCGCGTAGCGACGGCGCATTCCGCGTCAAGGGGGAAGTGGGAATTTTTATCCCGGCCCGAAAAAAACCTTATGGGCCCAGAGCGGTTTCTATTCTCGCCAATTAATATTAATTTTACTAATGACGAGGAGCTGGACCGCGTTTTTACTAGGACCGTTTTACGTAAATTACTTGGTTTGTGAAAATGTGGTAAAATCGGCCCACCATAGCAACGGCTACTAAGATGTCGGACAACGACAACCGAGGAGGGAGGAAAACGCGATCCAAAACGGGAAGGAAAGTGCATTTTCCGTCGGCCGGGTGGATTTTAGCCTCACCTTCCCTCCGTCCGTCCGAGGTTTGGCCCGCATAACAAACGGGTGGAAACGGGCTACCCCGGTATTTCCAGAAAAAGGGGAAGGAAAGGTTTCTGCTCTTTCTTCGTTTCGTCCGTCGGCCCGAGGGTGAAAAGGAAGGAGAAGTTTTCCTCCGAGAGCCCGACCCCGCCGAAAGGACCGGAGGGACCAGCCGATTCCGCTGCCGGTGCGGAAAAGACCGATTTCCGGCCGTTCGGAGGCGCCCTCTCCCGGCCCGTTCTCATCCCGGAGGAGAAACGGAGACGAGAGGAGGGAGAAGCGGCGGGGGACCCGCCCCGGGCATTTCCGAGTAGACAAACAAGAAACGACGCGCGTAAAAGCTTTTAGTCGCCTTATTACGCTTCGTTAGACGCTTAATCGACGACGGTTACTCTGCCTTAATTCGATTTGCCGGCGACGAAGGACGCCGCCGCCGCCCCGGGCCCCTTCTCTCCCCTTTACTTAGTCACCTCCCGGCCGCCGGTTTCCTCTTCCCGCCCCGGACGCTATTTTCTCCTCCCTCCCATTGCCGGTGCCCGCGGCCCGAAAAATGGGCGCTTCTCTCGTCTGGCAAATTACCCGACCGGAAGAAAACGGATAAACGAGCGCGGAAGAGGCCGTCCGTGACGGAAGAGGAGAAGCCGCCTCCTCACTTCTCCTCTTTTAAGAGAACGCTCCGCCAGACGTTTCCACGGACGACGGAAAAGCAGCGCCATGTTTAACCGAGCGCATTTTACCGGAAACGAGAGCAGGACCCAATCCGGAGGAACGCCCCGTATTTTTGGTGGCGGGAAATATCTCCACCGAAGGCCGCTTCCGTCGGAATCCCAAGGCGGGGAATAGCGAGAAAGAGGACGGAGACCCCCGGCCGGCGGGTCTCCGGGGAACGACGGGAAAGGCAATCTCGGTCTTGGATTACCGATAACAGCTTCCGACCCGTCCCTCCCTGGAGACCTTTCCGAACCGTGCCCAGACCTAACCTAACCTAACAGCCCGGCGGTTTAAAAGGAAAAACGGACCGGACGGTCCTTTTCTCTTTCGGGTCTTCCTCTCCTACTACCGTCGGCCGACGCCACGAAATCTCGGAATAGCCCCGCCGCCGGATTTCGGCAGAAAGGGGATCCGCCGGCCGTCCTCCCGCTCTTTTCACTCTTTCGTCCGGCCGATTCTTTCCCTTCCGCCCGGACCGGATGCGAATCCGATCGGTCGGGCTACCCTTCGGCTCTTTCCGACGATTTAAATTAATAATGGCCGTTTCCCTTCGCTTTGACGCCAAACGGAATACCGCAGAAAAATTATTGTCTCCAACCAGCGGACATTTTTCGCCCGTTCTTCGACTCGTCCCTCCCGGACCGTGGTGGGTGGGACGATGGCCCTCCCACCACTTCGGGAAATTCTTTTCGAGAGGGCGACCGAAAACGGCGGGTTACGATCACTCCGACCGGCCAATGAGCGGACGCAAAATCCGCGGCGGGTGCTATTTCTTTCGGCCACGTCTTCCGGGCGCTAAGCCCCGCCCGGGGCCCGGTTGTTTGTATCCTTTTTCGGTCGGTCCCCGGGCGGAAGAAACGCTTATTTGCCGAACAAGAAGATAAGAGGGGAGGCCGGGACGGATCGATGCCTCTCCCGTCGGTAGTTAATCTCGTTTGTTGGCACGAGACGAGATTTCGTCGACGGCGGAAAAGCAACGGCCGTCTGTCGCTCCGCCCGGAACTGTAATAATAAGCGCAATTTCACGGCGGAGAGAAGGAAGACAAACGTTGGCTTCTCTTACTTTGGCCAGAAGGACAACGGACCGGACCTTCTCCCAACGGGTGCAAAGATTACCGAAACCGGAGCCACGGTTCTTTTCCGCCCCTTAACGTGGGTCCGAAACCAGGGCCGGATCAACGCATAGACAAATGAGACAAATGTCTAGGGCCCGGTCAAACTGTCCATTTTGAAAAGATATGTAAATAAGATAGTTTACTTTTCCGAATTTTTAAATAAAGTTTATTCGTATTTATATACTTACTTTTTAAAACTGTCTTGGCTTTTATTTAAATTATCTTTTTCGTTATTCGACTTCCTCTCATGAGTAAAATATTAGCCAAAAAGGTTAAATTAAACAATTAATATTCTAAGGTAATATTGTTATTGTATAATAACTTTTGTTAGACATTTAATAAAATAAATTTCAATTTTTTTAAATTTATAAACAAACTGTTGAAACTTTTCTAGAAAAACTAAAATTTATTGTTGTGTATTAAATATTTTTTATTAATAAAAATTTAAGATTTGTTTTAGTGTTTCGCATTATTTAGTTTTGTTTTATTTATTGTTTTATATATTGTGCGAGCTCTATTTCTTGTAGAAGAGGGAGGGGGCCCGGGAAGAAGAAAATGTCTAGGGCCCTAAAGTGGGTTAATCCGGCCCTGGGTCAAACGCCAATCTAAGAATAACGCCGTGGTGTCCGCCCTCTTTTCCGTTCTACGTTCGGGATATCGTCTTTGGGCCTACGTCTTTTATGTAATTCGTTCGGTGATTCCGGTGTGTTATCGCCCACGGATGCCCGTTTTCTTCCGAACGTAGCGGCGTTTGGAGCCGGTGGACCAAGAATTAGGCCAAAACGTGATTTTTGCTTACTGCGGCCGTTCTTTCTTTTTTCACTTTTGTCTCTGTTTCCCTCCGCGGGCCACCTTTCTTTCACTCCGGTCGGTACCGGGCCGGGTGGCGGAGGGCGTCGGAAACCGGTTCTAAAGGCAGAGTCGCGTCTCTTCTCCTCTCGGATCGGAGTGTAAAAGTCGCGCCATGGTGAAACGTCGCCGTTCGCCGCTGTTTCGAACCTATCGGGTGAGCGTTTTATTATCGACGTTCCGACCACTCGAGTCGATTTTAGCCGTTCCCGTATAATAGAATGTCCCGCTGTGGAAGAACGGTGCTGAAATTTAATAAGTCTCTCCGCTAAATTCGGGCGTGTATGTCGGAAAAATAATGGGGTAGAAACGTCGCTTAAACCCAAAGGACGTCGGGACCCGGGTTTTTTCGTCTTTTTGCCCTTAATGTCTGTCCCTTTTATTTTTATCGGTAGGAATCGCCGAGTTGTGTCAGTTTTCCGGAAAAAACTTTTACGAAAAGTTTCTTAATTAGGTGAGAACTTACGTGCGCAATATATTTGCAGTACAAATTACTGCTTGCGAATTTAAATTGTATATTAGTTTTTATTTCTTTAATTATATCACATGTTTCTAGTAATGTTGTCTCTTGGCAGAAAAAGGAATTTCCTACCGGTACACTGCCTCCGTATTCCGACACGTGCCGGGAATCAGTATTTATGGCGCGAAGATATATTCGTAGTTGACTATTTCATTTTTATATATTTTTTGCAAATATCTCACCTACGTCGTTTTATTGAACCGCCGCAAACTAATACATTCCCACTGTCGTCAGGCTGTCCGTCCGTCGTTAATTTCGAAAACCGAGTTAGATAGCTGAAATTCGAGATCAGATATACAAAGCTTAGGTGACGGAAGCCTCGATTCTGTCTAGACCGGAATTCGAGTGATTTCCCTTGAAAATTACTACATACAACGATACTACGCTTACTATACTATACTTATTATATAAGACGATAAATATGATATAGAATTGATTTTTACGATAAACTGGGATTAGTAATACAGTATATCACTCGGCTCTGTAAGATGTAACAACATTCCCGTCGTATCGCATTTTCTGTGATAAAAGTCACGTGAAAAACGACGTCATCGCATGAAAAACTTAATGGGTTTTGGATCCAGCAGCTTCAAAAGTCATATTTATTTAAATTAAAATATGATTAAAGTTAATTTCTGCTTTTAGAATATGTATTACCTTTATAGCTTTACACTTTATGATATTTGTTGGCAATTTTCTCACGTTCTATCTGAAATCCTTAGAAGACTACGTTGGAAAATAATTTCTCATAATACTCCTTTCTCTCCCTGCTAAGCCAATATTTGTCCGTATTTTATTAGAAAAACGCTTCATTTCATTAAGTAGAACTCTCGTATTTCTAATAACGGCTCTAGCTTTAAATATTTAAGTGCAGGCCTCTTATTAGCAATTAATACATTCGTAGTATTAGAGATAATCCTTTTTAAAAAACTTTTCTTAGGTATCGTTTCTTTTTTATATCGTCGGAGTAGTAGTAGTATATAGTCAAACCTCAGTTTTTGAATTTAATTCTTTCCTAAAAGTTGTTCAAAAATCGAAACAATATAAAATGGATTAATCCGTGCCTGAACCCCAAAACAACCCTCCCCCCTTTTTTACCTTTTTAACTGTATTTAATGCATAAAGATGACTACAAATGCAATATATTATATAACACGATATTGTTTACATCTAGTCTATACGCATTTTATACATACATTAAAAGCAAAATGTTCTGTCACCGCCAACCGATTCGAAACCGAAAATAACACTTTTCAAAGTTGCTGTAGCCTAAATAGAGACTCGACTCTGCCCGCACGAAACAACCAAATCGAGACGGATCGGCACTTTCCAAATATTATGTTTCAATCGATTGCATTTAAATTAATTAATTCTAATTTTAATTTTTGTTTTACTTTCAGTTTCGGTGTGAAGGCCAGTTTTAATTATTATTTCTAAATTTAATTATTTTTAGTTTCAATTAACTGGCTAACCTAGTATTAATAAATATTGTTATTATAATATATAATATATTAATTAATTTTTGTCATTTAATTTAACTTAAGCATATTTAAACAGGAATTTATATTGCGTGAATGACAATTAACGCGATTTTTACTAATTAATTTGATTTCGATTCTTGCCGAATAAGCTTGTTCGGCAACCGGGACTAAACGTGACTTCAAAATTTTGTTCGTTAACCGAATTGTTCGATACTGTATTTATTCGAAAAGATCAATAATGCGTGGTAAAAAGTTCGATGGCTATACCCAGTCATATCTCTGTTCATATATAGACAGAGGCGGGTTTCCCAACAGCGCTCCTGGGACCTCATAAATCAAGAAGGCCTCAAAATTCAGCTTTTAAATTAAAATAAAAATTATTTTATTTATTTATTATTTTTCATAATAAAAATAATAAATAATTTAGCGGTATTTCCCAAATTAAAAAGACAAATGAATAAGGCCAGCCATAACATGTTTTGCGGTCATATTTTGAACCATACGATACACACTCGGAACAACAAATTGATTCTGAACGGAAGTATTGGCTAGCTGTTTTTACTACGAAATTGTCGACGAGTTTAGAAGTAGCATTTCGGCCACAGATTCGAATCGAAAAAGAAATTTTTAAGTTGTAGTGAGTATCTGGCGGAATTCGATAGCTTTTTGAAAATTCACTGGCAAACATTTAGCGATCCGGGTAGCGGAAAGGTTAATTATTTATCGCACACGGTATGCGACCAATTTATAAGCTCAATGGGTAGCGAAGTCGAGAAATATTTAATATCTGAAGTTCAACAAGCCGTTTCTTATTCCATTATTGTAGACTCTACTCCGGATGTAGCCCACGTGGATCAATTAACTTGTACTTTGAGATTCGTCGACAACAATGGAATATAAACGATTTTTCGGATTTAATGTTGAAAATCGTAATTCTGAATATTTAGAGCGAATAATTCTAGTTTTTAAGTGATTTATCGAAAGATATAAAAAACTGTAGGGGGCAATTCTACGATAATGCGGCAAATATGGCAGGCAGATACGGTGAATTGCGAGCGAGAATAAAACATCGTATTTAATTCGGCCTTAAATTTAATAGTGCTGCGGAATCGTGTTCCGGCGCATTGATTTTATTCGAAATTTATATGTATATTTTTCGGCGATAAAATATAGTATACTTATAAATAGTATGACAACTCAATCTCCACGTATAAAAAGAATAAGTGACACTAGATGGGCATCGAGAGCAGACGCGGTTTCCGCATTAAAGTGTAATTACCAAAATATTAAAGAAGCGCTAATCCAAATTAGTACGTCCGATAGTGAAAACCTATGGGCAAATCGGAGGCGAAAGCATTGGCAGACTGTTTCGACGATTACGAAACAGCTATCCTGATATTATCCTGTTGACACGTATAAATTATGAATAATCTACGTTTCCTAATGTAGAGACGATTCTGAAAATATTTTTGACAATTCCTATTTGCAATGCGAGTGGTTCTTAAAAGAGTTCAAAATTATTTAAGAAATTCCTTATGTCAACTCCATTTAAGTCACTTGTCTGTGATGTTTATAGAAAATGATACTCTTATGTTATTAGATTATAAAAGTCTGATAAATTGGCTAAAGCTAGAGCGAAAAGAGTTCCGATGTGGTTTGTTTGTAATATTCCGAAAATAAATTTATTATTGATATTATTATATTCTAATACAATTGTAACGTTTAATAAACAGCGATAACTGTATTGATTGAGGTATTTTTCAATAATGAACTCTATTTTGAAATAAACCGTATTTCGGTGATCCAAAAAAGCGAGACACGGGGAAATAACTTTCAAAATTAACCGATATAAAATTGCAACTGCCTGGCTATATTTAAAGGTTTGCTGGTGTTTAGGTTGTATTTAATTATGAAAACAGAAAACCCAAAAAATAAAATCGAATACTTGGAATAGAATTAATTATAACGAATGTTCGAAATGTCTTCCATTATTTACCAAACAATAGTGAAATCTGTTATAATAATTGACAAATAATTTTCTATTATTCGTAAATTGCTAGATTTAAATTTAAAAATAAATTATTTTTTATATCCATGGATTACTAGATTCTTTTTAATTCCAAACACTTTTACCTATTAAAACTCGATTGTTCTACCAATAAGTTTCATTTTGATAATTAATACAATACGAACATCAGTGACATTTTAGGCCTAAATACAGCCAGGCAGTCGTAATTTTATATTGGTTAATTTCCAATGTTATTTCCCTACGTCTCACTTTTTAGACCACCGGTATAGTTCCTCCCAGAGTAAAAACGTGCGCGTACAACGCACACTGTAGGGTGTAGGGTAGCGAAAATGTTTAGAGGGAACCCTCGAAATTGAATTGCGCCTCGGGCCTGTCAAGTGCTAAATCCGCCACTGTATATAGATAATTCTACTAGAAAGGGGATGCCAGGGCGTTACGTAGATAAATCAGTTTGAAATTTTTTGAAATAAATTCGTATATTACTGGTCGATTACACACTGTCGTACTGTTCTTCCGTTAAACACGTCCTAGTAATTTTCTTATATTTACAATTCTAATAATCAACCAGTTAATAACATAAGTGACATTTTACGTTGTTTATAAATAATTTTTAATTGCGTAATAAAGTTTACGAGCAAAGCTTTTTAAATATTATTGTTTTGAATAATGAAATAGCCTTTCTCGTACTCATTTGCGGTTAAATTTCACCGGATGTACGGTCTCATAACAATAATTCTGTACATATTATTTTATTGAATTCCGGAATGATAATCGAATAAATAACAAAGCGGCATTAACAATGTTTTAACGCGTTTTGGTCGGTGCAGATTATCATTACAATTGACTAATTTGATAATCTTTGTCGTATTTCGTCAAAAATTCTCTTTAAAGTCTACGTATAAATTCGCTTCTGTTTTCGTTCATTTTGACACCAGTTAAAATAACGTTACGTTAGAATTATCTGGAAACAGTAAACGCTGAATAAACAAAGCAATCTTGATGGAAACGCACGTATTCCAATTTTCGATTTAAAAACTAATATTTTGTAGCCCTTTCTTTGTTAAAAAGGAGCCAATGCCAGGAGAATTACGGAACGGTACTTCTTCGTCTATATATTTTTTTTTTGCTAATATTATTTGAACATTCAAATGCACAAGACGACAAGCATTCTCGTCGCGGGAAACAAGACCAATAACCTACCACGAATAACGACCACCGGTCTATACACCCGTCGCGCGCCCCTTTACGTCACTCAAGACCCGGTTAGTAAACGAGGATAAACAAAAGAACAGTCTTTACGGCCAGGTAAAACTGGTCTATTAATGAAAGAAATAGAAAACGTTCCGGACATAATTGACGAGTGCAATTTTCGCTGCCCGAACTAATCGATTAAGTCCGGATCCAACGAAAATAAGAGCCGGGGAGTCTTACCTGGCCTTTTTTCTTCGGAAGCCTTTCTTTCCGATTTTTAATTGTCGCATTGTTACGATTTACGCCGGTTCGTCCCGGAAGAAAGAAGTTGGCTATTTTCCCTCTTTCTATCTTCGACTCCGTCGGACTTTACCACTTTACTCCGTTTACTTCACCTTCCCGTTTTCCTTGGGAAACGGTCGATTTTTTTCCGGGGAAGGACCTTCGAGCGAAAGTTGCGTTAAATAAAACGATTCGACCGCCGAGTGCTAAAGTAAAAGGTCGAAGACAAAGTGGTAATTCTCGTCGTCTTGCCGAAAGAACCCGCGGAAGAAAAGGCGTTTCTGGAAATCCGCAGTTTCTGTTCAGGATGGAAAAATTCAAACGGTGATTATTTTAGCGGTTCTGCAAATCAAAGTGGCCGGAGAGTGAGACGTCGGTCCACCGAGAAATAATTAAAGTACAACGCGATTTTTAAAAATATACCGCGTCGGAACGAAAAACTCCCGTTTCCGTCGGTCATCGACGAGAAAAATCCGGAAGTAACGGGATTGGCCGCGGCAGATGGGAGTGGACGCAGACGTTTCGGCAGCGCCGCGAAATAGTGCCGACCGCTGCCGTAACACGGGTTAGGCGTGTTCGAGTAGTAAAAAGACGGGAAAGGCAACGAACCTCGGTCGAGGCGAGAGGCCGACCGCCAACGGTGGGTTAGGATCGTCGACTTTTACCCAACTCGGACGAGTTCTATCCGTCGACTTTTTACCGTCGGTGTTCGCAACCTTTTTAACTTAGCTTTTTAGCTTACGTCACGTGGTGCCAGGGGTAGGGAATTGGTCGGGTGGTGGGTGCCACCTCTTCGTCGGACTTACGTGTCGATAAAACGGTTTTCGCGGCAGTTATCGACTTTTCCGAGAGACCACCGGAAGGGGAAGAGCAGCGACGAGCTTTTTCGTCGGTTAATAGTATTAAACGACCGGGCGGGAACGAAATAAAGAAAAGACGAAGGTAAATCTCGGGGACGACGCCGGCTTGGTAACTACGAGTAAATCCGAAAGACGTTTCCACATTTTCGGGCCGCCTATTAATTCTTAGTACAGACGCGTTTTCTTATTCGTCGGCTGTCTACGCGGCAATAAAGCGGCAAGGACTAAAACCGTTTTGTTTCTCCGACCATCGGTCACAATTGTAGGAAAACCACAAATCCTAAGCCTCGTATTCCGTCCGATTTGCATTTGCTCGAAAACGTTGCCAGGATAATTGGCCGAGACGGAGAAAGAACAAAGTACGGGACTCGCCCGGTGGTCCTTCCGTAATTATAGACGGGTCGGCCAATTAGACAAAGGGAAGAAGGAAAGGAGGCGGTCCGACGTCGGCCACGCCGTTTCGTCCTGGCAACGTTTAACCGTAAAATACTTTTAATCAGTGGAGAACAATAAAACGAGAGAAATATAAAACTTGAACGGCCTTTGCCGTTTATTAGAGCACAATTTACCGTTTTGCGCTACGGCGTTTTTAAAATTTCGCCTTTTAAAATATGAGATTTACGCCAGCGAATCTAAACGTGGCTTCTGTTCGTAAGCCGACGAAAAAACACGGTTGACAAATGCCAGAGCCCGATCCAATTAACCCGAGCCGCGGAGACGTCTGTTTCCCGCCTGAGTGGCCGGCGAAAATGTCCCGCCCCGCAAGAGGAAGTTCTGGAACCAGCATCCGTCTCTTCGGGCCGAACGACCGAAGCCGTCGTCCAATCTATCGGGTTTTGCTCGTGTCGCAGGAATTGGCCGACGTCGATAACTTCGATATCCGTGAAATCGGGTCCGGAATGCCGACGGTTGGCGGCGGAAACGTAATCTTTACCTGCCGGACTTAACCCCGATTAAAATGGCAATAGGTGCCCGTGCCGATTATACGCGTGAGAAATGCCCTACGCGCGTTAAAAGCGCTGTAATTCTCTCTAAAATTGGTGAATTGAAATTCTACGTACTGTACTTTACTTCTGTCCGGGATTGTAATAACACCGTTGGAGTGGGAGGGGCTCCCGTAACCCGGGTAAGGCATTTTGAAATTGCCACCCGACAAAACGCGTATGGAATAATGTTTACATAGAAAGTATTGGACGGTAGTAATATTACGAATAAAATTTATTACTTTCGATGCCGTCTAATCGGTGGCTACGGAATTTATTTCTATATCAACCATTGTTTACCGAGTATTTGAGGACCACCGGGTTAGAAAAACCACGGTTAGACGTTTAGATTTAAAAAATTTTAAATTTTGCACCGCGATTGTCGTGCACCGCTGCAGAGAATGCGTTTTTGTAGCATTGGAGCACGAGGTGTGCTTACCTTCCATGTAGAGCTTTTCAGACCTTTGTAGTTAACAATAAAGTTGTTACGTTGTTAAAGGCTTAGATTAATTGTGAATACAGATATCGTAGCATGCGAGAATAACGCATCAAAGGGTTATGGGCCCAGGAAGAAAATTCCAACGTTGATGCAACCGGATTGACGATCAACAAGGGTAAGCCTAAATTTGCTATCTTAGAAACCGAACCGTTATAACGAATAGAATGGCCGAAATAGGACATGGACAGTTACCAAAGTTTACTGGTAGAAATTTCACAAGCTGGAAGTACCGTATAATGGCCATCCTAGAAAGTAGAGACCTAGGAGATCTGTTAGCCTAATAGACGACCCACCTGCGGATCCCGCCGAAGAGGCGAAACGGGAAAAAGGCATTTTAACACTCGCGATGGACGACACACAAATGGCCCTAATCTTAACGTGTAAAACGGCAAAACAAATTTGGACCCGCTTAAGAGAGATATATGAAGGGGACCTAAAGAGACAAGCGATAGAGGCCAGAACCAATGTGGCAAGATTAGTAATGAATCGTGACGAGACATAGCGAGATAATCTATTAAGAGGAGAAAAACTTCTAGAGAGTGCTAGGATAATGGGAACTGAAAAGAAGACGAATTCATCACCGCACTATTGAGAGGTTTACCGCAAGAGTACAACCTAATAGTCATGCAATTCGACATCTAAAAGACCCCAAAATCTCCGACGTGAAAAGAACTTTCAAAAGATATGAAGAAAGAAATGGGTTCGAACAGAGGGAAAACCTCGCAGCCTTCAGAGCATATCACCCTCCGAATTACAGAACCCCAAAAGACAATGCACAAAGAAAATCTCGAACAAGGGAAACGCTATGCTACATCTGCAATAAATCAAATCAAAGGCAATTGAATGCTGGTTGAACCCAATTAACAAAGCAAGGAATAGAGACAAACGGGATAACAACTTCGATCTCGATAACCGAAGATCAAACTTCAAAACTTCTAAAATAGCTTGGGAAAACTCAGCTAGAGAGGACGATAACCGACAGAGAAAGGAGAAATCAGCTAACGAGGGTAACAACCGACAGACAGTAACGCCTTTAAACACAAACGGTGAGCCAGATACATGCTGGATCATAGACAGTGGGGCGACCAGTCACGTGACCCCAAATTGCCAATGGTTAGAAAACACGAGAGAAGACAGAAAAACAATCACCACGACCAATAATAATGTCATACACTCAGAAGGCATAGGAGTCGCAGAAATAAGAGACGACGACTCTAATAGATTACTCCTCGAAAACGTACTATATACCCCGGATCAGAGCAACAATTTAATTTCCGTAACCAGACTGGTAAAGGAGGGAATCGAGGTAATATTCGATGAAGAACTGTAAAATACTTGACAAAAGAGGAAATGTCATCATGTCGGGCAAGAATTGGCGAGACCTATACATTGTTAAACTCAGGCAGACACGACCAGTATGAATACAGTATGAAATCCCAGACACGAATACAGTATGAAATCCCACCATAATGACTGGAAAACCTGGCATAAGCGACTCTGACATATCTGTGGAAAGAACAGTACACGAACATTTTAGCCAAGAACGAGATGGTACACAAATTCCCACTCGTACTTGAATCTAACACACCTGTATGCGATACCTGCATTCGAACGAAGTTCGCCAGGAAGCCCTTTAAACTGGTGATCATAAAACAATAAAAAAATCCTCTCGATCTCCTGCATCTTGACTCAGTCGGACCCTTCAGAGACGAATCAATGAAAGAAGCAAAGTATGTACTCACCATTGTTGACGAATACTCAAGAAAACTTTTCACCAAATTGTTAAGGGCCAAATCCGAAACGGCGGAAGCAATCATAGACTTCATAAAAAACGTCGAAAACGCAACTTCGAGAAAGGTCAAACAAATCAGATTTGAAAACGGCGGAGAATTCCTTAACGAAAACCTAAGGACATTTTTAAAGGATAAGGATCAACTGACTAATTACTATTCCCCTGCTGAAAACGGCGTGGCAGAAAAGGCTAACAGAACTCTTATCGAGGGTACTACTACAGCGCTATTGATAGAAACGGAACTGCCAAAAACTTCTGCGCTGAGGCAATGAATTGCTTCACTTATGTACTGTACAGTACAGTACGCAACCGGACACCCACCCAGAATGACACGAAGAGAACCCCCGAGGAATTGTTCTCTGGAAGAAAACCCACTATAGGACACTTAAAGATATTCGGCTGTAAAGCATATTATTGGATTCCCAAAATGAGGAGAAGCAAACTTGACTCAAAGGCGGAACTAGGAATCTTTATGGGATACTCATCCCGTAGGATAGCGTACCGAATATTTGACCCTACCACTACGACCGTAATCGAATCACGTGATGTAAAATTCTTAGAAAACCAAAGGGGCAAAGACCTCCAAAAACAAGCGAATCCAACGCAGGACTATACCCTAGTCGATATAGAGAGACAGTGCACCGATTCAACTTCTACAGCTCAGGACATAGAGGATATAGAAGTCGCAAATCCTGATAACGAAATCGAGACAGATTACAACCTAAATGAACCTATAGAGCAGAGGTTCCCAACTCGGCGTACGTGTACCCGTAACTGTAGGCGATACGTTGTTTAAGGGTACAGGAAAAAGTTAGTTATTATGGCAGAAAAAATAATATATCATGTATCACAAATTAATAGTATTAAAAAATTATTAGGTAAAAACGTTCCTTGCAACCAGTGCCGTAACTAAGATTTTGGACGCCTATGGCCAAGAATAAAAATGGCGCGCCTTTTAAATTTTTGTTATTAAATAAAAATAAAAATGGTGGTTTATTTCTGAAGTATATGTTGGTAGAAATTACAGATAATAAATACTGTATAAATATAATTATAGAAGTTCGTTTGTGTTATTAGTTTCGAATACATATTATTCCAAAACCTTCTCGTTGGCGCCTTTATTAAATCGGCGCCTATGGCGGGAGCCGCGTTGGCCATTCCCTAGTTACGGCTCTGCTTGCAATAATCAGAAACCTTATTATACATTTCAAAATGAAAAAATAGAAATAAAAACGTATGCAACAGATCAATAAATGTTGCGCAGTCGGCCAATAGTAGTGAGGATACCATTATGCGCGATTAGCGATTATGCTACGGACTTTTGATGGTGGGGTGTGTTACTGTTATTATTATTATCTCTCAACAATACTCCCACGTGTTGTTTGGAAAAAGTATTTTTTATTAGCGAGGTAAAGAGAAAAGAGCTTTTTCTACCTATCTATATATTAAAAATAAGTATCGCAATAAGCTGAAGGCAGTTCCAGATTTGAGATTATACCTCGCATCGGTCGAACCTGACATAAAAAACAAGGACAAGGCTCACACTGAACTCCTTTAATACGAAATTAAATACTTTCGAATTAGTTTTTTTTTCGCAATTTTATTTTTATTATAATTTTTATATTTGTTATTATATTTGTATTGTAAATGTATTGAGTTTTAAATGTATGAAGATAAATATATTCTCTTTATCAACATTATAAATTAGCTTTTTTTAAAAGTTACAACGTGTAAAATTAACAATACGGTTTCTCACTAAATTTCTTAAATGAGGGGTACAATCTGGAGAAATGACATGTCACGGGGTGCGCTAATGAAAAAAGGTTGGGAACCGCTGCTATAGAGGAAAACCACTCTCCAATTGAAGGAAAGTGGCCTAGACCACCTCTAAATCTCTATTATGAACCACGTCTAAGTGGCTCCGATGTCGAAAAAAACTCACCGAAAGACACAAACGATCCAACCTATCGACCCTACAACAGAGTCCTGTTATCAGAAAGCAAACTCACAATCGCGAATAGTTACGAGGAAGCAATGAATCTACCGAGCAAGGACAAATGGATAGAATTGATGCAAAAGGGAACGAAATCGACAGGACTGCGCTACACACCAGACAGACTAGATGTAGAAGTTAATGAAGATTTTGAAAAATCTTACAATGAAAATGTAGCTGATGAAAAGCAGAAGATTAAAATGGAAATTGAATAGGAGAAAGACGAAGAAGTCGTTGCGGGGATGGAGGCGTGCTTCCACATAAAAAGCACAAAAGGAAAAAAGGTTCAAAACAAGAGGCTGAACATGGATCTGAAGTCCAACAGCAAGAGAAGGGGCAAAACACGAATTCCACTTTGTAGTTTGGAATGTTATAAGAAGAATTTGAAATTAATTTAAATCGTATATTTTTGTATATGTGAGTCCGCCGCATCCAATCCATGGCCAAATTAGGCAGGGAATCTGTTGTGGCTATAATTTGGCTATGGGAGGACGGCGGATACATCGCGGATACATCTCTGCTGAAAAGGCGTTTTTGTAGCATTGGAGCACGAGGTGTACTTACCTTCCATGTAGAGCTTGTGAGACCTCTGTAATTAACAATGAAGTTGTTACGTTGTTAAAGACTTAGATTAATTGTGAATACAGATATCGTAGCATGCGAGAATAACGCAACAGCGGTTAGTAATTAGAGGCGGAGGGATATTTTCGACAGCAACTGCAAATAGACAAACCAGACGGACCGGTCGGAAGGCAGAAACGGTTTGAAAAATAACACCGGAAGAAAAGAAGCCGAAAGTCTATGAAAAATTTACTTAGTCCCCAAAGCGGTCGAATCCGCACCATACGCGTAAAAGTCATAAATGCGTGTGAACTAGGCGTCCGCCGGCGCCCGAATCTCGTGTTTATCCGTGTTTCCGGGAGACGGAATTAAGGAGAAAAACACGCAGGCGCGTAGAAATCGGACCCTTAGCCACGAGTCGGAGACTCCGTCGTACCGTTAACGATAATCGACGGCCGGGTGCAGGAGTGGTGGAACGAGAGTAGAATCGGTGGAAAGGCGGGTTCTAAGGAAGGCGCGTGGCACGATCGATAAGTAATTGTTCTTCCGGTCTTTGGCGGTGACCGGCGCCCGACGGAAGAAACTTACGACGGGAAGTAACGTTGTACCGGCGACGAAGAGGGCTTGGAACGCCAAATCATTTTAGTTTTCACCGACGGAAACGTATCTTCCGTCTACCCGGTAAGTTTTCACCCGGGCGCCAAGAGGACGGGAGAGTAGGCCCGCCCGGACTACACCGGATAAAGGTGACGGCGGTAATCGGGTTAAATAACGGAATAGGTCGGTCTGCGCAGAAAACATTTGATTAGATAAACGCGAAGGAGACTGGTGCACCGACCACACGTGCGAAAATATATCACACGAAACCGAGATGCAATTTCGTTGTTATGTTTTCATTTTAGGTTTTGATTAAGGAGGGAAATGCCTTTCGCCGTCCAAAAGAATAGACTAGAAATGTCTGTTGCCTATTTCTTCCGGCCGAGCAAAGGGGCCAAAACCAAAGTTTTATAACGAAATGTGCCTGACGTTCGGAGGCCAGGAAATCGACAAAGGCACGAGAGGAGAATAATCCCACCGACCCGACGCGGCGCAATAGGTTTTCGTCCGGAGACTACAGTTAATCCCGCCGATTACGGCCCGAGCCCGACCGAAAAAGGAGAGATGTCGGACGCAACCTGAAGGGGACTGGGGTGTAATAACGGTTAAGCGCCTCTCGATACCGGCGCTGGGTGCGGACGTAGTTACGTAGTCGACAGTGTGACTGGCTGGCGCCGGTTAAAATAGGAGGAAGGTGGTACCCTCCTCTCCCCACCAGTAATGCGCGCCATTAGGCCGGCCGTAAGGCTAACGGCGGATCGACGTCCTATCGGTATTTAATTATTGCGGTAGCGGACGGTGGGCCGCAATAATTAAACATCGAGGCCGGGACACCAGTGGGCCTATCGGTTCCTACACGCGGCCCAGTCTCCGTGGGGAGATTTACCCTCGTCCCTGCGTAACGGTGCCCGGCTTAGAGGAAAAAGGGGCCAACGCCGGTAAATACCGCGTATACAATAGAGACGGGGAACAATGGGAGAATCGACGTAACGACCAACGGGTTTAGGAAATCGGTGTATGGACGCGGGACCATTCGGAGGGGGAGGGAATAGAAAGGAAAATCACTTCGAATAAAGAATACGGCGAGAATTTGACGGAAGTTACGCGGGTGGAGTCATGCAGTTAAACTATCCAAGTATGATAAAGAAAATTTACAATAGACATTTACGTCAGTGCGTTAAATTCATACTGAACGGGTATAGTAGATTTGGCTAATTGTGGCTCGGATGACAACATTAATTAATCCACAAACACCTGGTAAATTTACAAAACCAAACAGCGTATTTTTCGATTCCCGCTGTAAATTGCCCGTTCCTTTCCAATGTGAAAAATTAAGTGGGCGAGGATATCATCCGACGTGTTTTATATATTTATATATGTACGGCACTGTACAGTACATGTATAGGAATATACACGAGGGTGCAAATGTAGATACACAGTTGAGAATATGAGAAATACAAATGTTTGGTGTTCATTATTTTATTTATTATCTTTTATTAGTTCGCATTCCATATTTATTTGTAATTTAATTTGTACATAAAAATAAATGTTTTCCTTCCTATTTTCTCCCTCTATTTTTTTCCATAATAGCTGTATACCTACTTTTTCACCCCCTCTGTATATCGGATGATATCGGAAGTTCAAAACTTAGATCATTCACTTTTCTAAATTTATTGTTTGCCGATTAATGGAGTAAGGTAGAATTTTGATTGAGATTTAACAGATTAAGCCTTGGTCACATCATACGACTTCCAGCCGCGCAGGCGACTCCAACCGCGACGGCTGTTCCCGTTAACTGGTAATTCCCCCTCGAAAACCGGCGCGACTGCAACCGCAACTAGAAACAAAAAGTTTGTTCTACTGGCGACGGTTGCAAACGCGCATCCAATCATCGAACGCCTTTGAGCCACGTCATACGATAGCAACATCGAAAATAGTTCATTATCATGGCGGATAACAAGAACATGGATGACACGTGTATAGAATCCAGGTTGATCGAACTTATCCAGTCTCACGAATGCCTGTGGGACTTTAATTCTTCATTTTATCGAAGAAAAGATAAAAGAGCGCGGGCATGGCGTGGATAAGTGAAAGTCTCGGCATTGATCGTAAGTACCATTTTTAGATTTCTGGATATAAAATGTTGATTGCTTTTAGTTTGGCAACGACAATATTGTATTAAATATAGCTAAAGAACTAAGTGAAAAATCCCACCATCTTCGAACGACGTTTTTCAGAATTAAAAACAAAAGTAGACGACAGCAGGCGAAGTGGATGTGGTAAACACGAGGTAAACAAATCAACGTGGGAACATTGTCGTCCCTGAGTTTTCTCTTAAATTCGTACAAGAAAACGATATCACCGCTGTCGTCATACGATGTAATTATATAAGTTATATATATTTTATATATTAAAGTAGGTAAAAATTAATTAAATATAGCCTATTTCTATTTATAGTTAAATCGAACACAACAATCCACTTCTGGCTGCATGTCTGATGAGGCAGAAGAAACAAATATAGTAGATGTACATGATGATAATGAAATGTTTAATGAAAGTATTTCATTGTCACCATGTATAGTACAGTACATTTGATGCACAGCCATCGAAGAAGAAAAAAAAAGATGGCAGGAAAGGAGAAAGCAAATGATTACGAATCTGCAATGAACGTAAGTTATTTCAAAATGTATAATTTATTTATTTATAGTTTACAGCTCAGAGTGAACAACTAAAAACTCAAAATTATTGAGTAAGTGTTCACTTTAGTAATTGATACTATAAATATTACACAAATACAAAGAAGATTATTAAATAATATAGGACTGAAAACGTGATCTGCCTTTTCATTTAAGATTGTTTATTAAATATTTTTTCAGGCTCTCTGTAATGAATCGAGGAAGGATGTGTTTGATGAATTTAGGCAGTCTTATAGCTGCCAAAGTAAGAACACCTCCTAAGAAAAATGTTTTAGACATTTTCGCTTATTGTAGAAGAAAAAATGAATAATAATTAGTTAATAAAAATCTTTCACTTATTGTATCAAAGTCGTATTTCTTAACTCAAAATAGTCTATCATTTATAATGACATAATTATAATAATTCCAAACTTTTAAAATACTTTTACATTTCACATTTATTATTTAATAATTTTATAAACAAATTTCATCTCATTGCTATTGCACTTGGCCTACAGTATTAAAATATGTTTCGAATTCATCACGGATTGCTTTTGCCACTGCTGTCGATGGATTCAAATTACGACTGCTTTCCGAGGGTGTAAGCTGTTGACGATAACCTTCTCCAAGACTGTCACTGGTAGCAGCTGTAAGATACGATTTTATTTTTTTTCCCCGTAACGTGTTGTGAAGAACACAGCGTGTTAGGATGATTTTTGTAGCCTTATTCGGAGATAATAAAATCACTGTAGCGAAGACTCGCCAAACAGAAGAGAGGATGCCAAATGCATTTTCGACAACTCTCCTCGCTCTTCGTAATCTAACAATAATTTCAATTTGAATTAAATTAAACAGTTTTTACGAGTTATACACTAATAATAATAATAATAATAATAATAAACTGTTTTAAATAATTAATATTAAATATCTCTTTTACCTATAATTACAGATGGATTTCTCAGCTGTCAATTGTTTCATTGGCTAAGGCCTCATTACTCGTGAAGACATACCAATTTAACCTCAAATAATTGACTAATAACAGAAATACTACCTTTGTAGTTATAATAAACTCTCCATTCAGATTGCTTAGGACATGATTTGTACATGTTTTCCATTTATTGCACCGAGGCAACGAGGAAATTGCCACATTTCATCAAATTCCCTAGCAATATCTTCTCATTCACGTGCTTTAGATGGTACCTTAGAAAAATAAGCAATTTTAAAATTAATATAGCAATATAAAAATAACGTTAAAAATCATAATAATATGACGTTATTTAAGAGCATTTAAAATAATTTTTATTTTCAAATTAACAATATTCAGATATACTGTACTTTGTGTTGTATATTTGTCGACATATCTCGATTATAACATCTGTATTAACTGAGTTTCAATACATTTAAATGCTATATTTAATATAAATCAAATCTGAATTTATAAGATTCTGTTAGATTCATTTTAAAATGTTTGGTTACTTTTAATAATACAATTGAATAAAACAAATGCTAATGTTCAAGAAAAAATATATCGACGAAAAATGAATGAAATCATTCGAGCTTTCCTCTAAACAACACTTACCCCCCAAATACTCACTTTTATAAGATTGATAAATAGCATCCAAAACTTCTGGGATAATGGCTGATATCCAATTATAGGCCACTCTAAATTGGTATGCCAAACTACGAAACGTTTCGCCTAAATTATATATGACCATTTTAGTCTTAAAAACTGCGTAAAATATAAATTAAATACAAAATACGTATTATTCTTACCGGTGGCAAAATAACGAAAGACGTCCTACGGGTGAAATAGAACTTCGAAGATGTGTATCTTCTTTAGCTATTATGCGCGTTATCTTCCTTAAAATACTTTGGAAATTATTCGTATCCATACGGATATATCCCCTATAACCTTCGACATCGAAAGCCTTTATTCATTCATCAGCCGGTGAAAGCGAGATTGTTTAGCCCGTTGATTTTCATTTCGCCAAGTTTTAACCCAGCACGAACGTTTTCTCTTATATTTCTCTTCGTATATTCTCGCCAGCTCGAACAAAATTATGGCCTTTTTTCTTTTATTCATTCCAGAAAAGGAACTGCTTGACATTTTAATTAAAAAAACAAAAAAAAGGCTAAAATTCCGTAAATAATCTGAAGTGAAACGTAAAATGTCGGTAAACTCACGAAAGAAGTCAAAAACAGGCTACTGTAATTTTATTGGTTTATTATAGGGTCACGTGTTTCCGAGTTGCAACGCCAGCGAAAATGTGTGACCACGAGAAGACGCGCGCCACTCGCGCGTGTCGCAGTCGCGGTCGCCTGCGCGGCGGCAAATCACACGGTGTGACCAGGGCTTTAGGAGAATTGGCGGAGAGACGACTCTATATAGAGACTGGCATATCGAAGTTTCATACGGAAAGAAATGCGTCAGAAACGGCGATGGCGAGAAGTAATTATTGTAAAAAAGGAAAAGTTCTTCGGTACAGTTAAGCTCGGCGCCAACCGATCGATATCCCAGCAGGATCGAACGGTGGATGCGGATCGGTCCTCTGTCCCACGCCTAGGCGGCCGCTGGACCTACGGCGTATTCGACTGGTTGGTGTTTTCCTTCGGCCATCGACGACGCATGTCGTGTTCGTTTCGCAAGTAGAAAAGAGTCCGGGATGACAAGTCGGGTGAGTAGGGTGGCGATCTGATGTTACCACTTGCTTCGGAATAAAAAACTGTCCTGCGCAGTGATCAATGCGAGAAAACCGAAACGCGCAAAATTCTCGTCTCTTTAAATTGTCAGTTAAAATATAGAAAACTGCAATTTTCTATATTTTCAATTCTGCTATCGTGCAAGAAGCCATTCGTCGGTCATTTTTAATCATTTCTGCCACAGTAGCACCGTTGTCGGACTTATTGTGCGACGGTGACTGCGTCCATCGTCCTCTACAGATTCTCTCCTTCACGAAATCCCATCGTAAAACATTCGCTCGACTTAATGCCTTTTTGCTATAAGCCTTTTCCACCATTTTAAAGACTGTTTTCGGCTGATAAACCGGCTTTAAGACGAGATTTGATCGCAACACACTGTTCTTCTTTCGAATCCGTAAGTATTCAAATGTGCATTTATCGAAACAGTAATACACTCCAGATTAGATAAATCTTGTTGATAGTTCTTATTATTCGTACATTTACTAGTTCTACTACATTCGTAATGTACTGTACTTTCTATTCGTACATTATTTGTACGCTTACCTTGAATTTATTTTGTACTCCTTTGTTTACATTTTCATAGGTTTTATACCTAATTTTTGCTTTGGGTTTTTAATTCACTATAGTGAATTGTTATTTCTACTTTTAGCCGGTTCTGGTTTTATTGTTACCGAAGGTTGTTTCCCTTGCCGGGAGGGAAGGAAAACCTCGGCACTGTTGTTTATTTGATAAAAATAAGTTAACAACAGTGACGCTGGAAGCCGAGAGCGGAGGGGGCATTTGCCCCAAACTAATTATCGTGCTGGGAAGAGTATACGTTTTCCCGCACATCCAGTTGGTGAAAACGTATAAAATATATTTTTAGTATATTGTATTAATATACAATGGCAGATTTTACAAAAAAATTGAAAATATATTTTAAAAATCGTTTTATTTTCGCTGGAAAGAAACACAACTAACAGAAAAAACTTCAAATTTATATATATTCTATTTTATTATAATATATGAAGTTATATCGTATATTAAAATTAGAAACTGTAGAATGAAATCATTAAAATTGGCACATAATTGAAAGGTTCTGTTCTAAAGTGAATCGAGTCCAAATTAAAAAATACTAACATTTTTTCTTACCTACATTAAATTTGTCTGCATTTCGTGATACATTACTCACCGCATTAAGAAAACACAATGCTCTCTTTTCAAAATAAAATAATTATTGCCAAATAACTGGCTATCTCTAAAATAGTGCGTTTGAACTCGGTTCGCTTTACAATTGAATTATTATTGACAGTACAGTACACTCCGTTGCAGCGTGTAGCGAAAAGATCTTCGTAATTTCAAAAAGATCTTCGTAATTAATTCTCTGAGAGATTTCACCAATCGATACACACATTTCACCGGCGACGATTAAAAGTTCACGAATTCGCTAACGAAGTGCAATAACGTAAGAAAATTTTTCGCTAAATCGTGAAAAGTTTTCACGAAACACGTAACTACGAGTAGACTATGAAAGAGAGCGGACAACGTAAAATCAATATCGAGGCAATGCCCATAAAAAAGTTATTTTGAGCATGGCAAAAAATAAAGAGAGTGTAAGGCTATATCAGCATAACGTTATTATAAGATAATGATAAAAGTAAGAAAATTTATAGGCGATGTAAAAGTTAAGTGGTCGCATCGATTATCGATGGTGTAGAAAGTTTCCCGACGAATAGAGGAAGAGTTCTGTCGTATCGTAAAGAATAAACGATGCGTGACTCGATCCACTTTTAAGTATTGACTACGGTAATATTTAAAAACAAAACTTCAAATAAACTTTTTATATTCATAATAAGTTTATAAAAGTACGTTCCATTTAAGTCTAGAGACTTATGCAGTATATACGTTACATCTGTATTAGTTACACGAAGTATGTGTAACGTCCGAGACGAAACGCCCGATCGACCTCGATGTAGTTTAGCAATTAAATGTAAACCGATAGTTGTTACATAGAATTTTGTTGGTACATCGCGCACGGATATTTTCACAAATTTCGGAGATAAATCCCGAATGCAATTTTACGTGGTAAAGCCACGAATACGGAGCGGTAGACGGAGACCGCCACGTCGTTGTCGTTAATATCGATTCTGCGAAACGTATTAAAAGAAAGACAAATAAAAACAGCAAAATAGTCGAAATAATAGACACGCGCGTATCATTGTGTCGGACTGAGTAGTAAACGCTAATCCCTCCGCGGTGTCATTCTAATTGATTTTTCGAAAATCGCTCTCCACCGTCACATAATCGCTTCCGATCGAATCTTTCCGGTTGGAAACAGAAAATATATCGGCAAATATCTCCCAATAATGTTATATGGTCGCTGCGTAATCCGTATTTAATTGCCGAATTTTCGGGCCGTTTAAGCCGGCCGACCATTAACTGGCGATACGAAAGATAAAAGTATCGAAGAATCGTAAGAAAATTTCGGTTAGGTCAACCTTTTCGAACGAAGGAGCGCGCGCCTTTCCTTTGACCTTCGAATTATTGTAATAGTAAGAATTGAAAATCTTAATAAATTAATTTTCCCATTTAAACAGTTTGAATGACTTCTTAATAACACTGCTTTTTTATTTTCTTTCTATCTTTAGGCAAAAATGAAGAACTCGTTTTATTAACAGAGTTTGAAAGATAACTGCCGACTGGATTCTAATTACAGTTCGTGGGTCGATGACTCTTTTATCCAAAGGTCGTCTTCTACAAAGACCTCGATCCCGTCTCGGGCGAGATCTGGTTGTCCGGTGCCTTCCGACCGTGACGTTTCCCCCACAGTACATCATACTTATATTTCAATCGCGTGCAATACAACTGTATTAATTAATACCTTTAATAGATACGCATTTTATATATTTTTCCAGTTTTGTACGAATATGTTAATGGAAATTGAGTAAATTAAAATATCGTATTAATTCATTAAAAATCAGGACAAAGACCGTCGAACATCACGCCGTTCTCTTTCGTCTTCTGGAACACGTGTGACGATAATCCAATCGCTCTTCCTATTTTAACTTTGGCAACCAAATAGGAAGAGAGATTGGATTATCGTCACATAGTGAAAACGTGAAAAAATATTCCATAAAAATTAAAATAGTTTGTAAAATAGGATCGAAAACGATAGACATGTTTGCGTGCGAGTTGGAGCATCAGTAATACTGGTCATTGCATCTGCCGAGGAGATACATTGTGTATAATCGGAAAATATTCCAGATAGCCTATAAACATAAAGGTGTAGGCGGTCTCTTAACCGTTTCGTTAAAACAAAAAGCAAAAGTATTTCGAGAATCTCCAGCGTCTAATCCCCAAACACCGAGAGAGAATGTCTCACGAACAGTACAAAAGAAAAATTTGAATAGAACGTGTTTTTTTGCGATAAATCAACCGTTTCCATTTCATTGAATTTCATTTAATTTGGTCATTGTCGGTACAATTTACGCTGTATAAAACTGCAAAATGACGCGAATTAAAAAGAAAATTATGCATATTTATAGACCGGTTCGTGTTAAATTTAGTAGTGTTAAAAATAACCATTACCCGTGTGTTGTTGTCAATATGTTAATTAGAGAGATTTAAAAACTGCTGTACGAATTAAAAACGTTTTGAATCATTTACAGTGTAAATATTTCTTGTTTGTTAAATAAATTTATATTATTTGTTTGTTTTAAATTTTCATTTACAAAAAATATTAAGTATAGGCTACTAAATAAATTTACCGGCCGTAATTGTCCCGAATTTGTCTAGCAGGCGACGAGCGGTCGTGATTTCTAGGAAAAGAATAGTTCAGATTCTCTGATATTGTTTTAGACAATGACGTAGTTAATTGGCTTTTTTTAAATATAGTAGAATAACGAAAGAAGTTGTTTATATAATTCGTTCTTACTGTATTTAATCTTCGTATCGCATAGACAAGAGTTACTTATTAATAAAAAAATATTGTGTTCATTAGGGAAAGTTTTTACAGTATATTTTTAATTAAACTTTTTATATTATTTGAAGTTTCTCGTAAATGGTAGTCTTTCGCATAGCTAATCAAAGCCAATTATAAAAAGAATTCTTTCCTTATATTAACACACACTGATTTCTAACAATGATAATAATATGCGCAGAGCCCAAACGGTCAGGAGTTAAAAGTTGAAATTTGGTACTCAGAGTACACCGTGAGAATGCGCACTAAGAAGAGATTTTTGAAAATTCCCTCTCCTCGTGGGAGAGAGAGGGTTAAGGATTATCCAAAGAACTCGGCTTCTACTGTACTATTTTAGATTCGGTTTTTGCATTTTCGCTGGCAATCGAACATATTTTTAGACCTATCTAAAACTTCTCTAACTAGCCTCGGAGGAGGAACCTAATTCTTGCACCCGGCGAAAACGGGTAAGATCGGTTACACAACTACAGTATAAAGGTTTTCTTAGGTAAGAATTTAACATACAGAGTGACCAATCTAATACATTTTAAAAATTCTTTATTTCCACTAAACACAATTTAGTGAATTTCTTTACCATGTGCTAGATCGGTCATTCGGTGTGATAAACTCTTACGTAAGATAACCTTTGTAGTTATATAAATCTAATACTATAATATAATATAGTAGAAGGTTAGAAGTACGAAACAATCTAATAATCTTAATTTTTGCTGTTGTTATTTTTGCTCGACAAACGCCTGCTCATCTGCTAGTATGTTTATAAAAGGAAACTATTTAACTATAACGAAAACAAATGCAATTCACACTCCAACATCGAAAGGCTTTAATACAGACCACTTATCATGCATATATGAGCGGCGTGGTTATGCCGAGCCTATGACAATGTTTTATAAAATACTACCTAAGATACTCGAAAAAATGACATATTAAACTTAAAAACATATATATGTAAATCGAATATCCACCCGATTAAAATGCAATTGCCAAAAACTTTGCAATCAAATATTCAAATTAACGCTCCCGTAAAAAAGCATTATTGGTTATTTATATGGAATTGTTCTTACACTACAGAAAAGAGTCAACAGTAAAAGCCAATCAGTTTTTAAAATCTGTCTTCAATAACCAGCTCCTGGCACGTCCCATCTGTCCACGAACTGTCAACCGAATCAAAAACGAATTTCGAAATTTCGAAAAATCAGAAATAAACAACAGATAAAGAAAGGCAAAACGCTCTATTACACCTTAATTCGCATTTATGCTGTATTAAATTAATGAGGGCGCTAGTTTTTTAGCTCAATTAACAGGTTAGCGCCAGTGGTTCCGAAAGTGGGCGCTATCGCCCCCGTGGTGGTGAGTAAATCTAGGGGGACGAAAAAAAGAACGTGAGCGGTAGGGGCGCTGGAAGCGTAGTATCGAACGGTGACCCTAGTCAAAGGTTGGTGTCGTTGACAACCCTTCCTTTTTCTCTTTTAAAATGGATAAGAAGAAACATTGCGTTTAATGGTTTCCAGATGTTAATAACAATGTGGTAAGGACACAAAATATGAAGTTCATAAAAGTTATACAAAGAATATTTTTAAGTTGCTCTCGCATATGGGAAAATAGGTTAGAGGGCATTCGGGTGCGGTTGGGGGCGTTGAGTATAACGAGGGGACAGTGGCAGGAAAAAGTTTGGAAATCACTGGGTTAGACCAATGAAATGCGGTTCGTTTAGCTTTTTTTCATCGCAGGTTTTTCATCGCAGCATTAACCTATTCCAGTTTCATGTTTCACAACATACCAATTGATTTCCGAACAAAACTGCCTATTTGCGCGAAAGATCTAATGATGACCGGGTACGAATTATATTCGATATCACATTTTATAAATAGGCCTAGACCCTGCGAACGTATAAACATGATTTCCGTCTCTCTTTTCTCGTCTTTGTACCAAGAAAACATCTATTTGTTTATCTTATTTAGAATAGGAGATTCTATGACAATGGATCTCCTCCCCACATTAACAATAAAACGCAAACAAATGCAATAAATATAATACGCATTTCTAAGAAAAAGCATTGCGAGCGGCTAATCAACATCAAATCACTAATAAATCAATTGCCGATCGGCTACGGTCGGCGAAAACGTAATTACTTTTATAACATTTTATATCAATTTTTTAATTTCCTTAAAATTCTAAAAATGTACCAAAAACGAATTTTTCATTCTAAAAATGATAAAATTGAAAGACAAGATTTTCTCCAAAAATAGACCTATAGTCTTATATTTCTCTTCGGTCACAAAGTTTCCGATCGGGTGGATTTGGATTCTAACCCAATCTGGCAACATTTACTAGCTTATTCTGGAGGAAGTTCCCGTTCTCTTCTCTTTTGAACACTGGGTGTAGACTTTTTATTTTCAATCTTTTCTCGTGGACCCCGTCAAACCTACTGGTGGGATAATTGCCCCAGTCGAGTACCACAAAAGCAGTCACAAAAAAATCCTAAAAGCCTCTTTAACACCGTATTATGACTGGACATACCGCACTGGTTATAAATGGCTACCTAGTCACAAAATTTTTTTTAAGATATATCACGAGAGAGAAAAATTTGTGGAACGTATACGTAAAAAGATAATTACTATGTGTTTTTATAGTCAATTTCACCAATGTGGAAACAAGTAGGATGAAACGGAAAAAACTGAAATTTTGTCTGCGGTCGTTATTTTGCTTAAATATTAAATTACCAATCTCCATAACGGGATGTAGCTACTCTCTCCCCTAAATACATAGTTGATATTGCATTGTGTTGCCGATTATTAAACTACAGAAGAGAAAAGAATCGGGAGATACCAGACCAATAAATGATGTTTATAAATCGTCTAGCCGAGTACTTACGGAGAACGAAGACCAGCCGTTGCAGTCGGATCAAAATTCGGAAATAAATGTCTTAAAACAATTTTGTCGCGACTTCTCCCATCACTGTGGCAAATTGCAACATTTCGACCGACTGTTCCGGTGGAAAAAGTGAATAATAAGTATTCAGTTTAAAACTTTGTACTCGTTTGTGGCCGAAAATAAAAGCTAAGCAAAGTAGCTTATCAAATGCCTGTTTGTTTAATATAAAATTTAAAAAAATTTTCTTTGAAAAGTGTTGCGACTCTCGTAATATTGAATATTGCACTGGGGTAAATTTGAATTAGTAAAATAAAGCAGACGTAACGATTCCGAAAAATATAATTAATTTATCGTGTCGATTAATTATTGCGAAAGAGAGTGCCGAAAGCAATTGGCTACGAAGTGCCTCCTTCGGATATTTCTCGAAAACGAGTCGTGTTAGTTAGGGTAAGGTAAGAAAACTCAAGGCCGAAAATCCTTACGATAAACATACTTAGACATGGAATATAAAAATTTCAATATAAAGGAATATCATTTTTGCGAATTACTTTCTGCGTTAAACAGAAATAAAACTTGTATAATTTACAAACTGAAATAAAGAAAAACTATACGAATAATTGTAATTGACGTAGAGTTTGTTGTTAATCGAACTTTATAGCGAAATTCCTTAAGTGCGGATAAATCTATAAAATTACGAGTATTTTGTAAGAGTGGTATTCCACGGATACAAAATCCACTAACAGGTTGGCGGAAAATTCTTCTCTTTTATTAGTCTATGTAAAACGACTGGTTTTTCCTACTTTTACATAGACTAAGCATTACGTTTTTAAAATTCGTACAAATAAGAATTGACTCGATTATTGTTGATTTTTAATACTAACCGCATTACTCAATTATCCATTTGGGTTTCTATTTTCGTAGCTTTTTCTGATAAGTACCGGTTCTATCGATGCATCGTTACTTGTAAACCCGGCCAACACTTATAACCACGCACTATTTCACCGCCGAAAGTTATTTATTAAATTATCTTTCGGTACGATGCGCATCTCGGCCTTTAATGGCCATTGGCCGGTGACAAATAATTAAATGAAAAAAACATCCAAATTAACATTAATACATTATAACAGTGTAATTATGCTCGTACACTTCGTATTATCAGGTAACAATCGACGCGACAGTCTGGTAGTCTTCTATTCCCGAACAAACTCTTTGTCGGTTATATCTACCAAGCTATTCCAGCATCCCGCCAGTTGAACGTCCGGATTTAAATTAATATTATTTACATTTCTTACAATCGCGTAATGTCCTTTAATTTTTCTTTGCAAATTATTGAAATATTTTGATTTCGCAATTATGTTTTGACCATGTTCGAACCGAGGAGAGTTGTTATATTTTAATCGTACGGCAGTCGACGCCTTTTATTAATATTCGTTTAGTTTCGTCTACGTAACATTTCTTATCTTCACACGTACAATTTAATTTGCACACAACTCCTCCTATATTTAATATACGCCTATTTTCCATATTATTATCGCGGACATAAAATATATATTCTGTGATTTATTCTTATACCGTATTTTTGCGGAATGACCGGGATGCGGCATAAAAACGTCAGTCAAATCTAACAAAACTAGTTGTTAATTAAACGTTAAAATAACATTCTTCCGAGTACAATAAAAGAATAACATTGTAATTTGACCGACTTAAAATCGGAAAGAGAGTTTTACTTTACGAGACAATAAAACAATTAACGACTTATTGACATTAGTAGTATTAGCTAGTCAGTACGGGCTACGTTGACCGTCTACTCCGACCTTACGCGTAATATTTTTCGGCTCCTAATAGGACTGGATAAAACATAAACACGTTTTTAGGCTCGGTGTTTTCTTCGTTGATCAGAGAAACTACTCGACAGACGTTATTTCTGCGCACTGGGCCGAATGTATACAGTTATACGACCGAAAACGGCGAGCGGCGTCACGAGATCTCTTTAAAATAGAACGTAGCCTTACGACTAACAAAAGGGTTTCGTCTTTGTATTCTAGAATGCACCAACAAATCCTTTACTTCCGCTAATAATCGCTACTTCCGATCTATCGGTCTGGTGCGATTTCGTTCAACGCACGGCGTAGCGAACCGTTTTAGCCCGGACTCCGAAAGTCTGAGAAGATTTAACTTAAACAGGATGGAGCGAGGAAGAGGGCGAGGTCCTTTACAAGGGTAAATTTTTAATTGTTTTGTAAAAGATCCCTAAAAGACTCTCTTACGACACTTTAAGTTTTATTATACAGTAACCACGTATCGAGGACAGAAGCGAAGTTTGCTGGCTTAAGACAAATAAAAAAATTGTAAAATGTTCCATCGGATTACGCTAGTATCGATAACTGAATTTTCATTAGACGCGTGTTGTACAGTACCTTACCCGCTACCCGACCCCGTCGTACTGTACCTCGTTACCCGGTTTTATCCGCTAAGCCGAGTAATGCCGACGATTCAGAAAGTACTCGGCATCACTCGGCTTAGCAGAATCCTCTATACTCGTAAGCATCCGTTCATTTAATTTAACCGGGACTGATTTTATGACCGGTTTGTCGAATTTCTAACCTCGAGAGCTAAGCTGCGCCGAGTCGCCTCGGATAAGACGGTGACCGAGTCGGATTTCGATAACTACGGTAGCGAATATACATCCGTATGGTAAAGTTGGAAGAGAAACCAAGTTAGCCTTCCTAACGCCCGGCTATTGTTACCGAATCTGTGGAAAATTAAATTCGAGAGCACCGATCGAAAATACGCCACGTACGATCGAAGACGTAACGTAATTAGCCGGGAGAATACTACGCGGCCTGCGTATTTATCGAGACGTTAAACGGTCGATAAGGACCGAAGACTAAAGCGCGCCTCCACGGGCGTAAAATCCTTAGCAGAAAGCGGAAACAGAAACGGCCAGCAGTTTATTCCGTCGTACGATTCCGCATATTACAAAAATAATTAATGTAGTAATCAACCGTCCTACGCGGACGAGGCGTACGCCATCGCTTCTCTACGTTTAACGGCGTTGCGGGATACCGTAGGTAAAATTTTCCGTCCAGGCGGAAGGTGTGACGCGTTATTTCGATTTACGAGTACGACAGCTTTATTCGAAAAATTTCTTTAAAATACGCAGTTTAATAAATTTTCATTCGCACCGATCGGTCTCGATCGTCGTAAACATTTTTCTCGTCCTTCCACATCCGACGCGAATTTGTCCCGTTTTCCGGTAGACATCGACCTGGCTTACCCGACGCCTAGAAGGGAAAACAGCGCGTCGATAACTAACAAAGGCCGGGTCCGGGTCGACGTAAAAACAGAAGGGTATGCCAGACATTGGAATTTCCTTCTCGCCAACAAATAGGCACGAAAGCGGTAGAAAGTTTTTTCTAGCTGACGGCTTTGAAAATTGTCGTCCGAACTATTCTCTATCGTCTAGGCTTTGGCCCGTATGTTTTTCCTCTCTCTTCGTACTTTTCGTTCTTCCACTCGGTTTTCGATAGTATTAATAAATATACGTCAAATATTTGATACGGTCGAGTGAAAAGTAATTTATCACCTAGCGTTTTCCAACGAAAATTTCGCCGCCAAAGCCATTCGGATCCCATTTGTTGCAGTATTTTGTTAGGTGTAAAAATTCCGGTAAATTAGTGTGGCGTTTCCTACTACGTTCTGCGCTCGACCCGAACCTAAAACTTTGGCTTTGGGTTTCGGCGGAACGACGAGAGGCCGTTATCGGAGGGGCGAAGCGGTGTTTAAGAGCCGGGAAGAGGTAAGGTCGGAGGCCGAGGAGAAAAGAAAGGCAAAGGTAAATTATTTATAAATAAGGAATTTGTTTTGGTAGTTTAACGGGCCGAGGGCGACGGAAGGAGTGGAAATTCCGGTCCGGTTGCTTTTAACGTTGAAAGCGAGAAGAGAGTAGAGGGCCGGAGGGGCCGAGACCGGTGGAAAGACGAAGACATTAAAAACCGCTCACGGACGGGAGAAGAGGGAAATGGAGTTCGGCGCGAGTCGGATCCTCTCGGCTAATAAAAGCCGAGTAATTGGAGGAGAGGAGAAGCGGCGGAGGGTTGAGCGCGGGTAACGAGCAACAGAGGCTCAGATGGTCGGGCGCCCAACCCGACGCCTCCGTCCGATAATTCACTCCAACAGACGGAGAGGTTGGCCGCCGGGCACACGGGTAATTCTCTCCCGGTCCCCCCGAGAACGCGGCCCGGTAAAGAAGTTATCGCCCGGGCCGCTCGCCGCTCGTCGGCCTTCCGTCCGCGCTCCGGCGAACGGCGGACGGAGCAGGCCGCGGAGGCGGAAATCTTTTTCCCGCCGCCCGATAAAGGGGCGGCAGGTCGGGCGTCTCTACTCCAAACGGTGAAAAAACCCGGCGACGAAGGCGGGCGGTATTTTAAGGCGCCTCCGTTTATATAAATGGCCAATTTTAATTATCGGACGTCGTTCCGTTTCCACGACCGAGAGGGTCCGTAGAAAATAACATCGGAGGCTACTTACCGCGGAAACCGGCCCGGGGGGTGGACCCCGGTCCGGGATGGACTCCCTCACTTTCGATATTTCGGTTTTCGGCCGCGGGAAAGAATCCGCCGTCTCACCCTGTCCGAAACCCACCCGGGGTTTTAACGTCGATCCCCGTTCCCTCGTCGGGTGCGGCCGAAGAGGGGGGAAAAGGGCCTCTCCTTCGAACGTCGGCCGATTCTCGGACGGAACGGGGTGTTTTGGAGGACCGACCCGTCCTTTCTTACTCGGCGGAAGTGAATGACCTCCGCTCGGAAAAAGGCGGAGGCCGTCCGACTCCCGACGGCCGGGAAGAGGACGCCGTCGGAATAAGGATGGAGGAAAAGACCCGCGCCGTGAGGGATCCCTCCTAACGCGGGTGACCCACCGATTTACCTTTCTTCGGGAATAAATCCGGACAAAGGTGGGAGTATGGATCGTCCGTCGGGTTTCTTCCCGGGAACCGGACGCTAGCCTGGTCTTCTCCCCTTTTACGCCGATGTAAAGTGTTCGTCCGAAATATCAACGAGAGTTGGGAAATAGACATTTCGAGTTAACGGAACTTTCACTCCTCCCTCTGTCCGTTCCGGCGTTTCGTTTTCCAAGAGCCGCCGCAAACTACGGGAAACGGAAGCTAGCGCACGCTCGGTCGCGCTTCCGAACCCGCCTTTTTTCCCCCGAGGCTACGAACCATTTTTGCTAAGTAAGCTACGCGGGCACGAAGCAGCCGCAAACTACGCAACGCTCGCTGGCGTAACGTAGTCACATGACGCGGATTTGACAGACGTGGATTGGCTATAGAACAAAGATTTTATTATAACCTATACTCGTAATCAGTCAGTTTTCGTTCCGAACTTAGAAATAGCGTGGGATAAACATGCCTACTAGTTAAGCCTAACTAGGCTTAACTAGCCGGAAACTATTTATATATAACTATTTACTATTTATGTACAACATTTATACTATTTTCAATACTGAATGTATTAGTCATGTAGGCCTAATTTAAGTACACTCCGTGGATAAAATTCTATTTCTTTTTCGACGTGTGACACGATCGTGTGGTCGTGCATCTTGCCCGCTCTCTCTCGCTAGCGTGACTGCTCTCGCTGTTGAATTCCGTCAACAGCCAGCTGCCAGCGTACTCTCGTATCGCTGCGCTAGCGAAGGAAAAACCGCGCGGGCGAGAAGAAAGGGGCGGAGCCTTTGACGTCATCGGTTGCGCTGGCGCACGTTTGCTAGTTTGTGGCGGCTCTAAAGGACGATACGTCTCGCTGCACTCCGTCGTTCCCGTGTAATTTGCCCGGACGTAGTTTCCGTTTGCTTCGCATCCGAAATATAACGGAAAAATGGGCTACCGCTACTGCCTGCTACCTGTGTAAGCGCGTCTTTTCCCGTCGATTCCCTCGCTTAATTCAGACGGGCGAAAAAAGTAAACTACGCTCTCGCTTCTTATTTTACTACGCTAGAAAATAAGACGCCTACGTCTTGGTAACGGCAATTTTCCCTCCGTTCCGACCAACGCGTACGAATAGTAACTTCCGTATTTCCCCTTTCCCTATTCGCCCGTCCCCAGACCTTAGGTCGAAAAACTTGCGCGGAATGCTCCGGAAGGGGCGCTTCCAGACGTGACGGTCGTCGAGGTAACGATCGTTTGCTTTGTTAAACTACTGTTACGCTTGGAATAAATGGAATTATGTAAGTTAGATTTCTTAAAATACTGTTTTTTCCGATTCGCGTACTAGCGCTGGTGATTACCTATTTTTTGCCCTCGATTACTCCGCGGGGTGGAAAAGCGTGCGCCATTGCAACCTTTCGCTTTCTGCGCTACCGAAAAGTTTGTATCGGCCCTTAACCGCGTCTTGTAAACCCAGGCTCGTCGAATTTTGCACGCCTGTCATTTTCATACTTTCTTCGAAGGAGATTTACTATTAAAACGAAGGCCCGTCGTATGTAGATACGTAGAGTCCGTTTACTGTAAAACTTCAATTTAGCACTAACATTTGTTTGCCTCCGAAACTGGCATAAAATCGAGTGTGGACCAAAGTTAAGTATTTTAAAAGACGACAGTTATATATAATAATTTCGTACGTACCCGTTTTGAATTTTAAGTTTGAAACTTAACGTCATTTAATGTCGACAATATCGTTGGCGGTGCAAAATCCTACGTTTGATAATTCGCTCGTGGATCGTTTATTACGAAAGTGGTCTAAGTCCGTTTTTCTTTGTCTCGAGATATTTAAGGGCAGCGGCATGCAGAAAATTTGCCAGTGAGCGAAGCTTGAAGACGAATAATTATATTTTATTTTATTATGTGATTTTGGGGGGTTTTCCACAGGTTATAAAATACAGCCGTGGTCGACAGTGTAATGTTCCATACCTCAGCACTTTCAATAATTTGTATAATGTTTTACTCGATTTCGGGTGGGGGCGTATGCTTCGTCTGGTCCCATCCGCAGACGTCCTTGTTTAAGGGTTTACATTTCGATCGATTCGAATGTGCCGAAATTATGTGAAATCTACCGAAAATTTATGATTACATCGAATGATTTTAGTTGTCTCGTCTGGAAACACTGATTCGGGCACAGACTGAGGTGAATAAAGTAAATGATGTAAAGAAAATGCCAACTTAATACATGTTTTGTTTTTAAAACTGAATATACAAGTACTGTATGCATGTATGTAGTCATTAAGAAATATGCTAATTAAAACTCCATTTTGTAATATTTAAAAATGCAATAGACTTTTTAATGCTTATTTTTAAAAATTTTCTCCAAATTATTATTATGGGGCCACAGAAAGATATTAATCTCGAGACGGCCGAGGGTAAAAAAAAACTGAGAAAAACTGCTTGGCATCGCTACTTTAATCGTAAAAGCGTATTTAAAAAGCCACGATATAAGCTAGGTAACGTGTCATTTCGTAATGATAAAAGTTCTCTTATACTCGAGTAAGAGTCGAAAAAGAAATTGAACTCGTCTTCCTTATGCAAATTATATATTGCATTCCTCGTTTGATACTTTAGCCAATTATTCACGGTAAAAACATTATGTACGTAATAAAGTCGACGATGACGAGTCTAAGTGTATTTAGAAATTCGAACTGTAGAAAAGCGTCTGTCTTTAGAAACTTAGTTCTGTTTTAACATACTTGGCGACTTTACCGTAATTAAGATATTTATTTAAAACTTACTCGCGGTTAAAATCTTTAAAATCTCGCATCTAAAGCTTAAAATCGCAGTTAATGGCGTTGATTGGACGCGTAATCGAAATTTAAATTAAAATGGTACGGTTAAAGACACGCGACTTCTCGCACGCCTCTTCGGTCGGTATCGGTATCTGTGCGCTGTATCGCGCGTGACCAAATATAGAAAGCCAACGTGTCGAATAAATGTAATTCGGATACGCGGCGCTATTTTCTGTAAGCCGAAAACACTCCGGGAGCAGAGAGTAGTAGCGGTCGTGGCAGAGATTGGTGTCATTGCCAACACATTATCTTCGACCTTCTGTTTGGAGCGGAAACTTTTTACAGGTAAATGAAGATTTCTTGGTGTAATTATTGTAAATTTTAAGGTCGAGTCGGGTGTAGTGGCATCTTTCCCTTTTTCTGAAACTGTACGAGATCGGCCGAGAGTTCGGATAAGAGTCTGCGTATACTTTTACTCGACACTAAGTAGTGTTACCCGCTTATTGAGTTTTTCTTTCCGTTTACTTACGGCACCGTAAAAATCAATAATTAATTTGTCTGACAAAACAACTCGTTACGTGTCACTTACGTATTACGTTATTAACTTACCAACGAAAGATAAACTTATCCACTAATTTAATGAACTTACAGTACTTTTATGTTACATTCTTACTCTCAGTAAATATAAAATACTTGAAGATATCGTTTATACGTATTTTCATCTTACGTGTAAATGGGGAAAAGCGAAGAACATCGAATAGAAAACTCTTTAGTGCAGAAGATGTGAATATTGAACTACAGACGAGGGAGGAAGATGTTAGTTTCCTACAGATTGGTGTTGGATTGGGGATGAATGAAGAAAATGAAGCGCAAAGATAAAATACCCAAGTAAAACTCGTATGATTCCAAAGAGGAAAAAAAAAGCAGAAAGAGAAAGATTTAAAAGAATGCGTGAAAAATGATATAGAAAAATGTACAAATTGCCCTATAAATGCTTCACTGTACGATGATTGTAAAAACAGATGGTTGTCGAAATATCATTTTATGTAGCTTCTTGGGAGCCAGATAGGAGTTATCGACGATGCTTTCAGCTTACGAGGTTATCCTCGTAAAATATATAATCATAATATAATTGAAATAATGTAAGCTATTTCTAGAGCGTAGAAACACATTATATTCGTTATAAAAAATAACTGCGCGAAAGCGATAGGCACACAAACCATCGATTACTCGGATACGATTCTGCTAAATGAAAGTCTGTAATCGAAATCGTGAATGCAATATATAATAAAATGCTTGTTTAACCTAGGTAACGTGAAATGCAAATAGGTGACCTCTTTTCGACCACTTTTACCTTAAATTACTTGTGTATAAAATCATTTATTTTAATATTTCAAATAATTATTACATTAATAACGTCGTATAATAAATTATAAAACAAAGTGGTTCGAACTATCGTAAGCTTCGAGTTTCAGTTTAATCAACTATATCCGTAAACGGTGTAATTATTTTTAAATATAAAATAAATGTTTAATAAATAATAAATATTTATTAAAAGGCATCACTCGTGATAAGCTTCTATTAAAGTTATATTAATTAAACAGAATGGTAATATACTAACTTTCAATAGTATGTAGAAAGGTTAGAAGCATTAGATCAATTGTGATATGTTAATCAATTAGAGCAGAATTGTCTTAGGTCAACTGTTTCGTTTCGGGTATGAAAAAGGCTTTGATCGAATAAATGTCCCGCGAATGTACCGTACATTTATATAAAGAGAGAAATGGCTGGCATTCCCAAAACACCCTATAATTATGGTTCGTTTTATGCCAAAAATTTCTCGTTCTCGAGAGTATCCGTTGATAAACTGGATGGAAAGTCTTCGGCGACTGGAATGAGACTCGAAAATCTGTTGAAACAATAAGATATGTTAAAGGAACTCTACATCGTTTATTCGTACCAGTTCCTTAGCTTCTTCTTCGGTTTATAAGGTTGAAGAAAGCGGTCTGTCTACTGGAAAGCGGTGAGAGATTTTTAAGCCAGCCAAAAACCAGTTGCCCAAATTTGTTTCAGAGAAACTAGAATACTCCCTCGGCAAAATTCCGGATATTCAAAATATGATTTCCGAGTCCCTTCGGTCACAAAACCTACAGATTTTGTGAAAACCAAATATCCTCCTCTCACATTTGATCGTTTTCCCACTTCGGATTTACTTTCCTCGGGCCGCCTGCGGGGACCGTGCAGGATGTACAACGACTGTGTGTTTGCAAGTACAATGCTTTTCTGTTTGTAAACTATGAAATTGATGGATCAAATCCCGAAAGCGAATAACTGATTCGAGTATCCCGCTACTTTCTCGAGTCTCACGCGTTCTCTGTGCTATAAAATGACAGTTTCGTTTTTAGGAGCACTTTTTTTTTTTTTTTGCAAAAATCCATTACTTTCATAGCCCATTTAAAAAAAATGCGCTTCAACTTTCCAAGTTTATTAATTAATTTTGATGTTTACTTACAAGTACTTTCGAAATGTTAAAAGCACTGGCTTCAGAATTTCCACGTAATCGCTGGAAGATAATATGGATTGTGAAAAAATATTGTGGAAGAATTAGTGGGATTGCCAGTGATTTTATGTATTAGTGCTAGAAAGTGGGTAGTGCATCCATGCATTTCCATTGAAAAAATCTAAGAAAATGCTCGACTAACACTCCGGCCGATACGTTATACGAAACACTTAAATGTGATAAATTGGTGCAGAACTCGGTCGGAAAATAAACACGCGAAACACAGATAGACCATTTACACTGTTTTTAAAGTCATCGTTAGTTTACCCATTTTTTCTCTAACCACGCGCAGTAAGAAATATAGAATTTCGGGAAGAAGAAATTTGCGAATTCAAATTCTAAATTGCTTACAGTCGAAACCACGATTTCAATCTTCCGAACACTAAACGGACGGGAATCGAAGGAAACCAGTTAAAAACTCGATACCGGGGAATCAAACTTAGAAGTTAAATTTTACATTTTAATTTCCGATATCGATAATATCAGACGTAGATAACGATATTAGTCAGTAAAGTATTCCCTTTTCCGATTTCGATAATAAAAAATATCGTATCGACGTCATTAACTATTTTATTAATAACAGATTGATACATAGAAACCGAAAAATCACAAAATATCCAATTTCAGTGGAAAAAACGAAAAAGTTCCCGGCAGTAACAAAGAGGAAGTAATACCTCCGCTACGACGGTAAACAAGAAGGAAGGATTTCCGCCATATTTCGAAACGGTTCCCAGTACAAATTAACAAAAGGGGACACCCGCACTTTCCAATTCGAATAATTAACCCGACTTAAAAATCGACGACGACAATGCTTTCCGTTTGTAGCAACGCTTACAATACGGCGACTGTTTAAATAAGAGTCGAGCGTTCCGGTAACGATCGAGCCATTTGTCTTACGAACAGCGTGTATAAGTGGCGCCGGATGGAAGAAGAATCACGGGAACGAAAAGGAAGAGCGACAAAAGCATTTAACGGAGGATGGGACGGGGACGAGCCGCCTCGATCGATGACGAATCAAATCATCCAAACATTACACGTCGCTATCGAAAAGAGATTTTTCTCGTCGGACCGCTTTAAGATTCGATGCCCGCAGTCGCGTGACCATTCGTGGCGCGAATTCAAATTATTTTTTGCAAGTAATTTCGTCCTTAAAGTTTAAAGACCGCAACCGAATTCTTTCTCCGAACAAAATGTCATCCGTCAGCGTTTCGTTGGTTCTAGAACTTTACAAATAATTACAGAAGTATCCAAGCATTTTAAAGTACTGCACGTCCCGCAGATTCTACCGTTTTTTTTATTTTTCAAGACGATTGAATATTCTTGTCATTTCGTAAGTAAATACCTTATTGGTCCAATCGTTTACAAAAGAAACGACGAAACCGTCTGTACCGAGCTGGCGATGCTCGACTTTTCAGCCATCGGGAGTAAACAGAGATTGAATCGATTACTCGTTTCCGTCGCCATTCCATTCCGAGTTGTTAAATTGTTTTCATTCGGAGTTTCTTCTTTTTGCTTTTTGCTCAAGAACGCTCCGATTTCATTCTTTATTTATATTTTAATTAAAAGAAAATCGATTTTCCGCGTCACTCGCGCATTACAATTACTTCTAACGCGGGGAGTAGCGACGTCGGAGCAAATCGCTTACCGATTCTTACCGCTTCCGTTATTTTTCACCAGATAATAATTCATAATTTTTATCGCAAAATAATCCAAAAACGTTTTGGGACTGTACCATTCAATTTCGACATTTTACTTTTTTACCTCTTATATACACCCCCTCCAAAAATAAGCGCAGCGTGCAAATTTTCGGATAAAGAGCGAATGTGTGAATTTTATTGGATGAAATTTGTCGCATACTTCCAGTAGGATAGGCAAATATCAAAACACCAATAAAATACGCATTGGCTCCGTTGGTAATTAACAAATCGACCTATCGGTAAAACGGGTGTTTTGTTTCGTACTTTGATACCTCCGATCTCGGTGAAATTCCAAAATAACCAGTTTGTACGCCGAGTTTGGAATTTCACCGAAATTCGGGTGATGGTCAAAGTCGGCCAGTCTGGGGTGAGTTACGATCCGGTCATTATATCGAAGAAGTTACTCGATTCTTCGGAGTTCGCCGTTTGTTATTTTGCGCCCATGGGCCTAATTTCAAATCACCGAAATAGTAAGCGGAAGGCGGGGTCGGATTGCTCTCGACGTACGTATCTTCCGATGACTGCTACTTATCATTATCGGTCGGATGCAATAGTCGGGCAACGGCATCTGCTTTACCTTCTGCCAGTTGCAGCTACCGGGGAGGCCTAAACCCGCAAGTATTGTAAGGAGGATTTCGTGCGTGTGAGTTTTAAGCTCGAAGGCTAAATGTTTGTGTACGGTACTATTGTTTACTGGGCACGGAGCAATCCGTTTACAATGTAAGGTGTTAGGATTTTATCACTCGGACTATAGACGAATTCAAACAAACGTTCTGTCCACCACTGGGTCGTAATTGGCTTTGCAACAGACTACCGACGGACTTTCGTGTGGAGAGATACTGGTACTGTACGTACTGTACATGGTATCGACCGATCAACATTGCTCGGTGGCATTCTTTTTCCGATGGGCCAGGGCTTCCTTGGATGGACGTACCGATCCCCGAGTCTTCCGCGGTACTGCTGTGACGAGACGAAGATATCCGGACGAAATTCTTGACCCATATGTTCGACATTATGCCAGTGCAATTGGTTCTGAATTTGTTCCTATGGACGACGACCTTACGACTATACAGACGCGAGCAAGAATATGTGGCGAGAAGAGGCGATGACGTTTCCCGCTCTTTGTTTCTCGCTCTCGTTTATTACCACCACACAGACGCGGGCGAACGGGAGAAAGTGGCGTGAGATGATGATGTCACACGTTTTCATCGAACTCGTCGTGAATTATCGTACTATATGCAAATAAAACACAAAATCGTTCGACATCGACGCTTATTCCTAGCAAAGAAAAGGCGTTTACTATTAGGATTACTGCACGAAGAAATAAAAATAGATCGAAAATACGGCGTTTATCCTCTCTGCAAACAGCGAAATACTTGTTTCGGAAGGGAACTTAACTTGGCAATGTAGTATTATGAATTAAAAATTAGATAAACAACAGTTTAAACAAATTTTATTTATTTAATAAAGTTATTATTGTATTAATTCTTCATCAATAAAATTATTCACAACGTTTATCGAGGTACTGTACTTTCAAACAATCTTCTTTTATTATGGAACTTATTTTATTAATGTATCAAGTTACAGTAGTATATTGCAAAAAGACCTATTTTATGTTTATTCAATTCTCTGCAAAGAAATATAAAAAGTTAAATTATTCTGTTCTAAATTATAACTTTCTCGTTAAGCATACTTAAATGTAGCGGTAAGGGCTTGGTAGAAAGGAAATTCGGAAGTATGTCGAAACATCTTCCTTTTCTCTTAACCGAAAAATGGGAGATGTTTGGTCCTTTTCCCAATTAATTTAGTACGAAGTTTAAGAAACAATATTTTAATTCGCGGAGAGAAAAGTAAAGGAAGAGAAAAGCTAAACCTTAACACTTTTAGAAATGGGAAACGAAAGTTCTGTGTACTTCCGTTATCGGGACGTTTCCGAAGGGCAGATCTCGCAGTACGATGGATCGTTGGGCCAACATTCAGTGCGGAAAGCTAACGTTGGCTACCGTTACCACATTTTCTACATCCGAGAAGAATAAAAGCGAGATAAGAACCAAGTTTCCTGTTGTGAAATGTTTTGACAGTAATTTTAAAACTAAAAGTTAAAATACTAAAATGAATTTCTTAAGGTAATACAAACAATGTTTGAGTCCTTATCCTTGCATCCTTTATTCCAACCAGGAAGCACTAAACAGCGGGCGACTTTGAAGGTAAAAACTTCTAAAACAGCAGACAATCACTATCAGACGATTACACACAATTAAAAATGATCCCGACGCCGACCTGTTATTGTAGGCTACGGCGTCTACAAGCATTAAAAATCGCTAAAAGTCACTCACGACAGCATCTTTGTTATAGGCCTATAGTCGACATTACAGCTGAGAGTCCTCTGGCGGATTCGGGCAATCCAGAAAAATTATTTACATAATTGTACATCTTAGCCAAGATTATATATGTCGACTATATAACAAAGATGCTGTCGTGAGTGACTTTTAGCGATTTTTAATGCTTGTAGACGCCGTAGCCTACAATAACAGGTCGGCGTCGGGATCATTTTTAATTGTGTGTAATCGTCTGATAGTGATTGTCTGCTGTTTTAGAAGTTTTTACCTTCAAAGTCGCCCGCTGTTTAGTGCTTCCTGGTTGGAATAAAGGATGCAAGGATAAGGACTCAAACATTGTTTGTATTACCTTAAGAAATTCATTTTAGAATTTAATAATAATCCTGGGCTAAGATGTACAATTATAAGTTAAAACATAATTTATTAAAAATTGCGAAACACAATTAAAACGTGCGATGTAGTCAAGGTTCTAAGGTTTCCGTTGTCAGCTACCGTCGATCCCCATCGGACACGCTGGAACGCGTGACTCCGCTAGGCATCTTACCCCGACAAATGGGAAAGATGCCACATTTCTCATGGGATAACGCCTATTCTCAATAAATTTTTGTTTTCTCGTTTTACTACAGGATATGCATAGAAATTATATAAAGACTTCGCAAAAAGGTTCCTGGATCGAAGAAAGCTTTCAGCTAGCTAGTGAGCGCGTTAGAACGGGCGGGAACTTAACAATACTTATATACTGAGCTGTTACACTTACTATAAAGTGTTTTGTACTAAATATGCAATAAATTAAATTTGGTTAAGATATTCGAAAATTAATTTTATGCAATTATATTTGTTATTTTACCCCAATGGCATTTGGCATCTAATCCGGATACTCGGGCGAGATGCCTAAAATGCCAGACAGTGAAAAAGTCGTCGTTGCAAACACAATACATAATTGTTTCTGATATACTCCGAAGTTTTATTTGAAAAACATGTTCAAGAATATGATATTTTCGTTAGAGGTCCCCAAAACCCAAATTATCGCTATAATTTCCTTCGCAAGCAAAACGTTAGGCATCTTCCCCCGATCCACTCTACAATATTACTTTTCTCCACAACATACACTACATAATATTTAACACGGAATCGATTCAATTAATTATTACAAAGATCCAACAGAAAATATTGAAATAGATAATTATCATTTTATAAAAATATTACATTACTAAACAAAGACTCGCTCTCTAATTGCGTGTCTTCCGCTATTTCGTTCCATTTTGTGGTTAAAATATTTTTACTCCCGTCATCGAGAAGACGTTTATCCCGTGTTTCGGGATGAAAATAAATAATAACAATTTAATTTTTTATACACCCAGTCGAGCATCTCATCTCGTTCGACTATTTTCTACTCCTGTAACAGAGAGTCCTGCGCAGTTTTCAGCCAGAGGAGGCGAGCAGCGATAAATATCAAACACTGTCAGATATTTGCGACAGCTAGAAATTCGTTCTGGCCGGCAAGATTTCTCGTCTCTCGCTTTTGCACGGTTTTCCTTGGCGAGAACTATATCGCTCGCAACTTCTCGCAACTAAATCGTAAAGTACGCGAATAACACAGATAAAAAAATCGACTTTTGGGGAGCCAGAACAAATTCTAAGGGGCCACAGCAGAATAAAATATTAAATTTATATGAAAACGATTTAACTTCAACAGGTAAAAATCCATAACAAAATTCATACAGAAATTTTGAGCCTGAATCTTTTCTTTGTTATTAGACAATACATATTCATTTGTTTCTTGTAAATGAAGACGTGTCGAATATTGCACATATATCAATGAGTGTCATTTTCATTTTTTAGGGATGCTTACTATCAAAATATAGCTCTATCGCACGTAGATGTACAGAGTGTATGTGTTAGGCTCAAAGACCGATCGCTCATTGAGCCTAACACATACACCGTAAAACTTCAGTTTAGAGTCACTATTCTTTTGCCTCTGAAATTAGCGTAAAATCGAGTCCGGAGCTAAACTTAAGTATTTTTTAAAATAACAATAATATAGAATGATGCCGTAGGTAAACTGCGAACCATAAAATTTATTCACTCTGAAAATTTCAATTTAAAATAATAAATGTTTATTTACATGAAACTTTTATTCAAATATTTTCGCTTAAATATAAAACAGTGACATATTCGATAAATTATATCTGTTTCGTATTTTTTTGTACATATAAGAGAAAATTAAATTAAAAAACAAAAACTTAAAATATTTGTCCCAAAAACATAGTTCCGGGTATATTTATACTGTTTAACTTATACTGTATTTACATATTATAAGTGGAACGCGCTTTTAATTGCATAAGATTTATTTCTCGGGCAAAATTTCTCGTAACTTTACTTACTTAAGTTTATACAAAATGAGGAAAGTATGTGCCTTGACAGATTTTGAAAAGAGGCAAATATCGGCTCTTCGTAGCCAACGGATGTGATGTAGAAAAATTGGAAAGCGGCTGAATCACACATGAAGAACTATTCAGTTATCTGAAGTTGGGAAAAACACGTGTGTTTTTAAAAGATCCTCAGCCAGTCCGTCGAAAACTAAAAGGAGTTGATGATAAAACTGATTTCAAGTAACAACACTTCAATCGAAAAGATTGTCGATATCTGAAATTCTTCGATTGACAGAATTGTAAAATCGAGACCTCGAGAAGTTAAAAGCGTCTCCGACACTAAATAATCAGCGTGAACAAAAAAGATTTCAGTGGGCCAAAGAAAGAATGAACTTTACTGAAATGCGAAAGAATATTTTATGGTCTGATGAAAAAAATAACAACAATAATTTTGATGATTCTGATGGTTGGGCATACGACCTCAAAAAGAAGAAAACGTTTTCCAGAACACAGCGTGGTGGTGAATCGTTGATGGTTCGGGAGGGACTCTCGAGAGAGGAAAACATCAATCGCCTTCATTCGCCAGCGCCTGAAAGCAGCCGATTATCGACATTTATTAGAAGAACATTTACTCTCTTTTATTGGATATCTGAAGGACGCCCACTTTCATTTTCAACAAGACAACTGCGCACACTGCAAAAACAACTTCAAATGGCTTTAAGTAACGGAGTTCCAGTTTTAGATTGGCCCGCTTTGTCCTTTCACACTTAAGTTTGGTGAAAAATACGTAGACTATTTTGGCAAAATCCGTTTATGCTCACGGAAAACGGTATTCGTCTCCGAAGGACCCAAAAAGAAGCTATACTGCAAAAACAGAAGGAAATTTCAATGGAATTCTTTGTGCAGTTGATCAAATCAATGTCAAAGCGTATGTTTAAAGTGATTAACAAAAATGGCAAGCAAATTGGCTATTGAGTTGAGGCATTAATTCGTTTTTTAAGTACCTGGAACTATATTTTTGGGACAAACAAATTTAAGTTTTCATTTTTAAACTGGATTTCTTCTTACATTTACAAAAACAATAGCAATATTCAATAAAATATATTTGTTTCGAGCGAAAGTATTTTTATAAAAGTTTTATGCATCATCGCCTTTCCCCGGTGTAGCGAAAACTCTGCCTGGCCCATTAGACCCTTCGTCTCGCGTGGTATGTCCGAGATTATTTTTTGAGGCAAAAACTCATAAGCCGAAATGGTCTTTGCTCCCCTGGTAAACAAACATACCCATCTCACATACTTAGAGCGAGAATTAGCAAAATTTCTTAGACCTTTAAGGCCTACGTCGGAGCTAGTGGTATCCTCTGACGTATAAGCAAAAGCTACAATCAATAGAATACTTGGATCTTTAGCACCGAATGAATTCAGATTTTACAAAATAGATGTGGTTTTCTTATATCCATCTGTACCCTACTTCAGGGCGGTAATGCTAGCCAATGTACTATTAATAAACAAAGTGTTTTCTACGCAATAGGTATCGGAAATACGTGAGGCTCTTTTACTTGTAACAGATCATAATTATTTTCGCTCTAATAATGAAATTTACCTCCAGAAGCAAAGATGCCAATGGGTTCTCCCCTTTAATCAGTCCTGGCTAAAATAGTAATGAGAAACGTTGATTTTAGTGTTTTCTGCACCTCTCGTAAAAAGTTATTCAGTATTATATATTAGATATGTCGACTATATTGTGTTACCATGGAATGGGACAGCTGATAAACTGGCACAATTCGTCCAGTTTTTATCCGAGGTATGCGCTTCCATAAATTTCACGATAGAAAGTGAGAAGGATTCCAGGATACAATTTCTAAATCTTGCATAAATGGATTGCCAACCGGTCTTTATAATGGGGTACATCACAAATTAGAACTATGACTTCTCATTACGCCTGTCACATCGTTCCGACTTTATAAGTATGTAAATGGTAAATAATGCTATTGCGGCGCTTATTCGTAGAGCAGACATATTTCTCTCTTCGCAAATGTTGATAAGTGACGAATCGCAGATCGTTGCCACAGCGGTAAACGTAAAAACGAGCGTACCATCTGCTAGCTAAAAATAGTAGTAGAACATAATTTTGGACCAGCATGGAATGAGACCATTCTATTGGCTCGATGTACGGAACGCAAAATCATTTTCAACTGGAAAGCTTTGTTCCTCGAGAAACTAGGGTCCTGCAACAAACTTCCCAAGGTTATGGGTCACGCTGTATAAACCTTCAAAGTAGCAATATACAAGGAAGACCGCTACTTTTTCAATGTAATCCTTTTGGTATGGTAAAGTAGCGCTAATCTACATTGTACGAAATTGACTATCCACGCGGCATTCGATTCGTCGGTACGTACGAATTTAAATTTCGTAATCGTGTTCCATCTATAATGAACTAACGTTAATAGTTTAAAATTTTGTAATAAAATTCGGGCATATGTCCTTTTTACCATTCGCCTGGTAAAGACGTTTTTGAAAAGGTCAAAAGTACTGGAGAAAACATTTTTTTTCGTCATTAAACACGGATAACGCTGAAAAGACCGTTCTCAGAGCCGTATATCTCACGAACATTTTGGCACGGTGAAAAAGTTTTTCGTTTTATGTAAATAAACATGGTATCTCGTACTTGGAACAACAAATTGGGCAAAAATTTTGCTTCGGAGTTCGAACTGCGAGATGAATGAAAAATGCACTCGATGAGTAATATAAGCTTCCAAACGAAAGATATAATCTCAAATTGGCAATAATGTGTTAAAATTCACAACTGTTACGATGAAATCACACGTCTATGCCAAGTAACGACAACTGTTAAAAATACATAAAAAACTTTGTTCGGCCGGATATAACCTTTACTTGTTAATCGCGCGTCCTAGAAGTGAGTAGAAGTAACGGAATCCAAGTATTAAGTAGAAGGCTTGAAAAAGGAGAAGACGAAAAGGAACTTATCGGACGCGTGAAAGTGGATCTGGCGGTCGCCGATGTCGACGGTGCGCGACTAGTAAATGTAATTTTCATTTTATTATATATTATTTACTTAGTTCATTTATTGATTTCGTGTTTTAATTTATTATTACAGCATGTAATTGTCTTATTTTTATTATTTTTGCCATTTTATTTATGTAATTGTCTTATTTCATTATATTAGATATTTGCCATTTTAAGTTTATCGAAATGAGTATTGTTTAGGGTCTGGGAACTTTCCATTATTTTTCGTGGGAAAAATTGCTTCGAACGATTCGGAATTTGAACGGTCTCCTGGGATAAATTAAATTCGAATTACGCGGCACCGATGTATTTCTTTTTAAATGAGAATTTTCAAAGTAGATCTAATATTATGGAACACAACACCTTAAACACATTTGAATTTAAAGACTGAAAGTTTCGTCATCAAATGTCATTTACAATTCAAAATCGTACATTTGATAACTCACTGACTGCTTATTACAAAGGTGTTGTAAGTCCAGTTTTCTTTGCGCCGAGATATTTAAGGGTTTTGAATTTCAGTTAATTATATAATATATATATATATATATATATATATAATCTTATTTTTTCCTATAAAAATTAAATTAATTAATTATAAAGCAGAAATCAAAATACATTTTAAAACATAATTCCGTACAAAATATTATCTTTTGTCAATGATTTAATGTATTTAATCGAAATATACGTAGCAATAATCACGTTGCTGACAGAGTGAGAAATAAGTAAACAATTCAAATCAGCACGCATGTTCGCCTGCGCGGCAACAATTTGAGCAGTGGAGCTTAGAGGGAACATTGCTGATAACCTACATGGATCGTCTGTGCAATTTGCATTCGCGAAAGAGGAGGTCATACAGTCGAACCTGGTTAATTTGAACCGGGATAATTCGACTCCAAGTCATTCTCTTTAGAAAATGGGGGATCAATACGCTAAACGAAACCGGAATGTTGTATAGATTACTCCCTGTGGAATTTCGGGACTTTGAATATACATCTGAACTCGGGGATGGAGAAAAATTCAACGGTAGCCTAATTTTGGACCGGAGATGAAAAATAACAAAGTTATCATATTTACGATTTATTGTCTTTCACAATGCATTCTACGCCATTTTAGAGTTAGTTTTTCACTCGGTGGCGCTGCTTGTAGTTCAGTATACGTTTCCTTTTTTTCTTTTGTTCAACGACTATCGTGAATCAATAACTAATGACGTTAAACACTGGGCGGGCTGCCGGCGGGTCCTCTCCGGGAGGAGTCCGTCGAGAGCACGAACAGTCGAACTAGCGGAACTAGCGGAAAACTAACTCTAAAATGGCGTAGAATGCATTGTGAAAGACAATAAATCGTAAATATTGTTATTTTTCGTCTCCGGTTCAAAAGTAGGCTACCGTTGAACTCGACTCGGTCCCGAGTTCAGATGTATATTCAAAGTCCCGAAATTCTACCAAGTGTAATATATATAACAGCTCAAAAGTGGTTGACTCGAATTCGTGGAGCTGTTTAACTCGGAGTTTTCATACAGTATTTTTATAACCTCTCCGAATTTTAATTTAAATTCAATAATTAACGTACGTACATCTATTCAATAAATTAATCAGAAATTACGTAGGACTAAAAATAAACATCGTGTCACGCGATGGCATGCCGTCACATGACACGATGTTTATTTTTAGTCCTACGTAATTTCTGGAAGCCACACAGGCATGTAATTTCTAAGTCACACAGGCTGTCTGAAAGTCATGACTCCTGCCCTCAGCGGCGGGTGGGGGTCATGGCTTCCAGACAGCCCGTGTGACTTAGATATTACTGATAGTCGAACCTTTTTTTTTAAAAACATTTTTTTTTTGTTTTGTTTGATTGGCGGCGGATTTCTCCAATTACCCGACATAATAAACAAATGAATATTTGATAAATTAATTTTTTTAAATCCAGCGACGAGTTGCTTAAATTTCCCGATAACGTTTAAACCTGCGTGTGGCGCCATCTGTTACGATAGTTTATTTTAAAATTCTTACATTTTTAATTATTATAAACTGGCGAAAAGCTTAATTGTGAAGGTAGGGATGGGTTTTATAACGAGTAAAATTATCATTAAGTCCGACCCTATTGGAGATACGACTCCCTTATATCCCCATCCATCAATCTTTAATCATCATAATATAATAATTTCAATCTCCCTAATAAACGAACCTCCTTGCAAAATTTTAAAAATTTTCGACAAAAAGAATAGAGGTTATTAAGGTTTAAAAAGAGGGTTAAGTAATATGTAATTTCTATCGACATTTGTAGCAAATTAGACCCATCGGTGGCCAAGCGGTCTTCGATCCCTAACCACTGGGAGTTCGGTCGTTGGTTCGCGCCTCGCTCGGAAGGGCCACGTAAAGTTTTCCAGGTTGTCCCCATTTAAATAGGGGCTAGTTTCCCTTAAAAAGACCTCCCGGAAGGCATCCTCCCTAGGCAGATCGCCCAAGTGTAACGTTGCCATAACTTAACCACTTGTAGCAAATTATAACTTAGATCAGGCCTGGCCAACCCAAATTGTTTCGCGGGCCACTTTGATGACGCGTAACATTTCGGTGGGCCACAATTTAGGCAAACACGCTTTTAAAAAAGTGAAACAAATACAAAACGAATAAGATTTTATTGTTATACCAAGAGTTCGTACTCGTACTCGCGCATTATAACGATGACACACGCAAATTTTTATTTATTTAATTGTTTTGGTATATACGTAACGGGAAACAAAAGTTTTAATAGATATATAATATCGCTTAGCGGGCCACACAATTTAACGTGACGGGCCGCGGGTCGCCCAGGCCTGACTTAGATCATAAACACACATCTCTCGCACGTACTGTACTGTACAGCGGCCAACTCTCCCGGAATTTGACAAACATTTTAAAATTTTCCGATAGGGTTATACTCTATTTTAGAACGGACCGCCACGTTTCGATATTTCCCATCATAAATAACGAGAAATCTCCCAACAATTTTTTACTTTCGGAAAGGAAAATTGCGGCCGTCACTCTTCGGAAATCGACAATCGCATTCCGCGGTCGAAATTTTTGACTGCATTCGAAAGGTGTCTCTGCCTAGGCAGAAATCGGATTGCGGAATAAAATCGTCGGTTATCACGCTTGGTTCGCCTACTTTAACAAAAATTCTCTGGAATAAACATTTGGCAGTCGTGGCTAGTTTGGGTTTTCGAAGCACCGCACGATCGTTCTTCCCATCCTCATTCGAAAGTTTCGTTTGTAAATCTCAGAGGAACGATTTTTTTCTTTTTTGTTTAAATAGTATTCGATTTGTAACGCCGACACCGTCCACCTTTCGGTTCTTCCGGTCTCTTCGGTTTCGACCGGCAACGTCCGTCTCGGCGGGCCATTGATCAATAATCAGCGATTTCCATCCGAACGGTAAGGGCAAGAGGACAATCGATGCCGGCAATTATACGAAAACTGCTTTCAGAGCAGACGTCGGCACAAATAAACAGAGATTCGACATTCCTGCCTTTCGCTTCTCCGTTCGTCCAAAGCGTCTGCCTAATTGCCACTGAAAGTTAGTTATTTACGCCGGGTGAAAATACTCAAATTCTACATTTAAATTAGTCATTACTTACTGTTTTTATAAATCGTAGCGAAATTAATCCAAGTAGAAAATTTTATCGGTTCGAAGCAAAGTACAAAACGGGCCGGGTCTTGGGCCAATCTTTAGCAAAAAGACGAATAGGACAAATCATAAAACTCGACGGACGCTTTTAAAAACAACGTCGGTCGATACTTATAGATAAATCCGTAGTTTTAAGTTTGAGTTCGCATCTTTCTCTAGCTTGTTCCGTCGAATTCGACTGGATCCTTTCCGTTCTGGCCTCGGGTAAGAGCCGTCGATGGTCGTCCGTTGTCCGACGGAAAAGGGAAAGCGTCGACCGGCGCCTTCTACTCTACGTCGAAAAAGTGTAACGTAGCCTCTACGTTACACTTTTACGCTCCACGTAAACTCTACGTGGCAGCGTGAACGGAAGCGAAGCCAACAAACTGGTTCGAGCAAATGTGTAACAGCAGCCACCACCACGTGACGCTTCTACACGCGCAACTACCAAATCAGCCATTTTCTTCTTTGGAAGCGGCGCGCTTCCAAAGAAGAAAATGGCTGATTTGGTAGATGAATGTAAACAGAATGACAAATAAATTGTGTATATATTAAAAATCGTGTTGTATGTACTGTACTTTTAATTAATAATCTTTTACGTAATTTAATAATTTCTGATTTTGTAAGTGTAACTATTTGAGAATAAAATTTTTTTAACTTATTATTCTATGAAGATTCTTTATATTTGTTGTGTATCTAGTTAATGATAACAATTACCTGTCAAATTTACCGTTTTAACGCTTGTCATATTTTCCGTAGCGAGCGTTCGACCGAGTCGTTTCGCCGCCATTTTGTAAACGACGCGCGTCCACTCTGGACAGCGATTTGGACGCGCGTACAAAGATTCTTTCCGCTGGCGGTCGCACGTATGACGTAGCCTAATACGGGGTCCACGAATCCCCGACAGCGCGCCTTCGGCCACCGATAACTCGGTATATTTTATATAGGCCGGTCCATTACCGCTTCGTTTTTGCGTCTGGGGAAGGTACCGGACCCTCTTTGAGTCCGGTACCTTCCCCACTTTCGAAAGAAAGTCACTTTCCCATCCCGGTGGTAGAGATTCCCCGTGTTTTAACGGAGGATCCTAGGCCCAAGTTTTTATTTCCGGTCAAGTCTTCGACTTTCCGTAAACCCAAAGGCCTTCTTTACGGCCGGATTCTAAGGGCATTTGGGGCCGGTGCCCAGAACCCCCACAAAATAGGGGCCCCCACAAAACTATGTTTAAACATTTTTTTTTCTATGTACTTAACTATTGCATATACAGGGTGGGCCAGCGAAAACGAAACGGCAGAGTGTTCGTGTTCGTCCAAGCAAAGCGCTCGGACAGGTCGATCTTTTGCTCGAGGGGACATCTTTTGCAATAAAGTTTTTGCGATTCTGAATATTAACTAAACAAACATTTTTTTCGAAATAAATGTTTGTTTAGTTAATACAAAATAAATGAGTTTTTAAAATTTTTTGTTGTCTGTTGTATTCAGAATCGCAAAAACTTTATTGCAAAAGATGTCCCCTCGAGCAAAAGATCGACCTGTCCGAGCGCTTTGCTTGGACGAACACGAACACTCTGCCGTTTCGTTTTCGCTGGCCCACCCTGTATATAAATTTCACTGGTGTAAAGTTAACTAGCAGAAAAAAATTTTGCATAAGCATTTTCAATTCAATTAAAATAACTAGTTTTATACAATAAAATATAAATATGTTTACAATAACCTTATTTTTAAATTAAATTTACAACTTCCTACAGTTGAAATTTTTAAAATACTCGAAATATTGCGCGATTATTTATACACGTTCGTGCAAGTTTATAAATTTTCTAAATCATAAAATTTGCCTACTGTTAAAGGGGTGCCCCACCTTATTTGTGCCCACGGTTTTCTGATTGTCAAATCCGGCCCTGGCCTTCTTTGTGAATCTACGGACTGGCGGATCCAACGAGGTTTATGGCCAAACGTCTAGACTACGTGTTTAGTATGCGTAGACATTACCGCGCTCGTCTTAATTTTCATATATTTAAAATCCCTCTTTCTTTGCCGATTGAAGAGATAGTGAGTTTTTCGATATTTGCCCTTATCGATTCGGTCTAAATAATTTGTGACTATTGGCAGATAGATTTGTCCCTCTTTCCATTTCAGTTATGTTTCTATCTTCACTATTTATAGTCATATCATCCCTATAACTATATTATCGTTTGTCTGGATAGAATACGAAGTATGTCATTAATATATAAACTAAACAACAGAGGCGCCATTGTCGATATTTGAGGAACCCCACCATCCGCCCGGAGAAACCCAGAAACTCTTCATTTATTAATATAAGGACTGCCCAAATAAAAAGTGAACGCGCGTCGGAATCGACAAACATTTGTTGTAAATCTGAAAGAAATCTCCGTGTTTGTTTAGGCAAAGATCCCGGCGTTTCACCTGCAGATCGATGCTCCTCGCGTAGAATTGTGGTGGCTGCCGGTAAAAGAATCCTTCGCCTGGTCGCCCGACGTCAATCTTTGACCCGGCAAAGCTTTCTTGACAGGTCCGAAAACTTGAAAGTTGTAGGGTAAGTTAAGTTAAAACACGTCTGTCATTCCGAATATGTTTTCCACGGCGGAGATTTCGGCGAGTTCACTGGCGGCCTTTTCTGTAACTCTTGCAGCAATTTTTCAGCCCTTCGTTCGAAATAATGTTCGCCGTAAACGTGCTCCATTCGTATATAGATGTCGACACTCCTATTCCCTTCGGCCACTGAAAACCGAACTATCCGATTTTGGACGCCTCCGTCGTAACTAACTCAACATTGATCTATTCTCTCCAAAACTTAATTAATGCAGCCCGTGTTTGGCCCGTACTGAGCTTATCCAGCCATAAGATGACCCGCCAATCGCTACTTTGCACGACGAGATATGACACGCGTCCACTTTTCGTCTCGACGCCCCTTATACGTTTCCTATTTACTAAACTTAGCAGGAGCGTGGCGCAATCGTATCCGTGTAGGCGATGTAAGTTTATGATATAGCTTGTATGAAATTCCTTTTGTTTCCATGCAGATAGTATACAGTTACATAAATATAGGAATGTATAAAAGTCAACATACGGAATCGTCCATATGTACACAACGCTGTTTTTATACTTTTGAACTACCGTTCCTTCTTCCGATAACGCTCCGTAATGCGTCGCCCCTACCTATCTTGGAAATTACATAAAGCGCGTCCTCGGTCCAGCTCTTAATTATACTAAAGCGTGAAACGCGGCACTGCCTACCGAACGTTACATTATTTTATTAATTACGTACGAAGCAGTGAGGTAAAATGTACGATACACTACGGTTTGCTACGCCACTCTTCGGAAACAAAAACGAATCGTCCCTTCACTCCGGGGACCAGATCTTAGGGTTACGTAACGTTTCGGTCAACACCTCACCCGTTGTAACGCGTACAATCGATTATCTTCGTACCTACCAACTACTCGTGTTAGGTAATTTATGGAGAGCTCTATGTTCATAAAAACGAAGAACAATTTAAAACTGATCGCGTCGATTGGTTGTGACAAAAAAATATACCATGTATAAATTTAAAAAATAAATTTTAGAAAGTCAAATAGAAGCCCATCGTAACGAAACGGAACGCGCTACCGTTATTATCGCCTATTGTAACTTTATAACCCGTGTATTTACGCAAGTTTTTGTTTTTGTGTTTTGTTTGATCGTGCCCGGAAGAGGATATGCCGCGGAGTCCTCCGCGTGTAGTTTTCTTCTGTAGTAAATAAAATAAAAAGTAACGATAATGATAAAATAATCCACCGAATGCAATTTTAACCCAAACTAGAAAAATTTCTCCGGGATCCGGTTCCAATTCGAATCTAATCCGGGAGGAACGAAACAGTTCGATATTACATTTGTTAAGACTAAAGTTTGTGACTCGGATAAAGCTAGAATTAAGCGACTTATGCCAACTCTATCGATTAAAACCAGACTAACCGTCTACGTTGTCATCGCGCCCCATCCGAGTCACGACCGGATAAAACGGATAGATAAACGTAAAACAGAACTTAAAACTCGAGCTTTCTCCGGATAACGTTGAGTCTATCTACCGTTGTTGGAACAGAGCCGAATAGGCACATAACTTACGCCTACACGCTACCTTCTTCTATGGGCAAACAACCCGCTTTTTAGCCGGTACGTGGATGGGAGAACGGAGCAATGTCGCCGGATCTTGCAATTATCTCGCAATTATTATTTAAGACAATTGGCGATAAGGCCAAGATTTTTTTCACGTCTCTTGTAAATTTCTTAATCTTCTAAACTTCTATAAATTATCGATAAAAATAGTTAAAACTTTTACGTGATCCTGTAAGTATTTAAGATACATTATTTTGTTCTCGTGTAATAACACCAGCACAAAAATGTGTGTCTTAAACACGTACGGGATTACGTAAAAATATCCTGCCGTAGACCTTTAGCCTATTTCGGTCTATGCCGCAAGAAATGCAAAAACGTCAAAAGTTTCGTCAGAGGATCTTGTATCTTTTTCAGTTGTATTTATTGCTATATTTAATACCCGATACACGTCACTTGAGATCTACAAACAGCGCAGAACATATCGCTATTCTGGAAATTAAAATACTTTTTGTTACTTCTGTTTAAAACTAAATCTACAGTTTTTACCTTTAAAGCTACGATATTTTTACGCGAGTCTGATATTTTGATGAAATGATTGGCGACATTAAGATTCTTCATTTTTGGCAAAAAACGAGCAATAAATTCTAGTTCGGGAAAACAAATTTTTTTTAAACGCTCTTATTTAACTTTTTTCGTACGACCTAAAATTTCGTCCGCTTCCAATTAAGAAAGAAGGCTCAAACTTTCGGCGTGCTTAATGTATGTTGTCATCGGACTGACGTATGTCAGTTTGTGAGTGGCTTGTGACTCAGATAAAGCGTGCTTTACGCCGAGAAGGTTGAAAAGTAATAGGTCCTCACTCTCGCTTTAACCGAAAGACTTGGATTAAGTTAGTCTTCGCCGGTTAATCCTAACTCAATCCGATTGTTACTAGATTAGCCGTAACGTATATAGGTAATAGAAAATACGTTTTCATAAGTTCGTGTTTTAACAACAAATATATACAAAGTTGCCATATATCATAGATTTAAATCTGTACTGCGTATTGCGAGAGTATATAATAAATAATTAAGTAATATACAAGTAACATTTAACTCGTAGATCGAACATCTTGCTTACTGTTTAACCAAACATATTTATTAATTCGTATAAGCTAAAGTATAAACTGCGCTTTGGCGGGGTTACGTTCTATTTTCGTATTGGAGAATTTTAGCTCTGTAACTACGCAGCTTTTAACGTACGACGAAAAAATTTCACTTTTCTTGTCCTAATTTCTACCTTCGTATGCGTTACGAACGTAATCGGAATATTCCGTGATGTTTATTCGGAACGTCTCGAACGAGCCAGTTACCGAGACCATAGAAAATACACCAGCAACGAGTTGCTCAACTTTCTCGGCAACATTTTAAAAAATTTTAGTGGCGCCATCTGTTATCATATTTTATTTTAAAAACATTTTATATTTCTTAACTATTATAAAACGCAAAAAGTTTAATTTTCAGGGATAAGAGGAGTTTTATTTAAAAAAAAAAAAAGAAAAAAATTGTAAATGCTAATACCGAATAAAATCGTCATTAAGCTCGACCCTACCGGAGATACGACACAAGACCCCTTTTATCTCCCTAACCCTAGACCCTTAATCATCAAAATTTAATAGTATCAATCCCCTAATTTCAGAAATTTTCGACAGAAAGTACGGAAGTTATTAAGCTTCAAAGAGAGTGAACAAAATCCTGCCCTCACACACATCAATTCCCATATATACAGAAATTACTTCGGAATTCTTTTTCATTCTGGACGTCTGAAGGTGTCCTAAGTCCGAAAACGTAAAAATCTGGGAAATCGTTTTTCGCCGGATGGCCATACCTTCCCTCCGTTATAAAGACGGGGAAGTAAAAATCGAATTCGCTCCGATTCCGTGTAGGCTACTTATAAAAATTTCTCGTGTAATTTACTTTTTTGTGTTTCCAAAATTTCGGTTATAAGCCTATCATTTTATCGAATCATCTGAAATACTGAAAATAAATAGGCTTTAGACATTTATTTGGAAAAAGTAACGCGGAATAATTAAAATGTATAAAAAGTAAAGCATTACGAAAGCTTTGTTAGCGAAACCATTATCTAGTTCTTTTGAAAATGCATTAAATGACAAAGTAGAAGCAAAAAATTAACCTCCATCCCATCGAATTTCTAATAGTTAAGTCGAGTCGGGAGAGGACAGACGGTGTTCTGTAATTTGCTCATTAGCATTACAAATCGGTATGTCTTCTTTGAAGTGGAAAATGTTAGTTCCATTGTAATTTCTCGGTCGGAACTAAATTTCGGTTAATCTCTAGGTTACTAAACAAAAAAATCTCTGTCTCGCCTTGCCTTTCTCGTCTTTGCCAATAAAGACTAATCGATAGCTACCTTTAACTACGCATTACGGGCAGCAACCGACCAAAGAAATCTCGAAATAGATTCCCGGGAGCAAAATTTGATTTATGTCATTTTTTTAATCTATAAATGTTCCTCGAATTTCTTTATTTCTTTTATTTTCGTTGTTAGAAAAGTACATTCGACGTTTTGAAATAATAGAATTAAAACGGACATTTGCTTTATACTCTGACTTAGAACATTAATGCCCAAAATAATTCACCCGAATTCGAAACACGAACAACACTACCCTTATTAGTATTAACTGGTATACTTGCGTTTGCAATGGGTGTATACTGGCGAGGAGACGGGACGTTAGTTACAAATGATCACCCAATAGTAGTAATGTCAATAGTAAGTAAGAAATTCAAAAAAATTCTGTATTCTAGAACTAAGTACAATTAAGTTCCGTATCAAGTAGCTTTTTATCGGCTTATAAACAATATCTTCGGTCAAATTCAATTCTCCGTAATTTGCGATGCCGATGATACATTTTAAATCATCGTATCTCCACTTTCGGACCGATCTTAACCTTTTGTTTTCTTTATTTTCCAAATCTAACCTTAGTATAAATATAGATAAACTACTCTTGCGTTTTTCTTTAATTCGCAATATACGATTACCTACTTTAACTATTAACAAACTGCCCATTAATTACGTTAACTCTTTGAACGATCTAGGTATTGTCTTTGAAAACAAATTTTCCGTTGAAGATCATATAGGAAAAATTTCAAATCTTTTGCAATAAGATGTGGCATCTTTTGGCGGTTTTGTAGGACGATCTCTTCTAAAACTGTCCTAAGTTCTTTTTTGGCCAATTTTCAGTCCGTCGTCGACTACACTTTTCCGATACGGGTTACTGCCTCTCCCTACCGCTTAGAAAAAGTATCGAGGTTATTTCGTAAATTATACCTCAATCTTAATAAGTTTTCTCATTTACCTTATACAGCCCATTCCGATGCTGCCAGGTTAAAATTGGGTCATCCATCGTTCATTAACGTGTCATTCACTTTGATCGTCTTATTCTCCATAACTACCTTAACGGAAATGTTCGGCATTCCCGCTGCGTTTGCCGTACCGTCCCCCTTTTACACTCTCTTCATCGCACCGTTTGTACTTTTGTCGTTTATTAAATAATGTAGACGGCGTTAAACATCTTTTTTACCAAAACTGTGTTCTAAGCGTCATTGTGAAAGTATTTTGTATTATTCTTAAATTCTTGTTATGTTTTGGATTTTTCGTTGTTACTGGGGAGGAAATTTTTTGTCTAAGATATTTCCTAGTGTAAATTAAAATAAATAAATAAATCCTTTTTGACGAATGTAACTGGTTTCTATCGTGACAATATGGCTTTAGACAGAATTTACTTGCAGTCGATTCGTAAATACATTATTACACGTATTTAATTGCAAATCTAGACAATAGTTAAATTATCGGTACTGGTCCTTGGATTTCCCTATAGCTTCTGATTTTGTAGATCGTATGATTTTGCTTCCGAAACTACGCCGCTCGGGTGTTATGTAACATTTTTACCGTATTAATGATATACTGTATTAACTTATTCGCGCAATTACTTTGTTATAATGCTGCCGACGATATAATTGCGACTCGCCGTTCTTCCCGTGTCACTAAATTAAACACGTCCGAATTAAACACGGAATGAATCGTTTGCTTTTTTATTTGCATTATCTTAAATTTACTATCAATTAGAAAAAGAATATGGTATCATTTTTATAAATCGAAATATTAAATATAATGTGGAAGATGTAAAATTGGAATGCCTAGAACGGCCACTAGGGGACGTCCCGGGCTACAAGTATATTATAATATCCGTAATTGAATTGATGAATTTCTCTTGGCCATTTCTAATATTATGGAAAAAACTCATTATCTCGTTTTGTTTGTTTTACTTATTGTTGTATATATATATAGGCCTGTATATATACAACAAACAACATATTACATATACATGCGTAACAATTGTAAGTAAATAAATAAAAAATTGTTTAAACTAGACTAATATTAGTTAGGTTTACACAAATAGAAAAAATAATAATAATGAAACTAATCAGATAAAAAGAGATTTTTCGCATTGCATGAAATGTCAGTTGTCCTTTGGAGAAAACATTCCGTTTCTCGATGTAATAAGATTGCTCTTATCTACGAATATATTTCACAGTTCCTCTCACAGACTTCTAAGTTAATCTGTCTGAAATACGTTCATAAATAAAACGTTATCTATTTGCTCCGATTGTCGATCTTGACCTCTTAACGCTACGTAGTTCGTCGACAAAAAATTAATTATCACCGACGGAAATATAAACGTTTTCGATGCGCGCTATTGTTTTAAATCATTGAAAGCAGCGGTCTTGGAATTTTATAGCTCTAAGAAACACTCGCGCCTGATTATTAATCGTCTGGCGGAATCACGACAAATAACGTTGAAAAAAGTAAAGAACGTGTGAAAAATACTCCGGTGTTATTTTTATTTCCTAAATAATGAAGCGTTTTCTAGTTAGATCGCGTACAGTTCAGAAAGTCCTTATTTTTAATATTTAGAATTAAAATAGTAATAAAATTTTGTTATTAAGTTTTTCATTCTAAACGTGGATTTTATTATTTCTTATAAACATCTTTGCACAATCCACAAAGATAATTGGAGTTATCCGAGGGTTTCTCAGAATAAACCGAATAACACGATTTAAAGTCTTTACAAGAACACGGGATTGGCTAATTTCCAGGCGTGATCTATTTGTCGTTTATCGCTGGTCGAACTCTTTGACAGGCGCAGCCTGGCCCTTCCACTGTAGTTTTTTGCCGGAAATGATTTCGACAACCCAACCGTCGTCTTCGTTTGACGAAAGCCAGGCGCGTCAATATTTTTACATATAACGGAAGAAAAGTATGGCCATCGGCCAAAATGAAGCCCAAAGATTTACATTTTTTGACTCGGGGACCTCGAAACGTCGAGAAATGCAAAAAAGAAAGAAGTAAAAGTAAAGTTCGGTAAATGTTTGTGTAGGAGCCACAATCTTGTTCACCTAGTTTGAAGCTTAATAACGTCCGGTGATTTTTCTGCGCAATTGCGCTGAAATTTTGGGGTCGATTTTATTAAATTTTGGTAATTAAAAGTCGAAGTGGTGGGAGATAAAAGGGAGCCACGTGTGGAATCTCGAGCAGGATTGAACTTATGAAGATTTTTCTCGCGATTAGCATTTACATTTATATATATATATATATATATATATATGTATGTATGTATGTATGTATGTATATATAACTTATTTCTACCCTCAAAATTAAGTATTTTGCCATTTTATAATAATTAATAACATAAAAAGTTTTAAAAATAACTGATCCTAATAATGAAACGCCACACGCAATTTTAGATGTTTTTGGAGAGAAAGTTACGCAACTCATTGGTGAATTTTTCAACGGCAAAAGTGTCAAAATTTATTCGAAACTTCAAAAATAGTTACAATACTAGGCCTATATATGCGGGTATTGAACAGACATTTATATTCCATTCTTATAACTATTTTTTGCTATTTTTATAGGCCCATTTCGAGTTACGTACGCTCTTACACGAGATACTTTTTATAAAAAGGGAAACCAACGCTTATTAATTTTTATTTTTAACGTCTTTTACGTAATTGTCGAAATGAATAAACATAATCTCTTCCGGTTTATTTGATTTAACGTCGAGTCTGTTAATTTAGACTTTGTTTATTATTATTGTTAATATAGGCCTATGTTTTAGGTTCGTATTATCACTGGTGTACCGGTATAAAAACTGCTCGTAAACGATATGCAATAAACTTCAGTTTTCTAACTTATTCTCATCCGTAACGGCGCAGAAAGATACTCGGGAAATCATTTTAAAATTTTTTATTTAATTTTGCTAAATTAGTAGAGCGCGACAAGACTTTCTACTGGTTTTTGTAAGATAAGGGTCCTTGGAGAAAATAAAGAAATTCTCAGTTTAGTCCCATTTATTAAAAAGGTAATGTCGAAGAGTCAATAACCGCTCTGTACACAAGTGCTTTTAATTAATTTAGTTCCACCGTAACATCTTTCCAAAACCAGCAATGCGTGAAGATTCTATGTGTACTGCACGCGGAGAGGCGGCCACGTTTTGCATCGGGGCCGAATCGACCGGACCCGTTAACGGGGAAGCACCGAATAACATTATAGAAATAACAATGCAGTTTCGCAGTTATTTATACGTTTTGCCGAGACTCCCAGAATTATTATTTCAAAATAATTTGTAAAAATGATTCGAATGCAGCGCTGAGAATCATCCACTGTTCGAACTTTTTAAGTAAAGTGCGTGGCACGTTTCTCTCGATTTGCTAAGCCTGTGTTTTGTGTAACTGGGTGAATCCCACGCACCTCTGTCTCGTTTCCATAAACTTATTTCCAGCGCTCCTACGCTAACGTATAAATTTGTTTCCAGTAAATTCGTTTGCCTGACTCACCGAGGAAACAAATTAAATTCTAAACAGTAATAATTAAGTACGGTACATATTTAATCGTATCTCGTTAAAACTTTTAATGGTCAGTTTTAACGAATAAATAATATACTTAATTCGATGACTCCGGCTTATAAAATCTGGCGTAAGAATATCGAATAATAAACTTGATACTCGTTTTGCTATTAGAAAATTGGTTAAGAAGAGAGATCCTCGAGTTTCTGTCGTAAAGTGACCTTGGCGAGTTTGAAACGGCCACTGGCAGTAAGTAATCTAGAACACATTTACTTCCGCGCAGATTGGAATGACCACCGGAAATACGTTCTATCAAAAACGATATAGGAAATGCTAGAAATAACTTATCACGAATTAGCAGAGAGCTCGGGCAAAAAGTAACGATAGCAAAGATTAAGATTATTAGATTATAGACGATCTCGGGCTCATCTTTGGTACGTCCCAGGCCCTGAGCCAAGAAAAGCTTGGAGGCCCCTTAAGGAATTCGTAATGGAGGGTTACCGTTCTTAAATTTTTTCAATTAGCTTTCTCCGCTAAACATATTGTTACGTTTATGTTTAATAAAATTTATCAATGTTTACTGTTTATAATAATTTTATTACTTGTTGCTCTATTCAATTTTGCATATTTTCGAGGTCTCGAATGTTAGGAGGCCCCGGTGTCTGGAGGCTCCTGGGCTTAGGTCCGGTAGGCCCACATCTAAAGACGGACCCGGCCGATTTTGCCCGTTTTCACCGGGTGCAAGAATTCGGTCCCCCCCTTCCCAGAGCAGAGAATTTATAGATGCGTCTAAAAATATGTTCGATTTCCCGCAAAACCCAAAAAACGCATTTAAAATAGTGCAGTAGAAGCTGAGTTCTTCGGGTAATCCTTAACCTTTTCCCTCTCCCCGCGGGCGAGAATTTCCAAAAATCCTTTCTTAGTGTGCATTCGCACGACGTACCCTAACTGTGTACCAAATTTCAGCTTTCAACTCCTAACCGTTTGGACTCTGCGCTTATTATCAATCCATCTCGATTTTATTATGAGATACTTAAATTCGCCGTGACAATTATTACGTCGACATTTATTCGCTAGAAAATATTACATCCGGAGTGGGAAATCGTAAAGGAAATAAAAACGGTTGGGTGGACCCGTCTCCGGCCTCCTTTCGCTCCCTCTTACCTCTTACCTCTTAGCGCCCAGTTAGGTAATTCTGGTAAACCCCAGGGACGATAAAACTCGCTTTGGGAACCGCTGTATAAACAATGGTCTAAGCCGGGGTTTCTCCGTGTATTGATCGTGTACCGTAAGCGGCCCGCAAACACACGCCGGGCGATTGATGAACTGAGGAAAATATTTTTCTAAAATATAATTTTATGCCTTTTAACCGGGAAAAAGAACACTTTATGCGCTTCTTATCCGTTGCGTTAAGTTATCGAATAAAGAAATTATTTTGACACGCGTCTCGTGTGTTTAAGCAATTATTGTAAAACTGGCTTAAAAGAAAGCCTATAACCTACCTTATTTTAATCGAAGCGCGGCAAAAACATACAGTTGGCGCATTTTGCGTTCCGTATTTAATAAAAGCGTAGAAAGAATAAATCACTCCCGAAGCTAGAAACATTTTAAAATCGGCATTGAAAATAAAAACTGTATTCACTATTCTTCGGTTAGCTAATGCGGACTAATCAGACGCCGACAAGATTTATTTGCAGTTTTGAAAGTGCGTTTTTGTCGACATTGCATCAAAAATGCATTTCGGGCAACGCCCCTGGTCAGCTTGACCCGTTGTTACAGTACGTTACAATGTATATATTACAATTATTACACATTATCAACAAGAATACAGGAATTTCTCGTACAACACTGCATTCCTACAACGCGGTTGGAGAATTCGAGGCGTCCTCGTACTGTACATAACGAGACAAAATATGGAAACCTTCTAGGTTCCGATTAACTATATACGAACTTCCGTTGCAAACCGAAAGTCGTATTATTATAATTGAAAAATTTTCTCCCGAAAGGTGTTAGATGACCGCCGCGACTCTATTATTAAAGGAAAAGTACGACGTACGGGGGCGAGTCACTACTAATTTTAGGTGGAGAGAATATATTTTAAATTAAATAAATTAAAAATACGATTAAAAATTGCAGCTCGGCATTGTTTAATCTATAAAAACTAAATACGGCGACAGTTTTTCAGCTTCGTTTGGAGCGCTATCATCGACAACTGCTTTATAGGACAAGAAAGAAGAAACATTGTTTACACGGTTCTCATTTAAAAAAACGGAGCGAAAGGGACAAAGAACACGTAAAATTTAAGTATTCTAAAATCGGTGGGCAAATACGAGACAACACGCACGCTTGCTCGAATAAAAAAAATATCGAACGGTGGTGTTTGCATTTAACCATTGCGATGTCTTTCGTCTACATAACACCGTTCTCGAGATCGAGAAAAGCGAGAAAGACGGACGGACGACGGTGCAAATTTATAGGTCTACAATCTTTTCAAATCGCAGCCCAATTATAATTTACCACATAAAAAGATTAAGTTTTTAAAGATCTGTTAGGCAAATACGAGCAAATTAAAATACCAGATTTTATCAAAAAAGTAGAGAGAAAAATCAAGATATTGCCGATATTTCGAATTAAAATCGACAGGAAATCTCGGATGACCATATCTTGCCAAAAAGAAATCATTCTCGCTGAACATATTTGAAAAATACAGGGAATTTTAGAATAATTTTTTAAATATATTAAAATTAACACTTAGACTTATTACCGGAATGACACGACTAATGATTCAATTTTCATTTATAACAAGCAGCACGCCGGTTACATCCAAATTACTATTAATAAATAAATTTAGAATAAAACTACTATATTAATAAGTAAAACAAGTTGAGAGATGAAAATACATATAGAAAATGAACAAAGAAATTTATTTTATGCATCCAAAGTACACTTAAATTGTACTTAAAGTGTATAAGTTAGTACATGTGTATACCGTTGGAATAATCTGACGAGCTCCCTATAATATTAACGAATCGTATCGCAAGTTTTATTCATTTGATTTAAATTAATTCGTTGCATTAAGAAATTTTTCTATTTTCTAAATTTTCGAAAAATTTACGTTTAATAATATTATTTTCTTTTTTAAACACTTTTATACTTAAAAATATTACAATTAATACAAAAAAAACCTTTAATGAAATTATAAATAGACTATATATAGCCTATATATATAGTGTATTTACCGTCGTTGGCCATTTTATGTTTGTATATAATATTCACAATTTGGAAGAAACGATAAGTGTTCACTTCCCGCCTCCTTCGACCGTCTCTACGGGCGCAGTCGGCCTTTTTATCGAGACTCGGAAAATTTTGAATGTTGTGGACCAACGTGACTATTGATTCAAATTATAACAGGAGACGAAACCTTCTCGATATCTTTGCGATTACGGCCACTCACCACCGCTTGGACTTAGGACCGGAACTCGCGCACAGGGAATCTCTTTCCTTAATCTGAGTCTCGTCCCGACAGTGGGTCAGTATTCGCTACACGACGACATATTTCGTTTATAAAGTTGTATTTTATTGAGTATATCATTTCGGGAATCGGATGACTAAGATATTAATCCGAACGTCTTTTTTTTATCATCGTCTTTAAACTTTTGGTACGTCAGTTTTATAATTTCTGCCCATTTTATTTTAATGTTCTGTAATCAAGACGCGCAAATTAAAACAAAGTCGGAGTTTACTTCAGACATTTTCGTTATGCAGAAAAATAAGAACGATTAAACTCCTCGTTGAACGACCTGGAGAAGTAGGAACGTCGAGTCGGGCAGGAGTGGCCGTATTGTTATTTTCTGTCCCGAGTGAAAAGTCGAAGCACGAAGCGATGTTACTTATTTTCTAACAGAATTAATTATCCAGAAAATAGAAATTCATTGCTTCGTAAACGACGATGTCAACGTCTTAACCATTGGTTTATGGAACGTTTAGTTTTTCGAGTTATACCAAAAAGCCTGGAACAAAGTTCGTAGTCTTGCAGTATATTTATCGGCGAAGCGAAAAATCGAAAACAACAATAATGGATGATTTTGATCAATTTTCCGAAAATGGATCGAGTGAAAACATTTGATGTACGCAAAAGACAATTGTCGTCGATGCAATTAAACCGACACGCGACGGAAATAGACCTCGTTCTTATTGAACTACGGTGTAAAATGTATAGAACGGCTACATTTATCGTAGACTATACATTATTGTCAGATTATCTTCCCATCGTAGCCTCCTTTTTTTAATAACAGAGTGTATAGAGGAAAACCGAATGCTGTTCAGAAACACTTGGAGTTTTAAAGAGATCGAAAAATTAAAACACGTAGTTTTGGGACAGTTTACGTCGATCGACGGTCGTTCACACGGCCACCGAATATTTTCTCCAAATACTTTTATTACTTGTAAATAAATATCTGCCGACAGAAACGGCAAAAATGAGATCAAAACATAGAAGAAAGAATTTTTTCTTGAGAAAATTATATCGAAAACAACCATGCAATGGCTAATAAAGAAAAGAAGTTATTTGGCGAATATATAGTAGTAATTTGCTAGAAGAAGGTAAAGTAAGAAGAGAAATCCGACAAACTGACGAAATCGGGTTAAATATGGGAAAGGAGGAAGGGGTCGTCAAAATTTATGTGCGGTGTCGGTCGTGGATTTTGGAATTGTAAGACGATAACGTGTCGGGTGCATAAATAGAAACAGTCAAATTTTATTCACGGAATTGAAATTAATAACGATAAAATTTCCGATTCGTGCTCTATTGCCAATAGTTTTAATGTTAAATATAAAGTACAGTAATACAATGAATTTGCGCTCGATTTTCTAATCAATGCGGACTGGAGTCCGAATTATATTGGACCCAAATCTTTTCTCTTTTATAACTAAGGTAACACAAAACGAAATCCTTTCAATCGAATTCTCTTTAAGAAAGCTCCGAAGATCTAAGTATTAATATTATAAAAATAATAAAACCCGAAACGATAACTGTTTTGAAATTCTCTAATTAGTCTCGGAAGAAGGGGGACCTAATTCTTGCACCCGGTGAAAACGGGTAGCACTTTAATCGACTATAATCTAATAATCTTAATCTTCGCTGCCGTTACTTTTTGCCCGAACATCGCCGGGCCCATCCGCTAGTGTTTTTAGAAATCTATTTTTAATCAACGGTATTATCCGAATTGTTTTACTAAAAGTAATGTCGTTGTTCCAAATTACAAAGAGAGTAAAAACCTTATACTGCGGCGTAGTAAATTTATTTCGATAATCAGTGAAATTTGTGACGGAATGTTTTGTGATAAATCCAATATATTTCTAAATAAAAATCGAGTAATAAATGTAAATGGATACGCGTGTAAAACAGACATCTCTTCGGAAGATGCTATTGTTTGTTACCGTATCCGTTTAACAGAACCCGAGAAGCGAAATTACGTATTATAGTTCTGTATACATACAGTAGATTCTCTCATATTCGAACTAATGAAATGGGAGTGAGCCGGATAGAAAAATCCGGATAATTTAAAATAAGACTAACATATACGACGGCGCTAATTTCTGTTCATTATCCCGTCGGCGGGAGTCGACGCATCGCACCCTCGTACGAACTTCGAAACAACCTTAGTATTAACAAAACGTTTTAAAATACAGACTACAGAATGGACGGTATAAGATTCGGAATAGTGTACAATGTTTCCGGGAAAATTTTTGCTCGCCTTCGATCGTTCCGGACGGGGGAGACTGCCGTAAATTTGCTAACTGCATTAAATCGAATTGTTATACGAAATCCGCTATTTTATTGATTAAAGAGTTATCTCAAAAGCTGAAAAACATATTGTCGAACTTAATACGGTAATAACTATTTCGGGTCTTTCGCTATATCGGGACTCGTTAAACTTTTGCCCAAGAAAATTTTATTAGGGCAAAAGCGAAATTGCGTGCTAATCAGATGGCTGCGCTTTTTTATTTTTGCCTAATTCTTGGCTGAATATCTGAGCGGACAACTTCAATTTTTCTTTAAAGTCGATCGATATTCTGACTTTACTTTCGTCGACGACGAAATTTTTTATTTAAAAAATATTTATAATTATAAATTATAACAAATATAGCAAAAAGCGTGATGAATAGATTGATATAATAAAAAGAATTTAAATAATATTGTTGTGCCCAATTGAAGAAGAAATTTTAATCGTCTTATCAGACGATTATAGGCCTACTTATCGTCCGATAAGGGTTTTGACCAAAGACTCGCGGATTGTTTTACGCCAACAAAACGTAAATGTTTGTCATTTAATCCCGAGCAAAAACTTGGCGTAACAATCGAGTGCATTCTAAAACCGAATATAACTTACCTACTTTTGGCATTAGAGACGGAAAAAATATATTATCATTATCTCGAATACGGAAAAAAATAGATAAATAAAGATATGTTTAAGACCGTTGATAAATAAACGCTTTCATTTAATTTACATTTGTTTATTTATATTATATCAATAATATATTTTCCTATCTCCAAAGTTTTTCCAAATTCTTTAATGCATCGTTCTTCGATTCGAATATCGATACAGTAGATAATACCAAAAAACAAATTTTATTCGGACTACTAATTGGTCTCGCCGGTTCGGACCAGGTGCAAAACGTGACTGCTTCTTCGAACGTAGCCCGCAGGCTATACAGTTTATAGGGTTTGCGCGTATCCGTCGTTTCGTAAAGATAAATTACCAGTGAATCTGAATTCGTAAAAAGCATTTGTACACAAAGTGGTTAGTGACCGTTTTACGTTAAACTTTTCTTACATAAAGTAAGAATTTCTTTCTTCCTCCGACGATCGTTATCTTACAGAAACGGTTAAAAAGTCTTGTGTTGTGACCAGGGGCGGATCTAGGTGTTTCGATGCCTAGGGCTTATTGAAGTCGAATGGAGCCCCATTTTTTGTTAAATTAAGAATTTTTAAATTGGGGTTTAAAATTCATTTATATATCATTATTATTATATTATTAACATTAAGTATTTTTTACTATACGATAAGTGCTCGTTGTTAATGAAAAACTATTAAAAATTTATGATAATAATTCAATTTTTGTGGGCCCTTGACACTTCGGGGCCCGGGGCTTAAGCCTTATTAGTCCCTATGTAGATCCGCCTCTGCTTGTGACTTCTGTGTAGGTAATGTGATTATTCTCTCAGGTCGCGGAGATTCGTGCGTTTTTATGCATTTTGTGTAAGGCCAGGAACACACATGCGTAAAATCTAGCATAAAACAAAAATTTTTCTGAAATTCTGGCTGAAACAGAACTGAAAAAGAGTAGAGCGTGTCTCTACTTTATACGCCGTAGAATTTTACGCCAAAATTCCTCCAATAAACAGAAGTCTTTTTTTGTGACGTTAAAGCAGACAAGTGGTTTTTATTCTAACAATGGCGGCAATGAGGGCTAATTGTGACAATTGTGACGGTCTCGAAAAAAAGAAAAATAAACGAAATAGAGGAGTTTATAGAATCCGTTCGACCACAAAGGGACAGATATATGAGAGAAAAAAATAAATAAATAAAATTAGCACTGTTCGTGGCAGTGGTGTTTCCTATTCTGCCACACACGCGTAAAATTGTGTGGCAGAAAACTGAATCATAAATCAGCTTTCGGTTCAGTTTCTTTTTTATGTTTTTATGCCAGAACACACATATGTAAAAATTCTGGGCGAATAGGAAACGAAAATGTAACAACATCATATAGAATTTAGTAAAATGGCGCCGTCGGTATCTGATGTTATTTGTTAGTGGCTGTATTCCACTCAAACATCGATGATTTTGAGAAATGATTTTATTAAAAAAAAAACACCAAAAGAGACACTGGTGGGTTAGGAAGCTATTTCGAGAGTGTGATTTGCATGAATTTAATAATTCGTTGATTCCGGAACTACAGTTTAACAATAGAGAATACCAGTGCCACTAACAGTACTACATGTTATTAATTTTTTTTTCTCTCTTCTCCCTTTGTACCTTCCATTTTTTCTCCGCTGACTCTGCTATAATTTAGAAAATTCAAATTAATAGACTCTTATTCCGAATTGAAATAAAGAACGCGTGATCTAAATACTATATATCGATTTTACTAGACCTACCTGTTATTTGAAATTTAGCACCTATGGCCGTCCATACACTTGTTTAAACACACTGTCTTTATACGTGACACTTCTTTTTGTCATAAAATACTGATTGTGGTCGAACGGATTCGATAAACTCCTCTATTTCGTTTATTTTTCTTTTTTTCGAGACCGTCACAATTGTCACAATTAGCCCTCATTGCCGCCATTGTTAGAATAAAAATCACGTGTCTAATTTGTCGTTACAAAAAAAGACCTCTTTATTGGAGAAAGTTTGGCGTAAAAAGTAGAGACACGCTCTACTCTTTTTTCAGTTCTGTTTCAGCCAAAATTTCAGAAAAATTTTTTACACTTTCTGTTTTATGCTAGATTTTACGCCGAATTTTACTCATGTGTGTTCCTGGCCTAAATCGCTAGAGCTAAACAACTGCGTAGGAAACGGGTAATCAACCAGTTAAAATGTTCACGTGTGGTCGTTTCTTCATTCTTTATATCTTCTTTCAATTTCTCCCAAGCTGGGCTATACCACTGAGTGCGGCCCTTGCCACTATCACAGCTTGTGGTCGTTTGTAAGGAAAGTTAAAGGTCGATTGCCAGCAAACTTAGCATTCAACATTTGACCACAAGTTTTGTTTGCCAGAAGCGTAAACCCATACGCATATAATCTGGTTGCCTAGGCCCTAGGCTACCGTGTTCGTCCTCAATTAAGTCTTTCGTATTAAGCACCGTCGATACCGTCCGTCCTTGTACATGCCCACCTCGTGCTTATGCTACCGAACGTTATATAATATGAATATCTAACAGGAGTTGTGTAATAGGTCGAGAGGTTGTTCCGGTTACGCCCCTAAGAGCTTTCCATCCCGAAAATCGTCGAATGGATTGAAGTGAAAGAAAACGATCGATTGAAAATAGCAAACTTTGAAGTTTAGACTATTCACAAAAATATAACATTTTCGAATCTATCTTTTAATCCCTTAACCCCTTAGATTTTTACATTTTTAGAGTCGAGGACCACGTCGAGAAATGCAAAACAAGAAAAATTAGGATTTTCTTTTCGTATTTATGGATGTTAGTGTGTGGGGGCACGATTTTCTTCACCCTCTTTGAAGCTTAATAACTTTCGTTCTTTTTGTTGGAAATTTGTGAAATTCTGCAGGGATTAAGGGATTGATGATACTAAATTTCGGCGATTGAAGATCGAAGAGGTGGGGAGATTGTGGTAGTCGTGTGTCTCGAGTACGGTCGGACTTAATGACGATTTTACTTGTTATTTGCATTTACAGTTTTTTTTTTTTTTTATAAAACCCATCACTAGCCTCAAAATTAAGCTTTTTCCATTTTATATTAATTGAAAATATAAAACTTTTAAAAATAAAATATCGTAACAGATGGCGACACACACTACATTTGAATGTTGCCGAGAAACAGTTACAACTAGTTGCTGGATTTTTTTAAAGTCCTACTAAAAAGCTTATTTTTTACTTCTAATGTAACTATCGTCTCGTCATTTTTTATCGACGTTTGTGATATTGTTTCTTTTAACATTCTTAATTTTAATTCTTCTTAAAATAATATTAGATATTCGTAATCTAATGCTATCTTGACTTTTGCTAACGGCGTAACTAGACAAATTTTCCAATCAAATAATACTGCGTGAAGTAAAGGGTGAAATGAAGCAGTTTCAGTAAAATTACTTACGGCAAGAAACTGTAACGGAGAGGATTAAGTGCACTGTAAAAGGTACCACAACTTATGATCAAAAGACTATAATTCGTAAACAGCCAAGTTTATTTCAGATGTATTAACAAACGGTGAGATGTTTGCATTTAGAAACTGCGAACGGCAATTTATAAAGAGTTTACCGTTAGAGTTGTTTTTTATCTTTTAAATCCTTGTGAGCAAGTGTTAATACGAGTTCTGGAATGGGCGCGTACAGTGACGTCGGCAGGATTAATTCAGGGGGTGCACGGGGCACAATATAACGCTTAATTGAAAGAAATGATTAAAATTAATCACTGCGGTAGTAGTTACGCAAAGTTAACGCAAATTTTCAATTTTCTATTCCTTTTTCTCCCCTTTCCACATTTTTAAGCCGGAGGATGCGATTGCATTCGCATAGCGGTACTCTTGCGCGGGTGTAAATTCTTAATATAATGTACTGTACGAATATAAGATACCAATATACATCGAACTCCTAATTATCCGTGCATTGACAAAATATTAGAATGACTGTAAAATGACAAAGTATCATAAGCGACATTAGGCTTTTCTTTTCTTCCTCGACTGTCAATTCTAAGGGACGGAAGTGAGACGAGTCGTTAGTTCCGGAATATAATTTTGAAGTAGGCAAAGTCGACGCTGTAAACAGCAGATTTGAAAAAATGCAGCAAAGAGTTTGCTTAACTTTCCCGGCAATATTTGGTGGCGCCTTTTGTTACGATATTTTATTTTAAAAATCTTTATAGTTTTTAATATTATAAAATGGGCAAAAAGCTTAATTTTGAGGTTAGAGATGGGTTTTATATAAAATTGCAAATGCTAATAACGAGTAAAATCGTCATTAAGTCCGATTCTACTGGAGATATACACGACCTCTCTTTATCTCTCCACCCCCGCGACCTTTAATCGCCAAAATTCAATAGCGTTCATCCCCTAATAAACAAACCTCCTTGCAAAATTTCAGAAATTTTCGACAAAAAGCGCAGGAATTATCAATATTAAGCTTCAAAGAGGTTAAACAAAATCGTGCCCCCCCACACACAAACATCCATATATACAGAAATTACGCCCGAATTTTTTTTCGTCTCTTGACGTTTCGAGGTGTCAAGTCCAAAGGTAAAAATCGAGGAGGGTCATTTTTTGCCGGATCGTCATAGTTTCCCTCTGTTATAACAGCCGGGAAAGTAAAATTCTACAGGTTCTAAATCAAAATACAGTAATTTGGAAAAGGTACAAGAATTGCACATAGAAATATAAAATTTAAATTTCTACACGATATTTTGAATAAATCTACATTTTATGTTTTATTGACTATTTAGTCAACATAAAATGTCGATTTATTCAATAGGCCTACATTTCAGCTTACGAAACTTGGGACTTATCCTTACATTGCGTTATACTGAGTTGAGCTTTAAGCTACGTATATTACTGTAGTTCGTTTACCACCGAATAGATTTTATCCTTTAGAAGGCTATTTTGGGCTATCCGTGTTTTCCGGTTTTCCGTGCAATAATTAACACGGATAATCGAGAGTTCGGTAGACATACAAATAGGTCTATACATTCGCAAAGAGTTACGTAAATTGTACGCATCAATTTCATCGTATGCCGTTAGGTGTTAAATATGTAACTTTAAATAATACAAGATATATTAATTAACATATGTCATAACGCTACATAAACGTAAATTATTATGTAGAATTGTAGATGTTAGCTAAGCCTTCGATCCTGTAATTCCCAATCTCCTTTTTCAATACTCAGAAATCACTTGGAAATTGAATCTGCGCATCAATCCTGACTTAATAATTACTACCTCCCTCCGTATTTGTAAAATTAAACTTGGCGATATCGAATTCCTCCCCTTGCGCGGAATTCAGCAAGGTTTCACTTTAAGCAGCCTTTTTTTTAGCTTATTTAAAAAAGATACTCGATGATATTATCCTGTGCCGACGATATTAAATTGATTAACCACGACCCTCGTGTCCTTCAGTCTGATCTACTCCGTTTATCTTCCCTTTTAGAAAAAGCTAACCAAAGATTAATTTACAAAAACTGTAACCGTGCGTTTTTCACTCATTCGTAATCTTCAGTTGACACTTTCCAGATTTACAATAATCCAATAAAATACGGTAATTCTTATATAACGACCTCGGGGTCATTTTCGATCGTGAACATACTTTGAAAGGACACGATGATAAAATTATTAAATCTCTAGCTATTCGTCGTGGTGTTTTTGCACAACTATTTCCTCAAAAACGGTCTTACGATCCATGTATTTCGCCAATATTCAGTCTCTACTCGATTATTGTCTGTCAATGCGAGCTGTGGCTGCCTCTTCCCATTTACAAAAATATTAATTACTGTAGATAAAACATTTCTTACTCTAAATAAACTCTTTAAGCTCCCTTTTAGCCCTAACGCTAATGCTGATAGATCCAGATTGGAATTCCTAGTCTTATCGAACCTCTCACTTTCGTACAAATTCTTCTGTGGTTTCGTTCGTTCCGATTGGTGGTGCCACGAGTTACTCGTAACCAAACTTGTTTTTTACTCCATCTTTTAGGCTTTCCATTTCTTTCGGATTATTTTTTTATCGGTCCGTTCAGAATATAGAACAATCTCTACGTCAAGATTTTCTACATTTTAAAATATATTTGTAAACGATTCCTTTATAATACGTAATCTTTTCTTTTTATTTACGTATATTTTTATCGTGTCTATTGATTTTTATTATTTGTTATTTGTATTTTAATCTTTTGTTACGAGCATTATTTTCGGGCAGGATATCGATTGTCTTGTGACGCTTCTTTTTGTGTATGCAATAAATAAATAAATACATTTTATGTACTATGGTGCCGTCTGACCTAACTTACGAATAAAATTTCGTTTGTCGTATACGCCGGCGAATAAGTCCACTTTTTAAATTCGAAAAAAGTGCCCAAAACTGGCAATTATACGGCGGGTAGGCCAATAAAATACCAACCTTCAACAATTTACGATTTTCAAAGTTCTGAACCGTAAAGTACTGTACATAAATAGAAGAATTGAAGAAGATTCTACCGCAAAACACCGATGGGTTCTATCTACTAGCGTTTTCGACAATTTTTCAAAAAGTATTTTTCCGTAGAAAAAGCTTTAAATTTTTAACGCCATTGACTAGAGATCGCGTACGTAGCCGAACAGTTCGCCAGCAACCTTAGTTTATGTTACGGGCTTTTTTCCTTCTTCCTTTTCCCTCTTTATTTCGCTTCCCAAACTAAAATGAGTTTATTCGGCCGAATAGCTCGACTTGGAAGAAGTATTCGGCCCGAATATTGAATACGTGTTTTTAGTATTCGGCCGAACACCTAATACTTGCTTTGTGGCCGATTATACCCGAGTATCGAATATTGCCGGATAATCGATCCAACACCGATATAGGCTAATTCTAGTATCGCAAATTAGAAGCCGTTCATTAATTACATTATAGTACTGTACAATGCAGTACTGTTTAAGTGGAAGAAGGTTTGGCGAAAATACGTCATTGTAGGTTACACGATGGAGAGAAGCGGTTAAAAAGTGGCTCAAAACTTACACGAAATTAACAAACGGCTCATTATGAAAACTTTACAATAAGCTCGTATGACGTCTGTCCACGTCAAAAGACCACAATCACGAACTAAACGGCAGTTGGCAAAGTTTTAACTCGAAAATGTTTTAAATGTATCTCATTGTAAATTTTTTTAAAATAATGATCTTAAATACAATTAATCATTACAAAAATAAAAAAATTACAATTATAATTATTGTAAGATTTATTGTAAGTAAATAGTTATTAAGTAATACAGTACTGTACGCGCTAACTATAAATTAAACTCTTATTTAATATCGTATTTAACTATCAGTATTATTTTATCGTATTAAAACAAATAATTCGATATGTCGGACGTATGTGTAAAATCAAAAATATTTATATTTTAGGAGATCGTAATATTAATCTATTGAATGGCGAAGATTATTATAGGCCTACTGAACATTTAATAAATTCTAGTCGTCCCATAATATAAAAATTTCTACACATTTTGAAACACCATTGAGAAACGTAGCCGATTCTTCCCTACTTCGACTACGCGCTAACAGCAGATGGAAGCTCGATCTACAGTCGTATTAACTGTTAATTGTCCGATTCTCGTATGTATTCGGCATAAAAACCTTGGTAATCTTACCACTCGTAACTATATATACTACATTTAAAAACATACGTATCATTGTTAGGAATTAATGATCTACGCTCGCGACCCTTTAAAGAGGAGCAGGTAGGAATTATTTGTACAGTACACCGCGGCAGAAGTCGAGGACCAAATGCCGCGATTCTTCAATGCCTCAGAAATGCATTTATAGCTTTAACCGAAATTCGATGAAATAAGCGTAACAATCGACGTACATTAAATTTTAAAACATCTATTACGCAAGGAGACAAAAAGGAGTTGACTAAACAAATAAAAAACACGGAGACGAACGATTGTAATAAAGAACACACGCGTGTTAATGAAAACGGCGCAATGTTCGGAATGCTCTGTCCCAAACGACAATAGAAACAAAATAGAATAAGCTTCGTTAAAATTAAGGGACGGATTACCGAGTTGTCGCCGCATTTTCTGCCCGCGAAGCCATTCCGGACGTCATTTTTTAAAGTTGACGATTACCGTCTCATAACCATAATTACATCGTCCGACGAATTAATTTTGGTGCAAACAGAAATTATCTGGCATTCTCTGTAACTTCCACTACTAGACGACCCGACTGGTCGTGGGTAGAATGGTACGTAACCATAAGTTTGGTTATAACTTAAACAGATAATACCGATTCCAATTATCTAAATTTTATTATAGAACGGCCGGCCGTCCATTCTCTCCATACGCGTCTAAATCTTTCGACCGATAAGCACCCTTCTTCGGGAAAGAATACAAATCGAATGTCGATTGCCCTATAATAGAACAAAAAGTTTTCAAACGTTCTGTAATAAATATTTCGGTTGTGGCTAGTTTGAACTTGGAAGGTACGAATAAATGAAAATGCAAAGATAGGCGTTTAAAACAAGTACAAATATGAAGACAAATAACAACCCAGGACGAGCCTTACCTCTCACGCGCGTGCTACGGGTGGGTACGATATTCCGAAAAAGGCTCTCCACGCCACGGGTTACGGCGTGGGCCGAGTCCGGTCCGGCGAGACGATCCACGGTTTATTTCTAGCGAAAATGTATAAAACGAGATAGGCGGGGGTTTCTAGTAACCGCCGAAATGACGAAAAGAATATCAGATAATAGATTTCAAAATATAAATAAGAAGAGTAATTTTAGGAATGAAAGTATGGCAGTAATCAGTAAATAACGGTATTATTACGTTAATCCAACAGGCTTCGGGAACGATATTGGATAAATTCTCAACGACGTAAGAAGTAATAAAATCGTGCAAAAATAATAAAATAAAATAAAATAGAGACAATACACCTTACAACGGGAATAACAACATTCATTACCAACGATAGTCTATATGTTAACACCCCAAGATATTATAAGCGCTACTTACAGCGTAAGTACCGACGTCTCCGTGGCGATAAATATAAAACTAACCGTTCTAAAAGCTATACTTGGCTTAATTGCGTAACTACGTTATAAGTTACTTTTAATTAATAAACCAGTAGAGCACCGGTTCCCAACCAGTGGTCCGCGGACCACCAGTGGTCGAAAGAGCTAAAATATGGTCCGCGAAAGATTTAAAACTTTTATTCACTTTAAATTATTATTTCCACATTGATACAAACTGAATTTAATTTTTACAAAAAATGTTATGTTTTCTCTTATAATAATACTGATAAAGCACGTTACTCTCGAGTTTAACGACTACTTACGTTAAAAGTCTTGGTTTAAGTTTATTTTTAGATTGACACAGTTTACTTTTCTTAAACCTCGTAGTGCCTGCTAACAACAATGAAATCAAAGTGGTCCCTGGTCAAAAAAGGTTGGGAACCGCTGCAGTAGAGAAAATAGTCCCTATTTCCATCGATCTTGGCCAACGGAAGTTCTCGGAATATACGAGAAAGGTGACTACGACTGGAAAACCACCGGCCGATAATAATACGAACAGTACCTAGAATAAAAGAGATATTCGAGAAAAGTATTCTTTGTTTTATGGCTAAATAGTAGCTAATCGGTGAGAAAACAAATCGGATTGGTCCCAGAGACGGAAACTAAAGGCTCTTTATGTTATCGTAATAATATTATACGGCAATTAGATAAATCAAACGTAACACAACGTTAACCGTCTGTCTGGATTTATCGAAAGCTTTTGATCGACTTAACTACGACGTACCGTACTTTTAAGAAACCGGGTAATCGTTGGCTGACGAACAGATACGAAGCGGCGGTTTGCATTTATCTTCTTAATAGAAGCTAAATATATAACTTATAGTAACAATCGAGAACCGTATTTGACGGAACAGTAAGATATAAAGAAACGTACCGCAAGGTTGTATCCCGGACCGATGTCGTTTAACGAACGGAGGGATTGTCAATTTTCCAGAGCCGATTCTTCGAATAATTTCCAAAGTACTGTACAGTACGTTGGAAACGACCGCCGCCGCATCGATTGGCGCGCGCCTTTACAAATACCGGGGCGTGTCGAATTATTTCGCGGGATGCAATCCGTCCACCTCCCGCAAGTTTAAAACTACGCCGGTTCCAACGCACCGTACTTTCGTAGGCAATTTTACCCGGCTTTAATATATATGCCTAAATCCTCAGGTTTTACGGTAACCGTGCCAAAATAGCGCTTTGGTCGGACTATATTCTGCACATTCGAGTATAATTGTCAATCAAATTTCACATTTTTCGTTCGGTCGGAAAGAACTAAAGTAACCCGAAACGCTCTATTAGTACAATTAAATAACCCGTCGGTTTCCTTTCGACTTCCACTTTAATTCTAGTCGACTTCGAAGGGTAAGTGCGCGAAATGACCGTCGTTTAATCCGTACGTAGCCTAATTTATTTTTGTTTGCGCTTTTCTTTTTTGTAGTGTCCCGAAGAGGCGCAACGGCGAAAATCACGTCCGTAAAAATTTTAGAGTTGAAAAAACTATTGATAAGAAAATACACGGACATAAAGACGGCGCGACGAGGTCGGTCGGCAAAAAAAGTGAAAAAGGTCGGCCGCGCCTGGGCCAATTACAGCTATTTAGGACGGCAAAAATCCGTTTTGCTGTTAGGACCGAACCCGGCCGCGTTTTATTCTCACGAGCGCCGTTCCCCTTACCGCACCTCCCGGGTAGCGACCAGCCATCGAGTTTTGGTTTTTACTTTTTTGTCACCGTCGACCACGATTTTTCGGCAGCACCGCCCCATCTACGCTCCTGCTAATCGTATTGCTGGGCGGAACGATCATTAGTTATTGTCAAAAAATATCTAAGAATTCGAAAAATGCAATTCGTTCCGTTATTTTGACAAGAAACGGTTTTGCGCCAGGCATTAGGCTACTTTTCGTTCCCGCTTCTGATCTGGAAGGTTAAGCAATCGATAAAATCCCCATCCGTCCCAAGAAACAACCCCATTCCGGCGAAATTCCGCCGCCGTGGAGTCGAAACGTTCGATTGTACGAAGAACACTCTTTTGTCTTCGTAAGCGGTACTGACTGCCGAACGTGCAACGGAGGGTACGACGACGGCAACGGTTTCCACAAGTGTCGTAGACTGCGACCGTCAAACGATCACCGGCGCAGCCATCGGCCGGCAACGTAAGGCGACGTCGCCATTGGCCGAAGCGAATCCACCAATTACCGAGAACCTCGATTCCGGTCGAGAGTCGCTCGGCCGAGAAATTCGGTAAACGAATGTCGCGGCGCCGGTTAAATCCCAACCTTTCGAAGTACGTACGGTCGTTCCGCGCCCCCACCGACGTACACGGTAGTCGGGTGAGCGTCGGACGTATCCGCCTCGGTCCCTTAATCCACGGACAAAGGGAGAAATATCTTTCCATGTAGCGTTTGGAAGAGGGGTCTCCGCGCGGGAAAAATCCCAGTCCGTAACCGATTCGGTCCCGGCGCAAAATCCTTCCTTTCAGAAAGAGGAGAAAATCCTATGGGCTAACGGAACCTCCGCGGGAGAGAACGGCTTTCCTTCCTCCGAATCCGACAGAAAGGGCTTTTAAAAACAGAATCGGATAAATCCGCCTCGGAAGATCGGCCGAGAGAAAAATCGGATGCCCGAAACCCGCGGACGTAACGTCCCGGGCCAATTCCCGCCCGTTTCACTACCGGCGGTTGGGGTCGTTCCTCCAGGAGAAGAATTTAGCTCCGGATCTCCGGCTTCCAGACGGGCGGGTAGCCGAACGGACGCCGAGGAAGGCGGAAGAAACGGAAAGGGACGTCGGTACAGGGATCCGAGTCGACTCATTCGACGTGAAGAGACGCCGGAGAAATACCTCGGCCGACCTCCCGACACCCGATCCCGAACGGCGGAGAGTTAAAAAGGCCCCCACCCTTTCTCTCGAGTGTGCGCCCGTTTACCCGCCGCCGAGAAGACTCGAAAGGAGGGTGAGCGGAATCAGAAAGACTCTTTCCGACGGTGTCCGTCGGAACAGGGTCTTGGACGGAGGGACCGGAAACAAAGGAAAAGGAGAAAAAGACGAAAAGACGAAAACTTAACTCTTTCCCGGTGGGGACCCACCGTCACTCGTCCGTTTCTCCTCTCTGAATCGGGCGAGGAACCGAAGGGATCGTCGGCGGGGAACCAAACAGAGGGGCGGCTACTTTCGATTTTGAAACAAAGAGGAACGAGAACAACGTCGAATCCAAATGGAGGGCGGAGGACACAAAAAGCAATGGGGGACGAATTCGTCCCCCCCCGCCGTGCGTCGTTCTCTCGGCTCGAGATTCGGACTTTACCTCGGGCTCGGTCGTTGGAAGAAAGCCCCACGCTCCCCGTCCGTCGGAAACTACGGAAGGACCCGACGTTCAGACGGCCGGGTTCCGTCCGCGGCCCGACTCCCGGTTGCCGTCTCTACGGATCTCGGGAGAATCGGACGGGTTTCCGCCCGACGGAAAGACGGCCCTCCGCTCTCGTCCCTGTCTCCCGCCTCCGGAAGACTCGTCTGGTTCTCCCGCCTTAACGCTTCCTTCCGAAATCGGAAAAGAAGAAGCTCGGGAAAGCGCCGGCGAAGGGATTCGGGATTCGGGTCCGGAGAGTAGGGGGTTCGACGCCGGCGGACGGGAAGGAAGGGCGCGCGGAGGAAAGAAGTGGACAGGACCACGGTGGTCTCGACTCAGATATTTATTCGTCTAAGGTGAATACAGTAGATACAACGGGACGATAATCGACTGTTCTAGCGGCCGTCGAGGGTCGACCGGGAGGGCGCGCCGTCCGCCGACCGCGGGAACGGTTTCCTCCGACGGTCCGCGCCGCCGGCCACCCGCTTCCGGTCCCGACCGGAAGTTCGACGGCCGGAAAAGTCCGCCGAGAGGTTACTTACCCTCTGCCTCCGGAGTCTGTCACGTGCTGACCAAACTCGTCCGCCTCGTCGGAAGTGGCCACCAACCGTCCCACGGCGTCACGCCAGCGCCGGGCCAGGGCGCGGGGGTCGCATGCCGCCGGAAGCCGCGGCCCTCCCGCCGACCCGGCGTAGGTGGGGAGGACCGAACCCCCGCCGCCGCCGGTCCAACAGGCCGGAGGCAAGGGCAGGGTGCAGAGGGGGAAGCCGGTCCACCCGGGATCGCTTCCGGCGGCCAAGTCCGCTTCCGTCTCCGCCCCCGGCCGGCCCGACCCTTCGGGGCCCGGCGGGGCGGGCGCTCCTCTTCCTCCCTCCTCCACTCCCGGTCCCCCGGCCCCCGGCGAGGGCAGGGGACGGCGCTCGGAGCCGGGAGGAGACCCTCGGCGGGTGACGGGATCGGGGGCCAGCAGACTCTCCACGTCGAATTGTCTCTTGCGCCGGATCTTCTTGGCCGCCGGCGGATCGGCCGGAAAGTAGGGGGTCCGGTGGCACTCTCCCCGCGGGTCGGGGGGCGGAGTGGGTCCCGGGCTGTCCTCGTCGTCGGGCACGGCCAGTCCCATGTGTTTGCGCACTTTCCTCTGGGCCTTGCGTCGCCGGAAGTCTCCCTTCTTGAAGTCCTCCACGTTGGCCGGATGGATGGCCCAGTAGTGGCCCTTGCCGTTGGCGCTCCTTCCCGCCTTGACGAAGCAGTCGTTGAGCGACAGGTTGTGGCGGATGCTGTTCCTCCATCCGGGTCCTCGGTTGCGAAAATACGGATAGTGGTCCAGGATGTACTGGTAGATGTCGCTCAGCACCATCTTCTTGTCGGACGAACTGAGGATGGCCATGGCGATCAGGCCGATGTAGCTGTGCTGCGGCTTGGGTTCCTCCTGAATCATCTGAGTCCGGGGGTCCAGCCGGACGAAGGGCGACAGGCCGTATGGCACCAGGGCCTGTCCCTCGTGGTAGGCGGACAGTCCGTAGGGCGACGGGACGAAGGCGTGCTGGGCGAATCGCAGCCTGTTGGCCGCCTGGGCGTAATCGTAGAGCTGCAGTCTGTAGGACTCGGCCAGGGAGGCGGGCGCCAGAGCGGCGTGCAGGGCGCCGAAGGCCGGCCCCGCCTCGCCCTTGAGTCCGGCGAAGGCCACCGACTGCGGTCCGCGGTCGGCGTCGTTGCTGCACATGGCGTCGGCCGCTGCCTCTGGTCCGAGCGGCCGCGACGGCGAATACCCGGCGTCTGTCTCGGCGGCCACTCGGCCGGCGTCCACCGTTCCGCCCGCCGCCCGTCCCGCCCTGCCATTGGCCGACTGCGCCGGATAGCCCGGTTCCGGGCCCGGCCCGTCGGCGGTTGGCCGCCCCGGAACGAACCTCCACCTTCCGACCAATGGCGCCGAGGCCGGGCTCCGCCCACCGCCTCGGGACCGTCCTCCGTTCGACGGTTGGCTATTTATCGAAAGACCGGCGGCGGGAGAAGAAGACCCGACGGGTGGGGAGCGCCTCTGCCGTCCGACCTTCGAGCCCGCAGCCGGAAGGACGAGGATGAGGGAGGCGGGAGGTAAGTGGCGGCTGGCGTCCGAGAGAAAGGTGCTTTCGCCCGGACGGGCGCACTTCCGAGCGAAAGGACCGACGAAACGGGTGATTAAGGGCCGAGGTGGGCAGCCGAGCGCCGACCCAAAGAGCCTATTTTCGGAGAGAAGCGAATCGTGAAGGTTTTGTGGTCGGAGGCGTCCGGTCCAGGGAGGAGAGTCCGCTAATGGAGGCGTTAATGGATCTTTAGTGAGTCTCGGCGGGGGGGCGACCGCCACCGTCCGTCCAACTTTCGGCCTCTTTTACCGATAGCCGGGACCGGGAGGGAGAGAATAGATTGGCTCCGAGCCATTGGTTTCAACTGTTAAAGCGTCGTTCCCTCCGGGGGTGCACCCGCCTGGAGGAGAGCGAAGGATTTGGGACTGGACTAGACAAAAAAGCTTTTCGGCTGGCGAGAGTAGCGTCGGAAGACCGATCCGTGGCCGAAACGGAAGAAACCCACGACTTGAACCGCCGATTCCCCACAGACGATGGAATAGGAAGGAAAGAGGGAATCCGGGTTGGGAGGACCGGGTAGAAGAAACATTCGGCGGTCGTAGGTACTGTTCAGTAGGTAGGGTGTGGCGAAAGGTCGGAGCAAAAGCCAAGCAAACGGCCTGACGAAAGTTTAACTTTGAGGTCGTTTCGTTCCTCCACCTTCGGACGATTACTTTTCTTCTCTGCCGTTGACACCATTCCACCCGCGGCAATTAGAACCGAAGAGCGGGCTTCTTTCTCTCGGTCAATATAGAAAAAATGCATTTTTGCGAAATAATTCGGCCCGGGCCGTCCAACGCCTTCTGCCGGGGTCGATTCTGGCGCCGTTCTCTTACGTTCTAATCTTTTACCGGATTTATAAGCAGAAATAATTATCCGAAACCTCCTTCCGTTTCCGTCCCGTCGCCGACACTCGGCCGTTTCTTCTATTCTCGATAAATCCGCCGTTCCCGGGCCGGGGAGTGCCGCCGCCTTACTTTTGTCTTTGGCCGGCCAAGGCAGAAGAAGGTGAGCGCCCAGCGACGAATTCGGAAAGAGAAATTTCTTCCGGTGGGGCCGCTCGTGGGATTCCGCGGACGACGGACCGGGGTGGCCATGCCGGGAACCATCAAAATCGCCGGCGGATCCTGCCGGGTTTTCGGGAAGAGAGACGGATCCGAATGTGTCGAATAGAGGAGGAAACGCGCAACCCGGCCCCGCGAGATTGGGGCGGAAAGAAACTTTTCGCCGCCGACCTTTCCCCCACTCGGATAGACGACGAGTCTCGTCCAGGCGGGAAGACGACCGTTCCCGCTCGTCGGCCGATTCCCGGCGACGAAATCCTCTTTTTACCGGAATCCGGGATTTAGTCCGCGGAGTCTTTCGGGGTTACGTGCAATACTTTCGACCGAATCGGTCTTCTTCCCATATCTAGATTCACCCCGGCGGTACAGCGGGATTTTCGTCGTCCGAGACAAAGAACCCGCCTTATTCAGAAGAGGACGGCGTGGGAAGCGCGCGGTCTTTCCTCTGGCTGGGTTTTTGGAAAGAAAGAAAAGGCTCGGGGTAGTAAGCCCAATAATTAATCGAAATAATGGGCCCGAAAGAAACATTTCGGGACGCCGGTCGGGCCCGGACGACGGAAAAGCTACGGAAAAGCGGCCGAGGGCCCGAATAAAAAAATCTCCACATTTACGCCCGACCGATCGACCACCCTTCACTCGTCCGCGGACCCGCTTCCGGCGCAAATCCCGCCTTCTCGTCTTTTGTTTGGATTTGTTTCGTCCGTTACTACTTTTAACAGCGTCCGAAAATCAGGGTTTGACCGCATTGGTGATAGAAACGTAAAACGAAAGGTGTGGAATGAGCACAACCGCCAGTGCACTTTTTCGTCTGGAAGCGTCCCGGCCCGGTCCAATTAACTTGGGTGGGAAATGCGCTTTGCGCTAGATTCGCCTTCTGGGATGGGCTAGAAAAATGCCACGGTAATCCTCTTCCGCTCCTTTCCCGTCTCGGGCCGAAAGCAGCGGCTTCGTCCCCTTCATCGCCGCCGTTAGGGAAAGTCCTGGCCACGCGCGGGTCGGTATTTGGCCCGAAACTTGCCGGACGCCGCTTATTTTTGCCAAAGGCGGCACCCGGTAAACCCGTTAGAAGAGAAAATTCCGATTTGAGTCCGGAGCGACGGACCCGACTCCACACCGGCGCCTTTCCAATTTACGCCTAAAAGGAGGCTTCGTTCGGGCGCCCGACAAAACGCATTACCGTGCAAACAACGCCATCTACCAGCCGAACGTAAAAAAGACGGGAAAAAAGAATACAATAAACGGTTACAATAAATAATAACCAAAAACTGAACGATAAAACGAGAAAGAAGCGTGGTCCCAGCGGAGACGCGGGCCCGAGCCGAGTCGGCACCGGGGAGAAACCCGTGTCTTATTTTACGCCCGAGGTTACGCCCGTCCCATTCCCAGCGGTTACGGCCACTTTTATTGCCCGAAAATACGTTTCGTACCGTGTATTTTGAACCAAACCGTCGTTTTCTCCATCCTTTCTTCCCCGCCGCTAACGCCAGGGGCGGGCCTACGACTAATCGGTCTAATGGGGCCCCATTTTTACCAAACCTATTCTAACCTATTAGCTATTTTTTTAATATACGATAAGTGCTCATTGTTAATGAAAAAGTATTAAAAGTTTATGATGGCCCTTGGCACTCGGGGGCCCAGGGTTTAAGCCCTATTAGTCCCTATGTAGATTCGCCCCTGACTAACGGAGCCTATTTAGTAGGTCCGTCACCGGGCGTATTACTCGGATTTCGGCTCTTGGTTAAAAAATAGTTGGGCCACCCGGACCGGCCGAAAGAGGCGAAAGAAGGAGATGGAAGGGAATTTTTGTACAGATGCCGAAAGAACGCCGTTAAGTGCCTTTCCAGCAGTTTCCCCCGACACGGCGAATAAAAGAGCGGCGACCAACGCAGGCCCGGGGAGTAATTGCCGGGACGGAGGCGGTGGGGGTTGGCGGCGCGTGGATTTTCTGGCTTTTTCCGCGGGACTAACCAAACGCGTTTAGCTGGTTGTATACAAACCGAAGGATTATTCGGGTTTGCCCGACGAATTACTTGAGGAAAGAAGGCTCCCGTCCATTCCGGAAGGGAAAAAGGCTTCGAGTCTATTCCGGCGGTCGGGTTCCGGATCGGAGGACGAAGCCGGGCAGCGGGATTTGACGAGCCTTTCTCTTTTACTACCACCACCCGTCCCCGGGTGGAACGGGATAAACGCCTCCGGCCCGACGTCGGGAGGTGACAGACTAGGATCCACCGCGTTGCAGGCCGGGAAGAATTCCGTCAGTTCCCGAGGACTAAATGCTTCCGATCGGCGGCCGACAAAATCCGGGCCGGGGAAGGTAGGCCGGGGATCGTATCCGTTTTAATCGTCCGGGCGAAAAGAGGAAACGGTTCTTCTCTCTCTTTCGGTCCGAGAAATAGACTGCGGCAACGAGGATCGGAGCGGGTCAAATCCCGGGAAATTGTCGGAGATTGCTTTCTGACAGTGGAGAAACTAATAGAAGAGGTGGTGGTGGTTGCGGAGATCGGAGGCGAGGGAAGACAAAAATTATTACTTCCATTTAATCTATTTGCCGTTCTACGTTTACCCGAGAGTAAAAGAAGGTCGCCGGGAGAAAAGGGCCTTCGGGCTTACCGAATTGGTGGATAAACGCCGAATTACAAAGACGGGCGCGGGAAGTCACCCGGCCGTGGTCGACCGGGGTAAAGTAACGACCCGGATGGTTTTTGATTAGGGCAATGGGCGAAGAGGCGTAATTGTTTGGATAGGGCGACGGTCCCGTTTTCCGAAATTTTGCATATTTTGTACATACAAATTACCCAGCAAATATTTTTGGCCCGCGCTCAATTTCCATAAGTTGCGGGAAAGGGGAAGAAAGTGGCGGCGCGCTATTCCCAAGTCCCGGACGATAATTTTCTCCGTCCGCCGCCCAATTACGGGAAAGGGAAAAGAATTCCGCCGGAGTCGTCGTCCGGGAACGGAATTCGGAAATGGCTTTAACGTTTTCCTTCCTTTCCCAATTGATATTCTCGGGAGACGGATCGGACGGCGGCGCTTTTCGCTTCTCCGTGGCCAGAAATAACAATTGGCCAGTAATTGGAAAGTATACTTGAAAAGGTCGACGCCGACGCGAATCCGCCGGATCGACGTCCGTCCCCAGTACGGCGGCAACAGACCGGTGTTTCTCCACTCTTTATTTAACGCCGAGGATAACGGAAATACGGAAAGTGAAACCGCCGTCCGCCGGCACACCGGGACACCTACAAAATCGGCCTTATCCCGGGTGTAAGACCGGGCTGGGCCTGGTGGATAATAAAAAAAGTTACGCCTCCGAAGACGAAACGGGCGTAACTACCTATTAAAGGGCCGCGGGCTGCCCGTGCTTAAATACGCGGTAAAGTTCGCCGGGGAGAAATCTCCGTCGACGTATTTTTTATAGAGACTGCGGAAACGGATATTTTTCTCTATTATCGGCCGTTTACGTGTAAACCCGCAAACTTCTTTATAATTGGAAAATTTTAACTAGATTTTGGAGAAGAATATTATTTGTATAAATCTGCGGGCGTTAAAGAATGCCGTAGTCTTTAGAAATGTCTTTGCCGTTTACCCGTTGGGTCGGGCGCCCGAAAGGAGATTGGCAAATGAGTAAATATTAAAATGCTATTACGGTTTTATAAGCGCCAAGAAGGCGGCTTCGGGGAGAAGAGAATCGATTTACCCGGAAAATGAATTATATTGCCAGGGTAAACAATTTGCAAATCTCCGTTAAGCTTCTATTAAAATTTATAATTTTTCTTCTTTCGTCGGACGGAAACGCCGACGTCGGCTCTTTCCGCCCCTCCCGCCCGTAAAAATGGGGTTCGACCGGACCCACGCTCTCGCCCGCGGTGGTGGCACTCGGTCGTCGTCATCGCAGTCATAAAAGTGGCACGTTCCATACTAAAATAGCCTTTTAATAAAATCTTCAAATTGAATTTAAAATCAAAATTCTTAAAAGCCGGTAAATGAAGTTTTGGGGTGGTCGATGCCCGACCCACGTCGGCCGGAAAGCCGGCTCTTGCCGTCCCTAACTCTGCCTACTCCCAGTTTGATTCCGTTCCTGTCGCCGTTCCTTCGCTTTCTCCAAATTATGAATACGGTTCCTCCTTTTCCGCCCGCCTAATTAATAATTGGCCAGGTACCTCGCCTTCGCTTTATCCCCAAATCTAAAGAACCGGTTGGCTAATTCCGGACGTTTCCGTCAGAACTGCTCGTACCCTAACCCCGTACTACTCGAGATAAAGAGGGAGGCGGAGGGCCGTTTGGGTAAACAAACTTTGCCCCGTAGAGGAAGCGAGGAGATAGAGGAGGAGTATAATTAGAAAAGGTCGAGATCCCAGAGGTCGATCGGTATTTATTGACAAATATTTCTTACATCAATTGCAATTATAGCATTACATGTTTTTTATTTTTTTCATTTGATGGTCGTCATTTCCCCTTACGGGGATCGGAGTCATCCTTGTCCCGCAAACGTACCACGTTTCTTTTATCTCTAATTTTTCATTAAAGCGTACAAGCAATTTTACAAAGAAAGAAAATAATTTCAAACGTTAACAAAGCTTTGTCTATCTAAAATAGAAACAGAGTCCGGATATAGCAATTACAATAAAAATTGCAACATAAAGCAAACGGCCGGGTTCCGATTTAGCCCCACGGTATAAACTCGGTTTCGCTCCCGTCTACGATCCAGGCCGTCCGGTCGAGCTCCCGATCGGAGTGGGCCGGAGAGGCAGTAAGGGGTATGGTCGGTCGAACCCTCTGGTTCAAACCATAGGTTAAAGCTTATCAAAATAAAAATACCAGGATGAGCGTTATTCGAGTCCAGTAGAGAGTTCTACCTCCGGGCCCGTATTCTTTAACAATTATACCCAATTATATACCGGGTAAAAAATTTCGAAAATAGTATTTCCTGGTCGCTTAAATCTCCGTACGATTTCAATTAACTGGCACTTGTTCCTCCCTCGGGAACACCGTGCGCGGTGTTACGCCTGGGCTTGTGTTATTTGTTCGACTACTTTAATCGTGGTAAACGGACGGTTAATGGTAATTATGGTGTTTTACCTCGGCCGTAGTTGTAAATACGATACGCGCCGTATGAAATTGTATCCGGCCAATCGAAATTCGACTGCTAAAAATCTTACACCCGGTTTATTGATACGTCGACGATTGGTTAATTTGGAAAAGAACACGTGCCGTAACGGTCGAGTATGGATAGCCTAAAACGGCACGGTCGATTCTATAGGGTAGAAAGAGTTACGCAACGGTACGTGTACTAAAGGACCGAAGGCCGAGTTGCCCGGGCTGTAGAACCGCGCAACTCCTTCGCGCTTATCTGTCGATAGACATTTATTACGGCTTATTGGGGATTAAAATAAGACCGTTCGGTTTGCCGAGCTTTACCGATGGAGGCTATTCGGGTACGTGGCGTGAAATCTCCGTTAATATTTTCTCATAAACTAATACATAAAGACCCTAAGCTGGACAAAAGTATTTTCATCGGTGGATGGTATCGGGGAATAAATTCTTCCCGAGCTACGTCGATTTAAGCAATTTTATTGTATTTTAAAATGTCCGTCGAAAATTTCTCCTCTATAGCGATGTTACTAAGAAATTAAGAGCCTCCCTGCCAATAAAGCAAAAAATACATTGAAAAGAACCGATGTACAGTACGTAGCCGATATTTTCGTTTTCTGGAAGTAGAAAAAAGCGTGCGTGGGCCGACGTTCCGTATTGTAACAAAATAAGATAAATTATATAATATAGGTTAGGCAAAAAATAAGCGGGACCGTCGACCGGGAGGCTATATCACCCAATGTGTCTCGCCCTAGCCAAGGTTAGTAAATGAAGGAAAGAAACAGACTAACGCAATCAATTAACGTAACCTGTCCCATTTGCGGCTCCGGTTCGAATCCGGTCCCGGACGGGCTTAATCCAGCCCGCCAGCCTATTTGAACCATCGAAATAGACCCGTCTTCTTTTATTACGTATGGAATATACAAAATATTTGTGGCCCGCCCAGAGGGGAGTTAAGGTGGGTCGAGGCCCCGGGCGCGAAAGAAAATATTCGGCCCCTTAAAAAAAGAGAAAGAAATATAAAAATACATATTAAACCTATTTTTAAACAAATAAAAACAAAGTAGGTACTATTAGTGTTTCATTTTCAATAAAATTTGAGCTAATATACCACATATTCGAATTTTTCTGCCAATTGTAAACTCGTACGTAATTAAAATTGAGCTTACGAAACCAAACTCGGTGTCATTAGAAAAACGTGTAAAGTCGGAATTTTGAAAAACCCTTCGGAAGTCGGAGCCCGCCCTTAAAATCCGCCCCGCCGCGGTGGAATTTAACGGGACCGAGCAAGATGACGTTGCTTCTACGGAAAATCGGCCCCTATTTAAGCGTCAGACACTGGAAGAGAATTCGGAATCCCCACCGGCTAGGTGCGAGCCCGACGACCGCCGAAAAGTTTACTCGATACCGACTTAGGGTGATTGTCGAGTCGCCGAGCGTAAAAATGTTACAATTGTTTTCATTAACCATCGCGTAATTTCTTTTAATCGATCCCCGCCACCGATCGTTTGCCGGATTGGCCGGGACGGTCCCGCGGCAATCGACACGACGGTAAAGGTCGAAATTTGAGCAGTTTCTTAATACCTAATAAAAAAGAAATTCTGTAGATTAAAACCGAAGAGACGAGATTAGATTTGTCCGGCTAATGGCAGTGCGTTAACCGTCGACTATCTCGGTAATTATTTCGACTTTCCGCGCCGTATTTTTCTCTTTTTTCTTAACGGTAAGAATGGCCGAATTACCGAAAATTTGTCGGAAACTCGGCCCGTTTCCAAAGCCTTATTACGGGGAAAAGAGACGGGTGGCGGTGAGTCGTCGGGAAATATTGTCCGGGCAGATTTCTGGTAACGTTAGTTGTCGAGTGGGGCGGTTTCTTCCAGCATCGCGGACTTATTCCGGTTACCGACAGATCATTCTACAAATCCCCGTCCGTATTTGCAAATACCGAGCACCGCGTAAACAGTCGTTCTTCTGTATTTGTTCGGTCTGTTCTTCGTAAGCCCTAGTCTAACCGAAGAAAGAAAGGAGTGAGGTTTATATTTACGAGGATTTATGAGGATTATTTTACCATAAATGCTCGTAAATATATTTCGCTACATTAAGAGTTCCGTCGAAGAATCGGACGAGTAATTTTAATTATGACGGCAGAATTTATCGTTTACGCAATTAATTATTAAGTAAACGACCGCGGTAGGTCGGAGGAAATTTCCGCCGAAGTAACTGCGATGGGGGAAACGGGCATTTGGCCTCCGCATCTTAACGGAAATTACACTTTTTCCTCCCGGACTCCGAAACTGAGCCACAAGATCTCAGAAAATGCCAGCAATTGTCTTACGTGTAGAATTATTTCTTCCAGTAGATCGACGCCCGTTTCGGAGCGCAGAAATGAAATACAGTTATTACAATGTTACGAAATAGATAATGTACAAAAAGTGCAAAAAATAAGTAAAAAAGACGGCAAAACGAATCCGCTAGCGACGTTTGAAATTAACGAAATAAGTTTTAATTAAATCTTTTACGCCCGAGAAATTTCCCCGTTGTTTATTTCCGGCCACGAAAGGCCGTTCGAAAATTGCGCGGACGAAGGTGCCTCAGGCCAACGTATTCTCGGATAAAATAGAGTGCCTTTTTCCACCGTTGGAATTTTCGTCTCTTCTTTTAACCGCGCCGTATAAATCGAAATCGGTATCACCGCCGTTCTTCCCTCAGTCGGTTCTTCGAATACATAGAATTAAGTTCGACGTGTTCCGCTGGCTTTCTCCCGATAGAAGCGAAGCGTAAGGCCAGACCGATGCAAACCTATCCTCATTGGCTTACCGAGGCCAAAAATTATTTTGCATAGTCGCAAACGTACGCCAGACCTCCGGAGACGCGTTACCCCGTAAGATAATATCTTAATTCGGCTGGGGTGGTATTATAGCTTTATATAAACGCTGGAAATTTTTTGTAAAATTGTTCGCTGCTCCGACCAACGTGGCAGTGCGCGGAATTTAATTTAATTTAATTTCCTGTATCGGTAACGCGAAGGAAGTTTTAGAAACCCGACGCCGAGCCAACGGAAGGTGGGTAGTAAAAGATTATTTTTGCCTCTCCCCTTAAAGCGAAACAAAAACGATCGACTAAATATTAATAACGAATACGCCCGTTGCGAGTATCGAGATAAATTTAAGTATTTCCCGCAGTTGGTTCTTCCAACTCGGAAATTATCGACGTAGGGGTCTTCGTCTTCCCGCTCGCAATTTCCACCAGCCGCGAGTAGTCTACGAAACCGCTTTCGTCCACCAGCTTTCCACATACGGATTTAGCTTACCTTAATTCTGTCGGAGACATTTCTTTATCGATAATTGAAGAAAATAAAGTCGCTCGGGTGCGGAGCGACGGACGTAAACAAATTTTTTAAAGGCTAGTAAAAAAAGGCGGAAAATCTCGGCGACGGTACGAGTACCACCGACGGCTTCCGGAACCTCGAAAGCAAAATACCTTATATTTTCGGCCACCGAGAATCTTCCCGCAGAAAGAAATTAACCACCCCCGCGTCGTTTCGCGAACTCCGTCGGCTCCGTAATAACGTTTCTACATTTGGAAATAATCCGGTCGGTTCCATTCCCGTTTCGTCTCGGACGGGAATATTCCACCATTAGGGGAGAAATGCCATCGATCCGGCCCGGGCGCCCGGTCTTTCGGCCGCCGCACGTCGACGGGAAGGCCAGGTAACCGGGTCGGAAGACTCTCCACCCTCCTCCGGTAGTGCGCGGGCAGACCCGCTTTTATAACGGGCACATTCGGCGAACCGGTGTTCGGCCGGACCGATCGTTTTCCGTCGGCGCCCCGCGATTTTTCGAAAACGAGCAACTACGGAAACGACCACTTACTTTGCCAGATTCTTTCCCGACGCTTCCCGCCCATCGCCGGCCACGTTTGCCCGCAACCGTCTTCGAACGGCTTCCGCTTCCGTCCGTAAAGTCACCTCTCGGTCGACGAACGATGCCGGGTGGTTCTCGTTAAGAATCCGACCGAACAAACGGTTAAAATTTTTGTACACCGAAGCAGCCTAGATAATGCCTTAATGCCATTTTAAGTGGTTACGTATCTACGGGTAAGAATCGGTATTAAAAAGTAATTAACGAAATTCGCACGGAAATATGCAAATGTCCCTTATTTAGCGCCGCAATCTTTGCATCTTCCGATTTTCTCCTCGTACACACCTAATTTCCCGCCGACGAAATAAAGTTATTTGGAAAATAAAACATTTGTCTACCCTTAATTTTAATGCATTTTAAAACTTTTATGTATTGTTATTTTCTGATATCTATATATTTTTAAGGCCGTATTTTATTTTACTTTTATTTTTCCGGCCGTTATAACATAGGGAAAGCGTGGCGAACGAACAAAATACGACTCCCATTTTTAGACTTAGAAAACGTCGAAACATCGTGAAACGCAAAAACATTCGGGAGTAATTTGTGCGTGTGGGGCACGATTACGTTCGCCCCGTCGGAAGCTTAATAACTCCGGCGCATTTTGTCGAAGATTTCTGAAATTCTGCACAGAGATTTGTTTATTACGGGATCGATGCGATTAAATTTTGGTAGTTAAAGGTGAAGGGGTGGGGAGTTAATGGGGGTCCGGTAGGGTCGGAGTTAATGACGATCTTACCGGTTATTAACATTTACAATTTTTTTAATAAAATTCCTCCCTCCTCTCAAATCAAGATTTTGTCGTTTTTAATAAAATACGATAACTGATGGCGCCGCCAAAATTATAAATGTTGCCGGGAATGTTGAGCAACTCTCGTCGCTGGTTTTGGCCCGCAACAGCAAAGGCCTCGGAAGTCCGTCGCAAAAACATATTCAACACTTAAGATAGTCGTCCGAGTAACGTAGGACTTATACATTGGTGAGAACCAACTTTGTTAAAATTAATTTTTACCGATGGAGAACGGAATGTTAAGAAAAGATCTGTTCGAAGTTGCGACTACGTAATGTCTAAAATTGGTGTGACGGACATATTTGGGAACGAGTCAAAAGTAACATTGCCAAATTATGTAAAGCCATAAAGGACGATGGACTAATCGTCATTCCGCGTGGAAACAATTCTTGGATAAAAACGTTAAAATTTCTTTTTCTTTCGGGGAACGTCATATCCGTAAGTTTTCTAGAAGCGATAAAATGGCGTACGTTGCTACTTTCTTCGGACCCTCTTTGGATAAAAAATACACATGTCCCGAACTATTGCCGGACCGAGCCGTCGACGACAGGCACGACGACCGAGATAACGATAATAAATAAAGAAATAAGCCTCTAACTTCAAATATGTATTGTATTTTATCACAGTCGCTGTTGTTTTCGTCACCTTCTTTTGCGTCATAAACCCGAAATTTTTGAAAATTATTATTCGTACTAAAAATGAATAATCGACTGCACATCTTTCTATATTTTTACCACAAAAAACAATAGTTTAGTCGAGCCAGATTACTCACCCGAACCACTGCGCGACGTGGATCTCTTTCGTATATACGACGGCCGGGCCATTTAGTACTAACACCGGCTCCGTTCTCGTGTTTCTCCGTTTGGACAGGAGTACCGACGCCAACCGTTCGGCGTAATCTCCCAACGGAGGCGAATAGCGCGATTTCGCGCTTTCGCCGCCAATTTCCTCCGGCCGAAAGCGTAGTTTTGCTATTAATTCCGCCCCCAAACCATTAAAATCTTACTTCGGTCCCTTCCCCACTCGACACTTTCTCCTTCGTCCTCCTACGCCAACGAGGTTTATTTCTTACGATCCCGTCCGCTAAATCTACTTTTCCACCCGTTCGTCCTTTTGGCGGCGGAGCCGGTAATGGAACACCGGTCGTAAATTAATCCGCAATAAACGGCAAAACTACTCCCGGGCCCCGTCGGGCCGGCTTAAACCGGGCAAATAATTGCCGGAAAGAAGCCGAAACGGGGCACGACCCGGCCAGAGTAAACCGCCAGCGGAGGGCCCGGCCGCGTGGTTTCGGAAGGGTAACGACGGAGGCGGCACCGATTTACGATTTTTCCGCCGTCCAAAATGAACCCGGCCTCTTCCCCGGTAACCGGGAGGTTAAAATGTCCAAAAGACGGGCAAATTAAGCCTCTTACAGTGCAATAGGAAATTAATCCGCCCTAGGGGAAACTCCAAGATTTTTTCGGACGTTTATTAACCGAGGCGGATAAGCGGAAAGACGTCCGGACAATCGTAGTCGAAAGGTATTAAATTGAACCGGGCCGTTTCCGGTTTAATTTCGGTCGACACTATCGATATTTAAGATTTAAGTGTGTAACTGTCTGACGGCACCGGCCGAGTCGACCGGTTCCGGTTTGATCGGTCGTCAAACTTAGACCGGGAACGAATTCTCTGGGCTTGCTTAGCACGCACCGCATACTTACGAGAAAGTTTTGACTGTCGATATACTTTTTATATGAGAACAAATACGCCAATAATAATTTATTCTAACGTGCAAACACTCTTATTATTTGTGTTTGCTTGTGCATTGACAGCTAGCACGAGCTGTTTTAAGTCTGCGGGAACTCGATCGCTCGGATCGCCCGTGTGGACGTTTGCCGCGGCAAACGAGTGCGCTCGCGTGACGTCATTGGAAGCGTTTAACGCGGCCAGATTGTATCGAATGCTGGCGGTAACCGTTCAGCGTACAGTACGTGTCTTGTGTACGGGAGCGGTTTACGTAGAGATTAACAGGGCTTAAGTTCCGGGCCCCGATTGTCGAGGGCCTACAAAATTTGAATTATTATCATAAATTTTTAATACTGTTTCATTATAATATATTTCGTGTGTAGATATAATGGGCTTTACGGTAGTCCATATTTGTTTATTCGCACCAAATAACGTTTCTGCCTATTGTTTAGTGCTAGAGATAACCCTATAATTTTTATAACTTTCAGCGTGCCCAAAAATTTTGGTTAGGATTCGCCCCCGAGAAGCATCTGTTACCGTCCGTAATTTTCTACTCTTCGATAATAATACCATAATAATTATTTCTTCCTATATAGTTGCCCCAGTCTTGTCGAAATGCGTTGTCACATTATGCCGAGTAAGAAAACGGCAATCTGATCGTAACAGAGTTAGTTCGATTGGCCGGTTTGTTTGTATTCCTTTGGGCAGTAGTTACTGTCACGTCGTTCGCGTACAGTACCTACTAACGTCCCGCGGTTATATTCTACAGTTTCGGGACCGCATCGTCCGCGTAAATGTTAAACGGCGTGGGAACCGATATCGAACCGTGCCGACCTTTTGTATTTGTACCACTCGTCGGAAGAGTTATAAAGCATCACTTCAAAACTTGTATTCTTTAAGTAGGGAGAGAACCGCAGATTTGTATTTGTTCTAAAGCCACGATTCTCCACTCGTTGCGTTAACGTTTCGTTATTTTCGGAGTGGAATAGTTTAGTTGAGTTCCGGAGATCGACGTGACTGCTTCGTAACATTGTGGTAGTTTGTTCTAGTGTTCCATACGGATCCCTATTTACGGAAGGCAAACGGCCTTCCGTAATTTATATGTTTCTAAAACGACGTCGTACTTTTATAAATTGTTTTTTCTATTGTTCGTCCCATCGTAGCACGGGCCCGTATTGCGGATTGGTTATATTTTTAATATATGACGTCGCTGTTTTTATGCGTGGGAATGACTTTATAATTTCCAAACTTAGAAGAGTGGTATTATTTGAAATATGGCGCCAATGTGTGGCAGGTTCTTCGATAACTTGTCATTGTATGGTAATTTTGACGAAATGGATACGGAAAAACTTTCTTGCGGATATTATTTGTTGCATGGACGATATCGATCGGGAATACAATCGGCCCCTTGTCGACCGAGGCTATTCGTAACAAAAGCTGGTCTAATCCCCAATGCCGCCTTTGTATTTTTTTCCTGGATTTTAAGCTATTTTATATATAAATTTTTCTTCTTTAAAGCAGCCTATATCGGACGCCACCGCCAGCCTGTGACGGGCGTAGGAAAAGAAAAACAGAAAATGAAATGCAATACTGTATTACGAAGTTTGCTGAAAAGCAAACTAAAAATATAAATAGAAAGTTAGATTCGTCTTGTCGTCTAGAGTCAATAAAATGGTTTTTAAGTAAACCTTTTATACCTATTTTTATCCCAGCATTTTTCCCGTGTGGGGTAACTCTTTATTTTATTCTATTTTCATTTTCGGCAACGTGTCATTTCGTTCCTTAGTGGACGAACGTGTCGGCTCGAAGATGGCGGTTTGGGTCGACCGGGCAGACAACCGGCGGACGACGGGCGGAATTACGTCTTTCGCCTTAATGACTTCTGTTTACGAAATATTACTATTTTTAAAGATAATTTGCAACTTGCAGAAAAACACAGAATGCTTTAGACTCCGGCCGCGAGCAATTATTTAATTAATCGCGGGATCACTGGCGCTGCGCCCGGATGCCGAATAAAGTGTGCCGTACACAGTCGACGTGTGTAAGAGCCTTTGTAACTTATATAAATTGATGACGAACGCGTCCTCTGTAGAAGAATGAAAATGCAAATACGCATTTTGTTGATACAGTAATTTACGGGTTAATTGTCTTACGAGTGTACTGTACGCAAATACGATCTGCCATCTCGAGGTAGGTTGGATGGTCACGTATATACTTGAAATTATATGTGTTTCCTAACCTTTTCTTCTGACAACATTCCCAAAAACATTTTTGGAACTGCGCGAATTGCACGTATTCTTAAAATAATACGTCGCATCTCTAGGATTGCAATGGCCCCGGACTAAGAACCATTGGTATAAGATACGGGCGTCCACCAAGGAGGGCGAACGGGGCGCTTACCCCTTGAGGTAGAGTAAAACATTTTACGAATTATAATTGCAAAAGTTATCGAGATACGTAACTTTACATCTCCGACCGTGGGACCGTTTGTCTGTCTTTTTGTATCTATGCAATACCGGATTCTATAATCTACTTGTAAAAAAATCCAAAGTAACTAAAAATTTATTGATGCATAGTGATTCGGGGTAAGATGCCTAATTTTTGTTATTCTCAAACGGTGACGTCAGATACCGTCATGTGTTTGTGCTGTGAGGGGCTAGCCGGGGGTACGTAGTTGACAAAACTCGTGTGCCAGTTAATCGGCTTCCAGTCGATTAAACTGGGCCGCGGAGTCGAAGGACGGCTTCCTAAGACTTTAATGAAAAACGGGATTCCGTGAGGATCCCCTGTAAGTTGTTTTCCAGACACCAGTCTAGTTATAGCGTTAGACACTCTAACATTGGTTCGAGAGGAATTTCGACTGGGGGGATCGCGAGTAGGTGGATAGGACGTAGGCTCGATAGTGAGACAAAGATGAGACCGTGTTTAAAAAACAATAATAAGATTTAATAAAACAAATTAAATGGATTACAAAATAATATATTAAACCTATCTCGCGGAGAGAGAGAGTTTACATAAATCCGCAGTTGTATACTATCTTATCAAGTTCGGATGATATCGAGTAAAATCTTGGGATCTGTAACGAGGACTTTTCAGTTTAGAGTTCTTTTAAGAATCGGTGGACATCTTCAACGGCGGACTGGAGAGACGTCTTCCTGGTTTGGAACGGATCTTCTCTTCTCAAGGATCGGCGGCGAACTCTGAGGATCGTCTTCTCTCGAAGATCGGCGGCGAACTCCCCATTCAGAGCGCGAAATTCGGTATATTTTTGGATTTTGTCCAATCAAAATAAAGTATTTTCTATACGTCAAGGAGGGGTGAATCCTCGGATGACGCTGAAGTTTTGCGATAAATGCAGTGATAAGGGTTTGGTAAAAAGGAAATTCAACCTCTCTTGCATCGGAAGTATGTCGAAACATCTTCCTTTTTTCTTAACCGAAAAATGGGAGGTGTTTGGTCCTTTTCCCAATTAATTTAGTACGAAATTTAAGAAACAATATTTTAATTCATAGAGATGTCCAATCTCTTATTTTAAAGGAAGAGAAAAGCTAAACCTTAACACTTTTAGAAATGGGAAACGAAAGTTCTGTGTACTTCCGTTATCAGGACGTTTCCGAAGGGCAGATCTCGCAGTACGATGGATCGTTGGGCAAATATTGAGTGCGGAAAGCTAAAGTTGGCTACCGTTACCACATTTTCTACATCCGAAAAGAATAAAGCGAGATAAGAACCAAGTTTCCTGTCGTGAAATGTTTTGAGAGTAATTTTAAAACTAAAAGTTAAAATATAATTTATTAAAAATTACGAAACACAATTAAAATGTGCGATGTAGTCAAGGTTCTAAGGTTTCCATTGTCAGCTACCGTCGATTCCCATCCGACACGCTGGAACACGTGACTCCACTAGGCATCTTACCCCGACAAATGGGAAAAATGCCACATTTCTCTTGGGATAACACCTATTTTCAACAAATGTTTGTTTTCTCGTTTTATTGCAGGATATGCATAGAAATTATATAAGGACTTCTCGAAAAGGTTCTTGGACCGAAGAAAGCTTTCAGCTATCTATTGAGCGCGTTAGAACGGGCGGGAACTTAATAATACTTATATACTGAGCTGTTACACTTATAAAGTGTTTCGTACTAAATATGCAATAAATTAAATTTGGTTAAGATATTCGAAAATTAATATTATGCAATTATATTTGTTATTTTACCCCAATGGCATTTGGCATCTAATCCGGATACTCGGGCGAGATGCCTAAAATGCCAGACAGTGAAGAAGTCGTCGTTGCAAACACAATACATAATTTTTTTTTTGATATACTCCGAAGTTTTATTTGGAAAACATGTTTAAGAATATGATATTTTCGTTAGAGGCCCCCAAAACCCAAATTATCGCTATAATTTCTTTCGCAAGCAAAACGTTAGGCATTTTTCCCCGATCCTCTATTTGTTTGTCTTCGAGCTTTGTTTCCTGGAAAATTTTCTGCCAACGTCCGTAGTAAATGATGATCGGAAATACTGTTTTTACCTTTTTTATTTTACATATTTAAAATGTTTTGGAAAGAGGGTATCAATGCTGAAAAGTGTATTATGCTTATTACATAGATGAATAATTCCAAATTGTTGTAGTTAACTTTTTCCAGATGATTGTTCTAACGTAATTTTCATCAATTGGATAAATTTGACACAACTTCCGCGCGTTAGATAAACTAGCAACCATTTTAAAATATCTGGTCACTTACAGCTCTCGCCGACCGAAATGGATGTCGAAATAGGCCTATCTTGCCATTGATACACGGATGTATTTTTACATTCGAAATTCTTTTCGGGTTTCTTTGAATATGAGCTGATCGCAGCATTCCGGCACGTGTCCAAAGAGATTTGACCAGCGTCGTGGCATAGGAGCGGTTACTGCTGTATTCTACACAAAGCATTTCAAAAACAGACCTACACACTGGTGGAGAAATGCCAGTTTTAGAATTCCTGACTCTTTTTGAAATTGCTGTTTGAAATAAGAAGTGTAGGAAAAAAAGGGGTTAACAGAAGCTTTGGGATGGTTACCGTATTATGGTCCGAGTCATTATTCCGTCGTTAGAAGAAACAGAGCAAACATCTATTAAAACATAGGGATAGATTATGTTTCCGAATGAACCAAAGAGCAGAAACAAAAATATTCCTGGAGGCTTATTGAAATGGTCGACTAACAGGCGTTAAGTTCGGACTGATGTTAAAATCGTTAAACAGATAGAGCCTATCACTTAGGATTCCGAAGAATTTATCGGGGAGACAGTTTTGATAAAGTTCAGTCTACGCATATGAACGCGTAGCCACTTCCATATAGGCTATAAGGAAATTAAAACAGACCGTCGAGTGCAGAACTGCGGTATTCTATCCATCCTCGGGAGAGTCGAGCGCTTCTGCCTTTTGTTTGGTTGAGAAAGGAAACGTTTTGTCTTCAAAAGTTCATTTAAAAAATATGAAATTGGGCCATATCTTTTAATCGACCCGATAACCCAGGTTATTCTTATCAGCATCGAGTCCGGGAATTAATGCGCATTATTAATAGAAATTTACGTGATGTTACATTATCGACACCATCTCGAGCCATAATTACTACTTTTAAAGATTCCGGATGGGAAGTTAATATAGACTATACGATTAATTTCGTAAGTAAAATTATATTCCCCATTCCTCTTCGTGGTAAATTTTAAACATAAATTTTATTGTCAATCTTAAAGCTAATCTTGTCATTTGCCATTATCGTCTATTGTAGATTTTAATTTCAAAATAAAAGAAAACAAACAACATAAATTTCTTTCTTTTTTTATTATCATTGTATAGGGGAAGGTGAGGCAAAGGGAATCGGTTAACTTTTGATTCGAGTACTTTTAAATACGCTCGGCTTCTGTATTTTACCCAGTTATCAGCTAAACATTCTAAATTCTTGTACTACTTAGTAAAATATCCACTTTGTCAGACAGAGTGGTTAGAGCGGATCACCAGTGAGGGACAAAGCACCACCACGGCATTTGAAACGTTTCCGCAGCTTTTCTGGTTGACATTTCATTCCTCTATTTTTTTCAATGCTAAACCATTTTGGCCTCGGACCACGAATCCCGTGTGGGCTTTTTAGGTAATTTAGAACCATCTAAACGACGTATTATTTTTTATATTACTGTATGTCGGTAGTTTGCTATAACAGCGCAGTGTAATAGCTTAATAAGACAACAAACTTGTTTTGGTGGTTATTTTAACCGCGAGATAAAGTGGAAACCCATTCACTCTACCTCACAGCGCGCGATTCATTTTGCCCTCGATGGAATTCTGGTCAAATCATTCTTTCCACGCAGTTAAAAAATAAGTCTAACATAGAATTAACGCGCTCTGAAAATAACACTAAGATACGGTCGACGTATCGAAACAATGACCTAAATCTTGTTCATTTTGTTTTAAATACTAGCTAGGATATATTTGGATGGATAAACTTTTTTAAAATGTTACAAAAATGCGTAATTCAACTTACCTCGCTCACTCGGAAGCCCTATCACCAAACTATAAAGGGTGAAAAAAAGTTACGAGAGTACACTAAGCTTAGGTACCGACACTATTGCCAACTGCGAAATTGCGTGGTTAAAATCGCCGCGAACCGCTTTGCCTCCCCTAGTCACTTTCCCTCACCCTCCCCACGCAAACATTAATTATTTTACACATCACTAAAGTTACACGCGATTGTTAACGACCTTCGTCGGCAATGGATTTTGTAAGTTTACTAAAGCAGCAACTACTGGAGCAATTTCCTGTACAGTACAATCGGATTTCATCCTTCGTATTAGAGTATCCCTTCGTTCTTTGGATCGAACGTAAACTGTAGCTCGTGCTATTTGGGTTATCAACTTCGGTTTCCGTTTTGCTAATAGAGGTTTGTAAGGAAAGGTGACAGGTTAATAAAAAACACCGGCATACAATTGTTAACTTTAAACCCGGATGTCCTCGCGTCGGCCGAGAGGTAAGGACATAAATCTAAAATTCCAGACTTCGGAATGACATCCTCGTTAGAAATTGAGCCCAAATAAGTATGTACAGGTATAGGCCTACCTCGAGTTACGTCGTCCTCGATTATACGTCGTTTGTCAAAAAAGTATACGGAAAAATAAAAATCGAGTTTAAGTCGTTTTACTCGACTTTACATCCGTCCGCCACAAATATCGAAGTCGTAATATCGCTAGAAAAGCGTTAAAAGCGCGTAAAATCATGTTAAAATATGTACATTTAGAGTAAATACTAATATAATCATCGTAAATCCTAGAGAACGAAACACGAATACGTCCGTGTTTCTGTGTCGTCGTTTTATTTAACGGTCTTTAAGTGCTCGTTATTAACGTTTTCCACCGTAGTTTCGAGTAAGTCGAAACTACGGTGGAAGACGTAGTTTCGAGTTTACCGACGAATTTACTTGCGTAGTTACGACTTACGTCGTAACTACGCAAGTAAATTTGACTTACGTCGCCTCTCCTGGAACCAATTACCGACGTATGGCGAAGTTTACCCGTATAGCTTAATATTGAAAGAGAAACAGAGAAAGTCGAACAAAATTTCATAAAATATGTCTTACAGACTATATACTGTACAGTCTTTCGGTCTTTTTCGAAGTATCAAATCCGAAGGCCAAATGAAGGAAAGATGGAGTTTCCCTCAATTTAAAAAGGATAAGGAAGAGTTGATGTTGAAAATCAATATTTATAACTGGAAACTCTTACAAATTCTAGTAGTAACAAACATCGAATTACGTGGTAAACTACGTGGTAAACGTGGTGTTGGACAGCGCGTGTTTTTCGTTCTTCTCTATTGAAGAGGAAGCGACCAACTTTTTCTTCTTCGCAATACATTTAGCATTTGCCTTCTCCAAACGGACGCGCCGCCGTTGGCGGTGACGTCGAACTCCGCCCGAGTATAGACACAGAGAAACCGACGTGGCCCAACTACCAGTTTCTTCTTCGAGTCTATTGTTGGCCATTTATCTTTTCACCCTTTCTTTTAACGGTGCGATATATTTTTACGCCATTATTTTCCGAAACGGTATCCAAAAATACGTCAGATTATACGTCGGAGACGGATAATATCGTATTAACCAGGAAAGGACACAATCGAAAGAGAAAAAGGTGCGAAACCAGACCCGGTCTATCCGAAACGATACGTCCGAACACCCGAAAAAGATAGGTGGACGCGCAAAAATTCGGGCCCGGCTCAAAACGGGTAAGAAGCTTTTAAAGTGTAAAAAGAACGTAATGCGAGAACTTCCGAGGCCAAAGTTCTCCGGACGTAAGGTTCGAAAATTACGGAAAGTGCGTAATCGGACCAGCCAACGACGAAGGCAGACGAGCCTTTGGCAGCGGGCAGGCGGCGGTAGAACGCTCGTCGGCATTCTCGAAGGAACCGCATCCGTTCCGACAGTCCGGGCGACTGCCGGGCATCCGACGAAAGGTTTAGAAAGTCTACGATGCTTTTAAATCTGTCAAAAAATTTTTATACGTAACGTAAAGCCCGGAAAGGGTTCCGGAACACCTCCGATAGAAAAATTGTACCGTACGAAACGAACACCGGCAGATTTTCCCTTATACCAAATATTCGATCGGTTGGAGTGGCATACGCATAATTTATTGTTATTTCTTTGACGGTTATTGAAAAATTAAATAAAGTAACATTTGTAAACATTCCCGCTCTTTCCTAATTACTCAAATTAAAGACGCCACCGGCCATCGGCCTTTAGGAAGTTCGAAATTCGATTTCCACCCTCTTTGGGAGAAAATCGGGCCTTTCCCACCGACGTGGCGGAGGAATGCGTAAATTTTTAGATTTTAGAATCCGGGTGCGAGAAACGAAATTACAGGAACGACGGTAAAGGCGGAAGATAAACCGGTGCCACGGTTAACGTAATAAATTTCTTACTTTTGAACGGTCCGAGGAAATAGGGGTCGAGGGTGGAAAAATTACGCTCGACCTTTGCCCGGAATCGGTTTCTCTATTGGGTCGGAGCCCGGCCGACGGGTCGGACACGTGGAGTTTTCGGGGTATTTTGACCTTAGTGACATCTAAATAGGGACCAGTCTCTCTTAAAACACCTCTCGGCAGACGGTCCACGCCGTAACCGAATAAAACCCAATCGTATTCGGTTTCCCAGAATGCCTAAAAAGCGGACCGACACCGGAGTCTCGGGATAAAACCCCGACAGTAATTTACGCAGTAAAAATACATGGAAGAAGTCAAAAATCTTGTCTCGGCCGCTCGTTTCTTGACCAAGCCTCTGTTGTAATTTGCCGTGTCGCGGCCAGAAGACGTTTTAACCGAATTACGTCGTTCTTTACCCAAGCGTAGCTTCGAAGAAAAGGTCAAACCCAGATACGCGAAGATTTGCATTTTCGGGTGGTGGACGGCCACCGAGACGGCATTTTTTTGTATTCTTCGATATACTTTTTCTAAAAGATGTTGGCTTCGGGAGATCGGGCGGTAGACTTCAGTCCCGGGGCGTGGGAGCGGAACTCGTCGGGCTTTAAGGAGAGTTTTAAAAATCCGTATTTTAATATTCTGTTAAGTTTTACTAAGGAATGAAAAAATTTACTCTCCGTAGCCCGCCGGCTTTCGATTCCACTCCCTCCCGTTTTTTCCGGATGGCTTCCTCCGGCGATTTCCGCTTTCCGCCGTAAATCGCTCCCTGGGTTTGGTCCGGCCGAAAGGCCGAGCGTGGGCGGATCCGACCCCTTCGACGGGAGAAGGAGGGATGGGTGGCGCTTTCCCCATCCGGTGGCAGTCTTCCTTTCGACCTCCCGACGTCTCCGGAGGATTCTTTAAGGTCGGTGACTTTCTTTCGGTAACTGCGTCGTCGATTAAATACCGGCGATTTTTCTTCTCTCCGCCTCTCCGGCCGGATAAAAGTCTCCTCCCCGCCTTTCCTCCCGACGTCGGCGGGTTAACAATTTGCTTTACGTAGCCAGAGGGTAGCGAAAATGACGTCACTAGCAGATACCGCTACACGTGGCTGCATTATAGTTTCCGCTCGAGCTAAACGTGGACGCCGTAATCTATTCTTTCATTTCAGTTACAGCCGAAAGTAGTGTTTTAGTAAAAGAAGTAGGGGATAACAAAAAAGACACACGAAGAATTCAGCATTTGTCTTTTCGAAGATGTGAAGAAAGTAGAGACACGAGACGAACATTGGTGTCGAAGTAGTGGTATTTTCCTACCATTTAGACGACTGTCGGAGTCATTCTAGAAAATTTCGTCCGTCCGTATTTTTATCGACAGTCATCGACTTTTTCATTTTCACGACATAATATCATAAGCGTCCATTTTGCTTCACGTCAGAAGCGGAGTAAAAGCTGCTGCAGCCAGGCGATAGAGCTTCATTTTAGAAGCACTTGGCCGCGTAGCCATCCAGCAGCGCCGCGAACCTACCCAACCGGGCGAGGAGAAAGGGACCGAGCCGTTCTATATAGGTAAACGGGAGCGTCATAAAAGTCTAGAGAAATTCTCTAGAAAAATTTATCCGGAGACGTTAAAGATTAAGTTTATTGGCTCGACTATTCGAGTGAAAAGAACTACTTAATATAATTGAGGCAAAGAACATAGCCGTAGGTACTTTTCGAAGCATCCGCGGTCCGTAAAAATTGAGTCGGGTGGAAATCTGGTCGCCACTCTCGAACTTACGTACTCGTTGCCGGACCGGTGTGGGTTAGCCAACCGCCGTTGATTCTTTTCCCATTAATTCGGACGTTTACCGTTCCACATTTTCCTATAAACTAATCGAGAGAAAAGTTTCCGTTCCGCCGTTGGCCATATTTTAACGGCGCGCTTTCTTCTCGACGGGAATAAACTCCGCCTCTACGCCACGGGACCGACCATATTTCGGCGGGAATCGGACGAAAACCGTCGGTTTAAAATTATTAGTCGGTCCTAACCAATCGGTCAAACTCTCCGGACTAATACTTTTAGGTCTTGTAGGCGGAAATAATATCGGCCTTATTAATGCTCTACGTGCGGGACCGCCGACATCGGTGGACATTATCTTTTAGACCGACCCGTAGTAGAAAAAGAAAGAACAGAAATAAAAATCCACTCCAACGCAAAGGCCGTGTGACTGAAAATTATTAATCGACGATGACGAGATCTTTACCTTCTACACAAGAAACTAATCGACAAAACGTTTAGAAGAATTAAGATGTTCGACAGATAATTCTTCAAATTGGTTTGTATATAGTTGTAAGGGGTTTGTCTTCTGGACAAGGCGCTTTAGAAGCTTTCCCTTTCGAGAATGTTAACTGGCGCTTTCGACGTAACAATTGTGACGCCACCTCTTTCCATTAAAAAGCTTTGTAATTCAATTTTGTATCCGACTGCCAGTTGTGCCCGGCGGTACTGGAAAAGTACGAGCGTGTACTGTACTGTACCTGTTAATATAAGATAGATAGTCTATTCCGGTGGCCTAGGCCGGGTTCGGGGCCCGGTGAATTTGGCACCCGGCAAATCTTCGATAGCCAAGCGGTGGGCGGAAATTCGCCTCCTTTATTTCTTTTTCTATCATCTGGACGCGAGTGGAGAAAAACAGGACGGGGTAAAAGGCGACGGTGGAAAAACGACCGGGGATCCCCTCCGCCACGGTCGAACGGGCGGCCCGGGCTCGGGCCACGGAGAGCGGAAACCGCCTTTCCCTCTCCCCACGGCGGAGGCCGATTTCTACCCGTTTGGCCAGAGATCATCGGGGCGCGTCGCCGAAAATCCGGCGGAGCCCGGCCGGAAGTCCGCGGACTTACCGCAAAGTGATGCTCGGCGGGTTTAACGCTTTCTTTACGGGTGAAGAGGGCGGTGAAAAGACGGTTCGAAGAGGTTTTACGGAAACCGGGGGAAAATAACGGCCCGCAGCTGGCTTCCCACCGACTCGAATCCCTTTCCGGACCTTTAACGATTATACCTTTAACAGTAAATGTTGGCCGATTTCCACCGATTTTCCACCCCCGGTCTAGACGCTGTTTCTAAAAGTGTTTCTGGCGTTTTATAATTTGCCCCGTTTGTTAGTCTTTTCTCCGAAGATTGGCCGAAGACGGTCCCGTTTTGTACTTTGTTCCGAACCAATAAAGTCTTTTATTGTATGTTACTTGTCTTTTGAAACGTCATTATTTAATATTTTTTAAATTCTCGTCCGCTATAATAAGACGAGCGATGGCCGCGGTAACACTTTTACAGAAATTTCCGGCGAGTGGTTGCCGCCCGCCACGATTACGGCAATAAAAAGCCGGGATCGAGACGCGTATCACCCGGCGTGACTGACGAAAGGAGGAAATGACGTCGTCGGTTCGATATTCGGAATCCGAACGTCTGCCTGGGTTTCGTTACGAGAAAAGATTCTTCGATCTTTCTGCTCGTTTCTCTCGCGAAAATTTATTACGTTGGTAAACTGCAAACAAAGTGTCCGGCGGCGCTTCTCCCTTTCTCTTCTCCTTTTAATAAACGATACCCGCAATCCCGCGCCGAGCGGGCCGATACCCGGTGGCGCCCCGGTCCCCGGCCCTCGGATCCCCCTTCTTTCGTCCGAGTCGGTCTCCCACGGGCGGCGCGGCGTCGGCGGAAACGGCCCGTCGTCTCCGACGGCGGAGGGAAAATGTTTTCTCCGGAGGTTTTGTGGCCGAGACGGCGATGGCCCGTTGGCGCCCGAAATCAAAACACGTCGGACAGAAGAGGACGCGGAGAGTCTCGAATTACCGGCATTGTTGCGGCCGAGAGAACCACGCCTCCCATTGTGCGCCCGTCCCGGACCCTTCACTGCCGACCCGTAATTGTCCGGGCCAACAATAGCCCCGCTCCCGGCGCTCTCGGGTTTCGGCACGCTCGCGCTTCTCCCGGCCCGTGTTTACAAACCGCGGCGCGGATAATTAAGTTAAGAGGGGTCGAACCCTCTCCTCCTTTCCGGGGCGCGGGCCTTCTCCCTTCCTCTCCCGCTCCGCTTCCGAGGCCGGCAGGCTCCGAAAGATACGTTTGGCTCCAGACTTCGAAAGGAAGAAATTTCTTGGCCCAGCCCGACCTTTCTTTCTTCTCCTAACCTGGCCCGGCGCTTTCCGCAGCGGTTTAAACGGGTTTTCTCTTTCGGAGTGCCCTTCGGTTCCCTTCCACCGTCGAGGAATCGGCGGATTTTCCCGTAATTACTCTGGCAGTCGGAGAGCCTCTTCCTTCGTCTTCGTAATCAATAGAGCTATAAAGAGTTTGTCTACTATCGAAGCTTTGTTACATTTTAAACAATTAGTTACTATGGAAGTTAACAAATCCCATAACTAGTATCGGTATTTGTCGATCTTCCTAAGGCTTTTATCGTCGTGTCGATTTAGCGGTTCTCCAAAACGAATGGAAAAACGTAGGATCGAAAGGTACACCATTGCGCCGTTTCTCGTCTTACTCGTTAAATCGTCAAAGTGAACAACTCTACTTCAGATCCACTTATTCTACCAAAGGAGTCCCTCCAGGATCCGTTTTAGGTCCCTTACTATTTTGAATTTCTCCCCGAAACCAATCTTATAACGATGCGGACGATATTGTAATATCATATTAGGACTCGACTACCAGGCACTCCAGATAATTTAAACAATATATTTAAAAAATTAATTGAATATCCGAAAATTAATAATATGTGTATCCACACTGATAAGAGTAAATTTCTGTGTTTTACAAACAAAATTAGGCATGTATGCTTAATTTTATATTTTAGGCCTACATATAGGCTATATATATATAGCCTATACGATCAATTGCGAATTAAAAGAAATAATAATGAAATCGGTCGAGTCGATAACTTTCACGACCTAGACGTTAAGATAGACCGGTGTTTCTCAACGGGGCCGATGTAGGCGATTTTCCACGATGGGGGCGATTAGTAACAATTTACATTTTGGGCGATATAGTAAAACATTATATTAAGAATAATTAGATATTTTATTCGTTATATCGTACAATAATTAAACAAGTAACATTATTCTAATCGCTAGTCTATTCAATGCAATACGAATTTAAGGGCCGAGGTTAATGCCCGACAAAATTTTTTTCGAGTGAAGGGGACGATACTACGTAACGGCTTTATTCAAGGGGGCGACGATTCGTTACAGGTCGAAAAACACTGAGATAGACGATAAATTTCCACGAAATCGGCACGTAAACAGTTTGACTCGGGAATTGGCCAAATTTACAGGAATAACGGAAAGGATACGGTCAATTTTAACTTTTAATTCGGTTAAACATCCTTACTAAACTCGCATTGAAGCAAAACTTAAATACGGAATAAAGTAAATGGACCCCGTTTTTAAAAATTGCTATATTTTTCTTATTTATAGCGATACTGATGAAAAATTGTACTATAGTATTATGACGACTGATATATAATAACGATAAGTAATAGTATAAATGTGAAAGGCACATAAACAAATCCGTTATTAATTAATAAAAAAATATGCAAGCGGTCCATCTATCCTATATCACTGTGGGTTAGTTGGACTAGCTATACGGGAGAAACAGACCCGCGTAAAATGACAATGCGAACGAAACAAAACATTAATGATAAAACTTCATTGTCCGATTTAGTACATTTTACATTTTTTCACGTAAATTCGTTTATGCCAAATTAAAATTGTGACCAGTTTAAATATTACGGTCGTAACATTTTTAACTTTATTTAAGTTTGCTAGTTTTAGACTTTTTCCCATACAAGCCACATTTATCGCCATTTGTTTATCATTAACGAATTACTGCGCTGTACCGTATGTACTGTACTGTACACGCGACATTGTAGTTTAACGTTAGTCGTACAACTTTGCTTATTTCTGTATCAAAATCGCATAAAAATGGTCCGTCTCTCCAGTCTAGAACTCCCGAATGGCGGAGAGACATAGACCGGGCTGCCGCCACACTTCCGTCGAAACCGAAACTATTACGCTTCGTGTAAGACACGGGTCGAAAAATATCGTCAGTTAACTCGGGTATTATCTTATCATCTAAAATATCGAAAAACTTTTGATTCCTCCATTTGTATTTCGCAGTTTATTAGCCGAAATACCAGCGCAAAGATGGCAAAAACAAAACAGTATATTATTCGCATCTATGGAGAACACGTGACAATACCATCGACACATTCTAGCCCACGGCTCAAGAAATACCGTATTCGACTGGCTCATCTCACCCGCTGGTCCAGCTCTCCCAGACTTATCAATTCGGGGTTCCTCTTCGTAATATAATTTAAATAATTTGAAATATAACAAAACCGTTTTATCACATCGATTCGTAATCGGTACTATAATGATTCTGTGTCTACCTATTACGTTCGAGATAAAATACGGTATTAACTTTTTATGAAAAGCGCCTACGTTTGGACTGTTTTAAGTTCCTTAAGCGAGAAAAAACCGTCTGTTTTCTTTTCGATTTAGTCAATAAATATCCTCGACCATTCCTAATGGGTCAAACTAGAAATTTGGGTATATTCGGCGGGCCACAAAGATACTTTATATAAATGTATTCTTTTAAAAAGTTCAAATTGAGAATATCAAATTTTAATAAGAAATATATAATCACATGAAATGCTGTATTATCTACATTAAACAAATTATACTCGCACAGAATAAAAATAAATTCAATGCGATTTTTGACATTTCCTTCCTTTTATAATATTGTCAACAACTGCGTTTATGGTACTAGACATAATTCTAGCAATGTTAGGTAAATGGGAATCACTCAACCTATTTCTTTCGGCGGTTTTAATGTTTTTCGTGCACGAAGGGAATCGTTGGCAACGGTGCGGGGTAGCACTGTTTTCTAGCATCGATTACGTCAATACGACATCAAAGTGTATCCGGTGAAACGAGAATAATTTTTACAACATTCTTTACCAAAATAAATGAAAACGTACCTAAAACTTTTAGGGTGCAGTGGGCCGCATAAAAATATTATGCGGGCCGCGGGTTGGACATCCTCGTCCTCGACCAACAAACTACGATTGCGAAACGAAAGAGAATTATTTCTTTCCAGAAATTGTACTCGCGGCGGGCCAAACGGCTGACAAGATTTCGGAATGGTCTACACAACGAAACCAGAGTTAAGCAATTACGAGCTTTTTAAAAGAAGCTTAAAAAAAGCTTTTTTAATTTCTTTCTTTTGCCTCTTTGTAGATTTTTTTGTTTTCTTACTCTCGTTTTCGTGTATTTTCATTAAACACGTTGAAAAAAGCCGACGGGTCAAACTGTGTTTTAAACTATTAACGAAATTCCTTCGCCGCTCTTCACCAAAGCCACGTAAGAGGAAAGAGCCGCTTCGTCCAACGGCGGACGGAAAGCGCCGAACCATTTACACTCGATCACGGAAACTTTCTCTTTATTTTCCGCCAGGAATCGTCCGGGTGGCCGAAAAGATACCGGATTCCGAACCCAAACCCGCTCCTTCCGGCAGATGGCGGAGGCCGGAAACGTCTCGGCCCGTCCGGGTGGGAGGAAAGAACGCCTCCGTTTCACCGGAAGTGGATCGAAGGGTAAGGAAGAAGAAAGACTAACTCCGGTAAAGTTCCGTCCCGGAAAGATCCCGGCCGGCCAACCTCCTCCTCTCCGCATTGTTTATGACGGACGAGGGCGGGACGGGAGGAATTTTAATGTCGGCCGGGCGTAGTCCCTCTAATTGTTAGCCACCGACGAAACGAATAATCGTCCGGTACCCACCTCCCGCCGAATTACGTGGCCGCGGATATTTTCCACTCCCGCCAACCGGTGCAACGGCCACTCACCGAGGTTTCGCGTAGTCGGCGGGGAAAGGCGACTCGGCAGTCACCCAGGGAAGCGAAATGTCGTAAAATCATAACGTAATAAATATAAAGTTTTGTAATAACGATTGTTCCGCGGCAAAAAATCCCAACCGGAAAAAGGGTTAACTAGAAATACGTTTAGCGTAAAATCGGATTTTGGACACGGCATAATTTACGAACCAGGTTAGTCGGAAATTACTCGTTCGGTCTTCCCTTTCCGGCGCGGAATAAACCGAATAAAGGATTTAGGAAACGGGCCAAAAACGAAGAAATACGTATCGTACAATTTTACTCGAGGTTATTTATCATCTACCACGTTTCGGTCGACCGTTCTTTTTCTATTTTTCCTTTTTTACGGCGGACATTCCGTATCCGTAGGCCATTTAACCGTAGGATTGCAGAAAATAAATTATTAAGAAACAGCGTAAACTGTTTAAAATTCGCAGAACGTGTTTAGTAAAACGAGACAAAAATTTCACGTCTGGGAGAGGAGTTGGCAAAGACGAGGCTGGCATGGCGAGAGGCGAAGACGACGTCGTTTATAATAAGAGAAATATTTGCATAAATATCAAAGTTTTAATACTCTCGAGTATTAAAAGAAAAAGCTTTCCCAAATGAAGAACATCGGTCATTTCTAAGCGGATGACCGATTGCTCTTTTACCTTATTCTATACAAGAAGAGGTAAATGCCCGGAAGCGTTGGCAAAATATCTTCGCTTCCAATTTCGGCAAATCACGAAACCGTTTGTCCTTCTCCGCATTTCGAGCAGATTCCGACATAATTATACCCGTACGCCTCCTTACCAGTCCGGGTGACCAGCGGTGGTTTCGTCCGCACGCTGGTCGGAAAGGTAACGTAACGGTTCTCGATGCCGTAGCGCGTGTCTCACGCGTAACGCTTCGGTAACGGTGATGGCGGCGGACGAAAAAAACCGATAACGTTCGATGTAGTAAAAATCGAATAAAAACTAAGAAAACTGAAAACATTCTGACTCGCGAGTGTAAAGAAGTCGTATGTATCGACGCTTGTATTATACGTTTCTGCGTTTCGGTATTAGTGGTTAATACTGGATATTGATACCGAAAAGACTACCGGATACCGTAATATATAGTAGTAGCGTTCTACAGACGCGAATACCTGGTTTTACAGATTTCCCTAGACTCGAACCTGGGTCCCGCGAGACGAGGCGAGAGTCGACGCCGTAACCCGAAGCGAGGAGAGCCTTTTTCGGAATATATGCCCGGTGACCCCCCACCTACTCGTAACCGGCGCATCGGAGATAAGGCTCGTCTTCGGTTATTATTACTCGCGTTTGACACGCCCGTCTTTAAATCTTCATTTATTGGTAAATTCCGGCTATCGACGTTTTAAATATTTATTCTTTAACGAGCTTTTAGAATTTTTGTTCTATTCGAAGGCCGATAAGTTGGAACGTCCCAGAAAAGTGGGTAAAATACGGGCGCGTGTCGATCGAAGAGTTTATAAGCGTAGAGCGGACGGGCGAACGGCGGCCGTTCCATTTTATACGTACTGTACGGCGGAGCCGTAACTAAGGTATGGCCAACGTAGCCCCCGCCTTAGGCGCCGATTTGATAAAAGCGCCAACGAGAAGGTTTCGGAATAATATGTATTCAAAATTAATAAAACAAAACAAGTCTATATTTATATTTATATAGTATTTATGATCTGTCATTTCTACAAACATATATTCCAAAAACAAACCACCATTTTTATTTTTATTTAATAACAAAAATTAAAAATTGTTTTTCTTCGCCATAGGCGTCCAAAATCCTAGTTACGGCACCGCTGTACAGTACAAATAGTAAATTTTAAATAAATTTAAATAAGTTTCGAGGACGTGTCCGTCACCGGCATTCTAAGTCGACCGTAATCAACCTTTTCGGAAACACTATTCTTTAATTCGTCACCCGTCTCTTCTTTCGTCTCCGAGTTATAACCAAATTTATATTTACGTTACGTTTCACTTTATTTACCCACCACCCGTCGGGTCTCCCGGTACTCGGAAGTTACGGAGAATGCCAGATAATTTCCATATTGCATCGAAATTAATAACGAGTAAAATCGTCGTTAAGTCCCCCCCTACTCGGATACGAAACACCACCCCTTCGTCTCTCCATCCGTCGACCTTTAACCACCAAAATTTAATAGCATTAATCCTTCTAATAACCGAACTTCCTTGCAAAATTTCAGAAATTTGACAAAAAGCGCGACAGTTATTACGCTTGAAAAAGAGCGAACGAAATCGTGCCCCCACACAGACGAGCGCGCGTACGCATCTACAGAATTTCCCCCTTTTGACGTTTCTGGGTTCCGGAGGTCTCGAAACGTGGATATTTGCAAAAAGTCCGCCGGGTCAAGTCTGACGCGATTCCGAAACTTTTTGCTGTTACCTATATATAAGTTTACTCGTCGATGACGGCCGAAGAAGTAAAGCGAAGAATTGATCTTACCGAAAGAAAAGAAAGAAAACCCGCAATTATTTAATGCGACATCGGCACAGTGCCGGGCTGCAATTTTTAAACTTATTTTTAATTTATTTAAATTAAAATATATGCTTTCCACCACAAATTACTAGTGGCTTGCCTCCGTACACCGTACTTTTCCTTTAACCATAGAGTCGGGCGGGTGGTCTATCTACATCTTTCGGAGAAAAATTTTTGAATTAAAATAACGCGACTTCGTGCGTAGTTAAGGGCGGAGCCTTCTGTCTCTAAGATTTTCGGATCTGGTCTCGTCTTTCATCTATCTAATTCCGTTCTCGAGATTAAGGAAAGACGGACAAACGGACAGACTGACGACAGTGGAATTTATAGGTCTACAATTTTTCAAATTGCAGCCCAAAAATTGTTCCTCGCTGTTAGAATATTCCACCCTCCCGAGAATTTTATTCAAAAATAAGGGAAGTAACAATGGAAAGAATGAAAAATTTCGATTATTACGAACCCGTCGAAATCTGTTTCTTAATATTTGTAATGAAAGTGGCAAAAAACATAATAGTCTCGGATACGGATGTCAATATATATATTTGCTTGTTTCCTTCTTTCTATTTTTCAAACCGAGATGCCTGTAAAAAGTTAAGGCCATAATATCTTAATAAGCGCCGGTTACTGCAGTATTTACCCCAATTACAGTGTAATAGAAGATACCGAATGCACAAAATTTTAGACGAATTTTTCTATTTTCTGCTTTCAAAAGTCCAACATATCGCAATACATCGCAATTTCTATCAGATTTCCAGTTATAATGTGTATAATAGTATATCCTCTTTGAACACAGGCTTTAAATAGAAAACTGTATTTTATTCTCCGGTCTCTTTTATGTATAACGGAGGGAAAATGTGGCGATCGGTCAAAAATGCCCCTCTCAAGATTTCTATATTTTTGGACTTAGGACGCTGTAGCGATATCGGACCTCCTCGTCCTCCCTCAGTTGCGGCTTGTCGGCCCGGGTCCATTTGCACTCGGTAATAAAGGGTTGTAAAAAGAAATAATAAATATAGAGAAAGGGTCATAAAACGGAAAAAAGAGAAAGGAGGAAGGACGGGAGAAAAAAGAGGGAGAGGGACAGAGAGAGGAGTTCGGGACACGGGAGAGAGAGGAAGGGCGAAGTGATGGTTTCTGAGAGTGAAATAAAGTTTTTTTTTTTTTTTTCGTGTAGACGTATTTGACTGTTTTAGTTTTGTGTGACGAACCGACGGGGCGGAATCCGCTGATTCGGATCGGGTTACCTACAGACGCCTCGAAACACGGAGAAATACAAAAAGAAGTTTTTTCTGTATATGCACTTGTGTGTGGAGGCACGATTTTCTTCAGTCTCTTCTAAGCTTAATAACTTTCGTTCTTTTTGTTGGAAATTTGTGAAATTCTGCAGGGAGATTTGTATATTAGGGGATTGATGTTATTAAATTTTGGTGGTTAAAGGTCGATGGGTGGGGAGATAAAGGGAGATAAAGTGTGTCGTATCGCGAGTAGGGAGGGACTTAACGAAGGTTTTACTCGTTATTAGCATTTACAATTTTTTTTTATAAAATCCATCCCTAGCCTTAAAAACGTAAAAATGTTTAAAATAAAATATTTAATGGTTCCAGAATAAACAGATGGCGCCAAAAGTTTAAATGTCGTCGAAAAAGTTAAGCGACTCGTTGCTGGGGTTTTTAAAAATGAGAAGTACTGTACAGTGTGTCCGTAGTTCAACAATTAAACACAATTATTAAATCGTTAACAACCTTTATATAAAATGCATAATTTTTCTACGGAGATATCATTTTATATCTCCCAGTCCCTCTTTTGTCTCAATACTTCTAAAGGATACATAAGTGTCGATAAAAGATTATGTTTTATTTTTACAGGTAAAGATATTTTGCCAACCGCTTCCGGGCATTTACCTCCCGCGTTTTGTATTTAAGCGCTAATAAGAAGGTAAAACAGGCAATCGGTCATCCGCTTAGAAATGACCGATGTTCTTCATTTGGGAAAGCTTTTTCTTTTCATACTCGAGAGTATTGAAACTTTGATATTTACGCAAATATTTCTCTTATTATAAACGACGTCGTCTTCGTCTCTCGCCATGCCAGCCTCGTCTTTGCCAACTCCTCTCCCAGACGTGAAATTTTTGTCTCGTTTTACTAAACACGTTCTGCGAATTTTAAACAGTTTACGCTGTTTCTTAATAATTTATTTTCTGCAATCCTACGCTTATATAGAGATAAAGAGTGTAAAATTCCTTTCGGGAATGATCAGAATAAAGATTATCTCGCTTATAAATCTTCCCGAATGGAAGTAAGTCGGAGCACTAAGTTTAAATATACACGCAAATTCGAAGAGAGTAGAAAGTTTCGATAAAGGGAAAAGTTTTTTTTAAAAGACGCGGCAGAAGGAGAATAAACGTAGAAAAAAGTGCACGAAATCGTAGAGGTGGGTAATTTCTCTACCGCCGATGGTCTCGAGGCGAGGTCGGAAAATTATAATAGAAGGAAAAGTCCCAGTTCGATTTGCGGATGCGCGAAGAAACATTACGCGTCTGAAGAAAATGATTACGATAGCTTCGGATCCGAGTTCGATAAACGAATTACGCGCCGTTACGGGCGCATATTGGACTTTGACGATTACTTTTTCGGACCAAACTGGGATAAACCCGTCCGACGGATATTCTCCGGAAGGTTTAAACGCCGCAATAACTCGTCCGACGAACGGGGGAAGAAACGTAAGTCTTTTGTCTGTTTTGGCTCCATCGGATGTCGAATGTAACACCGAAATGTAATCGTTTTATCTTTTCTGCGTGACGAAGAGATATCCGGGACTTTCTTTAATAACGAATAAGGTAAAATTTCACCATTCCGAAGTAATCGCATCGTATCTGTCCGAAGTCGACGTCCCTTACGGCTTTTAATCGTCAAATGCCATCGAAGAACGTTTCGCGACGTTTAAAAACTGTTATTATAAAGTGAATCCTAAACCCGCAACACCGTCGATCGTAATCGACGATACGAAACGGAGAAAAATGTTTGCGGGTGTTACGTGCTTGCGATAGAAATTGTACAAAAAGCGTATAATGGCTGGCTACGCGAAATTCAATCGAGCGATAGTCAGATGGGCGACGGTTAATTTGGCGACGTCGCTCGGACGACTTTTTACCCTTATCGAGCGTCTGATTTGGCGGATACATATGTTGTAAATATTGGTAATATATATATATATATGTAAATATTGTTAAAACTTATGAGGTACGAGTTATCTCCAAGTTAGGAAAAAAGCGTTCTGGAACAACGTACTGTACCGTAGCTCGGTTAATATTGCGTGCCAGAAACAAAACACATGGAAGAAAAGCGATTCTTTCGAAGAACTTTTTGTGAATTTTGTTTTAATGTGGATTGAATCGAATGTATAAGATACTGTAGTTTTAATTTAATGTACTGTACTGTACAGTACATTAAAACTTCTCTTACTCGAAGCTGCAGGGGTAGGAAAAAATTTCGAGTTAGTAAAGAATAGAGTAAAAATAAAATTGTATATCTCTTGCATTATATAAAGAATCTTTGATAGTTTTTTTTAATTTTTAAACAGCCCGTATAACGCCTTTCAATAAATGTTCAACGCGACTAACGGAATGGTACAGTACAGTTTTGCAGGTACTGCACAGTGTACAGTACATCTTGTCGAGATAAAGCGAGAGGACGTCTCGCTTTAGACCGGAACGTTATCTGAAAATTGGTGTTGGAGAGTAGATAAAACTGTCTGAAAATTTCGTGGAGATCCGATAATTAGGATCACTTCGGATCGAATAAATATTATAATTCGAGTCGGGGAAGTCGAAAGTAACATAAATCCTTGCGGGGGACCGTTAAACACTTCCACTTGGAAATACTTCGAGTTAAGAAATTCAAGTTGGAGATGTTAGCCTAAATTCCTAGACCTACCATTGTGACCTACCGAGTGTTTCGTTTTCTTTGTTTAATTCGTTCCTTAAAAAATATTATTTAAATTTCCCGATAGAAGAGAATGGCGATTTTAATAAAGAAAAGAATTAAAACTTTGTATTTTGTCTATTATGCACTTCTTATTTTGTCGCCCGGAGGACCGTCGCCGTCCCGTATGACTCGCCTCTGTTGTAATCTATTACCAATGAAATTATTCGTTTACTTCAGAAAAATAAATAGTTCTGTCAAATAATTCGTGACGTATTCTTCGTACTGTACCGTATTTACGGCAGCGTGTATTACGGTATTCTACTTTATTAATTTTAAGAAATCAGATTGCGTGTTCTTATAAATCGTGGTATTAAACTGTTTATCAAAGGAGACGTAAGACGAAACGGATGTAAGAGGAAATGAAACGATCAGACGCAACGTCAGCTGCGTAGTCTTTTAAATTCAAAAGTTAAAAGTTAGCGACGTTGATACCTGTATGAAATTATTACGCCCTGTTAGCGAATCGTCCCGAAGATTGGAAATACCGTAATTTCGTGTTTATTGTTTCGATAAAAATTTTAACAAAATTCTTAAAAAGACAATACAAACGTTTTGCATATAGAGGTGGATGAGTAGCCTCAAATAAAAGGACTCCGCCGTGGAACTGTTATCCCTTAACTGAGACGGTGCGAGTCAAAATGACCCTACTTAGTTGTTTCTATTTTCGAAGTAAATAACCAGACATTTTTTAACCCTTTATTTTAACGTTTCTAAATAAAATAAAATATTCCGTAGCAATAAGTTTAATGCATTTCTAAACATTCTTAATTTTACTATCTCGGCTTTTACGTATACATAAGGAAAATCATCAGATTTGACCCTCAGAGTTTTTTTTTTTTTGTAAAACTTCACGTTTTGAAACCCCCTGAATCACAAAGTTAGGCCTAAGAGAAGGAAGAAATATGCCACGTTTTTATGCGTTGGCGTCTATAAGAAACGAAACTTGGCAGGATAGCTTGTGTTTAATTTTAAAGAATTCGATAGCATCGATTCTCCATATTGTTATCTAATAGCATCGTGGCTCCTTAATATTAAAGCGATGGGAGATAGAGGGTTGTCGTGTCTCGTATCTCGAGAGAGGTCGGGTTTAATGAAAATGTTATTCGTTATTAACATTTACAATTCTTTTTTAAAAACCTCATCACTACCCTCAAAATTAAGCTTTTTGGCCATTCGATAATAAAAAGATATAAAAAGTTATAAGTAAAGATTCTTTTTTTAGTAGTGAGACTAGTTTATTTTCACATCGTTTTCAATCCAATCAATGGATCATCATCAGGCGAAATTCGAACATTACAAAAATAGAACAACAAGTTCAAAATACAAAAATATATAACGGCTAACCAAAACGTAACTAACAGCACAATATCATTTCTAAATATCAACAAATTAATAAAAATGCTGCTAAAATTAAAAATAAAATATTAATATATAACAAACAAAAAGTGTATACAAAATATTAATACCTCTGCCTTAAAAAACAGATAAATAACACTAAATAATACCACTGCTTAATAAGCTGTACAGAGTTTTTCATTAAACTGTACATATTAATAAAGCTACTGCTCTTATTAGAAGTTTATAACTGCATACTTCCATGCGGAAGGAAGCCCCTCGGCATCTCTTGCGTTGATGCAATTCCCTTTAAGCTTGCTTTTATAGATTTCTAATTTCTCGGCCGTTCTTGCCAAGGTCGGGGAGTGGATTTGTTTCAGTATATCTGCTTCATTCCATCTTACTACTGAGCCTTCCGCTTGTGCCATTTGTGACAATACTGTGGCATTAGAACCTTTTCTAACATCATATCTGTGCTCTTTTATCCTAACTCCTAGATTTCTGGTGGTAACCCCGACATAATCTTTACTTATTCCTAACATCTGATTCTCGTATGGAATTCTATAAACGCCGGACCTATCCTCTTTCTTAATTAACCCTTTATCATTTCTAAGAATACTGTACAGATTCGGAGCTCTTTTTAAGATAATCTTTGTATCCTTTATGTGTGCGATTTCTTTCATAATGCTTCCTAAGCGCTTGTTGTACGTAAATTTCGTGTATGAAGATGGACCACGCCCGCGACCAGGTGCTGCATCGGTACCGACTTCTAATTTATTGATAATCCCCTTTAAAACATTCCTCTTGTAGCCCAACGCTTCTGCTACCTGCGTGATTCTTTCTATTTCCGCATCCCTGTCTATAACATTTTCGCAGTATAAAAAAGCCCTCCTAATTAACGCTCTAAACGCTGCTAGTTTATACTTATAGGGATCGTTAGAGCCAGCTGGAATATAAAGCGGGCTATGAGTTGGTTTAATAAATACCCCGGTAGATATACGTCCCTCTCTAAAAATAACCTTAATGTCCAAAAAATGTATCATAACAGAGCTTTTTTGCTCTAGTTTTAAGCTTAGGCCATCTTCATTATCATTGATCTTGTCAATAAATCTAGCAATTAATCGATTGCTTTTCCAAATTATGAATATATCATCGACATACCTTTTGTAGTATACGATGCTGTTCTTGAAACTACGCAAAACTTTAACCTCAAGCCTACTGACAACAAGCTCACACAATAGCCCAGAAATTGGGCTTCCCATAGGGACCCCTCGGCATTGTTTATACGTTTGTCCTTCAAACGCAAAGAAAGACTCGCAGCAAACAAGATTAACCATCTCTACCAACGCATTCCTATGATGTGCTAAAGCAGGGTTTACTCTGGTCAGAAAATCCAAAAGTGCTTCTACGCAAGATTCAATCCTGATAGAAGGGAACAAATTTTCGTAATCCAGTACAGTCCCAACTTCGTCATCAACTAAGTAAACCTCTTGTAGTTCTTTGACCACCGTTACCGGATCTCTTAGCCACAGATCAGGTGCTTTAATTTGAAAATGTTATTCGTTATTAACATTTACAATTCTTTTTTAAAAACCTCATCACTACCCTCAAAATTAAGCTTTTTGGCCATTCGATAATAAAAAGATATAAAAAGTTATAAGTAAAGATTCTTTTTTTAGTAGTGAGACTAGTGTTATTTATCATATCTTTCTTAATTATCCGCAATTAACAGACACCGAGATTAAAACGGTTCACTTTATTTCACCCATTTAACAATGCATTTCGAAGAGGGATTGGAAAATTACCAACCCCTCTTCGTGCTCGCGACTTCAATGTCTAAGGTTGTTGTCTACAACATAACGAACAAAAGGAGTTCGTGTTAAAATACTTTTGTTATCCGGAATGATGCGCATAATGCACAATTTGTACAGATCCTAATGGTGCAGTTTCTACGCATCAAATTCTTTCACTTACTAGCACGTTTTCTTTCTCTATTTTTAATTGGAAATGCAACACTTCTCCCATTTCCCATAATTATTAGCTCCTTATTACCTCTTAGAAGTATTTTAACTTCAGCAATATGGTTCATAAAACGACAAAGGTCAAAATGTACGGTACTTTTCCATCGTAAATACAGTAGAGCATCGATTATCCGACCGCGTTCTAGTCGGCAAATTCAAATGTCCGCTAGTGATGCGGCGCTACAATATTCGGTTTTGTCATGGCTACTTTAATGTTATTTTTGTTAAATTTTTACATGTTTTAGCAGGCAGCACTGGCTCGACCACGAAAGGGAGGCTACTATTTAAACCAGGCCTAATACACTATACTAATAATGTATTTTTTCATACTTTTCGGTTATCCGACAAACCCCAGTCCCCAATTAAGTCGGATAACCGATGCTCTACTGTATTTTCACAAGTTGAAAGAAACATTTTCACAAACAAACTATAACTATAATAAAAACACAAGAACGCTATTTATATTCTGCAAAAGAAAAAAAACACAGTCCGAAAAAATTCAACAACGTACTGAGTATGGTACGGATCAGACAGACCTGAGTATGCTATCAATAAACAATCGTATGATTGAGAGTAAAACCCTTCGAGACTCGGCTCGTACTTAGATTATAAAAATATTGTTATATTGAGGGTTAAGTAGGAAACTTACCCCTTAAACTTTGATCTTACCTTCTTTATAATAATTAAATAAAATCTAAAAAATAGCTAAATTCGAAATGAAACAATCTAGATTTATATCACTTATCTAATTGCCTTAATACCAAATCTAAGGGCAAACAGAACAGTATAGATATAGATAAGAAATATAGATTTTAAAGTGACAATTCTGCCCCACACGTGGTATCGACTTCAATGTTTTGACCGAAAGTAAAATGGCGATCGATAGTACTCGTCGTTGCCACCAAGAGCGCTGTAATCACGGTCACGGCACTCTACGTGGTATACTCTAGCTTGTTGTATACAACAGACCGAGGAAAGTAAAAATTTAACAACCAGTTTCCTAACCTTCCGGCAAAATGGTTAGAATTACGTGTGGCGTCATCTGTTACGAGATTTTATTTCAAAACATTATATATTATTAAGTATTATAAAATAACAGCTTAATTTTCAGAGTACAGATGAACTTTATAAAAAAATTGTAAATGCTAATAATCGGTAAAATCTTCACTAACTCCGACCGCATTCGAAATACGTCACACGATCCCCTCTATCTCCTCACCCTTCGACCTTTAACCACCAAACATCGATTCACCTAATACGCAAACCTCCCTGCAAAATTTCTGAAATTTTCGACCAAAAGTACTAAGAAATTACACATACACATGCACGCGCACACAATCATTCCTATATGCAGAAAAGATTCTTTCTTTCCTCCGAAATTTTTTTGCATTTCACGACGTTTCGAGGTTCCCAGTCCAAAAATGTAAAAATTTTGGAGTTTCGTTTTGACCGATGGCCATACTTTTCCTCCGTTATATATAAAACAGCCAGAAAAGTAAAAATCAAAACCCCGACAAAGGAAGACAAAAGACAAAATCTTGTCCGAAGCGTAATATTGAAATCGTTAACGAAATCGGCGATGTCGGTGAAAAACTAGTAACTATTGTCGATGAATGGGCTATTACGATTCGGTTTTATACCGTGGAGCCAACGTGCCGATTTCCAAATGAGGGTACTGCAAGTGGATCGGGAGGCGTGAACGGGTACAGTACGTGTAATCGTGACTTCGTCCGGAAAGTATGTTCGGTGATCACTCCATCTTTCTGGACGACCACACTCACACGCATATCTCTCGGTACCGACGTTAAAAAACCCATCGGTGAATGCATCAGCCCAACAACCTCGGTTATGGTTATTGGATGGGTATGATTCCGGTAGGATACGGCCAGATACAGTATTAGTGACTTTCTTCACACATTCCACCCGCCACTTCGGCAGAGGTATGCGCCAAGTCCCGCTCGTACACAACGCTGTATTCGAATGCGCGTACAACACTTTCAATGGTATTGCGGTGTATGGTACAGTACAGCACTCCGTATTCGCACTAGTCTCGACCCGGCCATCACACAGATTACATTAAGCGTCGTAAAAATCATTTACGGTGTCTTTCGTCTGTAATTTGCAATACGTCTTCTTTCTTCGGGACCAGGGACGTTTTGGCCACACCGTATTTTGTGACGTCGTAAGTAAACACTTCGTTACGCTTTAGTCCATCGTCAACGTCTCTGTAGGGATTGTTAGAAAAGTTAAGGTTTTATTCGTATATTTGCTTTTCAACATTAAATTTAAAATGCTGCGTAAGCCAAAACTAAGTTCGAAAGTAGAGCCTTAGAGCTCGCGCTCTTCCAAAAATAACTACACACCGTGGGAAGCGTGCCTAAACTTCTTTCCGCTGCGAGAAGATGCAAATAAGAAGAAGAAACGCAAAACAATTTACTGTTATGTTCTATGGACAGAACTGTCCGCCAGTCACCCCTCCATATTTATATATTTTAATTTATACTTTGTAGAAGTTTTCGCCAGATTATTGATTAAAATTTCCCGCGGAATACCTTAGTCGACACCGAATGCCAGGGTTGGAAAATGCTTCGAATCCAGCCGAAGAATTTGTAACATTGTCGGGAATGCAGAAAAAAGAAATTATTTAACCAGCAATTATTTATTGTGACAGCTCTACAATGCCGGGCTGCAATTTTTAATTAATTTCATTTAAAATGGGCAGTGACTTGCCCCCGTATATCATACTTTACCTTTAACAATAAAGTCGTGCCGGTCATCTCTCTAACACCTTTCGGGAAAAATTTTTTTGAATCGAAATAACGTGACTTCCGATTTATATTAGACGTTGGTATATAGTTAATCGGGTCCTCCTGCCCCTAAGGTTTCCTTATCTGGTCTCCTAACTCCGTTTTCGAGATTGAGGAAAGACGGGCCCATTGGGAGGCGCGGGCGTCTCCGCCAGGGATTAACGGAGGTCTTTTCTCATTCTCCGAAGGGGTTCTTCTTCCGGACCGCGGTCCGAAAGAAGGGCGACGGGGCCTACCCGACAGGTAAACCAGAAATGCGGGCGAAGGCGTTTCCCACTTTTTGGGCGGGGACCCGTTTCGGAAGCGGAAGTCCGAGAATTTGGACGCGGACAACGTCCGGAGATTGCCAAACGTTGGTCCGCGTCCCCTTTCCAGGGAAAATTCGAAAGGGAAAGAAGGACGAAATAAAACTCCGTCTGGTGGATAAAACGAGAAAACTGCCGGATCCAATTATTGAAAGGAAAAATAAAATAAGTAAGGACCGGGCAGCCCGTGGTTAAGGGTACGGATCAGCGCGTCGCACGGAACTACGGCCAGATCTGGACCCGCGAAGGAACAGTGAGAAACCGAGTAGTAGAGAGGGTCCGCGTTACCAGTTAATCCGTAAGCCCGAGCCTACTAAAAGCCCAGCCGAAGGTAATCGCTTAACTGGGAAGTTTAACCCCCGTCCGGGACGGCCCGCGCGACCGGTAGGGCCAGGGCCGAGGGTAGAGTTTTAGAAGAAATACCGGCGGAAAAAATACCCGGAGAGGCGGCATTTTATTCCGAAAAAGCTCCTCGGCCAAATGTAAAGTTGGACGAATAAAAATAGGCGTTTACGTCACACGGTGAACCGCGATTGCACCCAACGACTTTCCGCTTCCGGCGGGACTTTGGGAAAGGGACGTCGACTTCCGTTCCGTTTTTCCTACGCCCTCTCGGATTGCTCAGCCGGTGAAATTCTTAAGAATTTCGTAGCCGTCTTTAAAAAGCAACAATAACCACCAGAAACAAATAAATTTCCTTCCCGAAAAAAAACTTAAAGACTGGATAAGATTTATTTAACCCCAACGGGAAACGAAACCAAACGTCGTAAAACTTGACGGAGGAAGCGGAAAAGAAAAGAGAAAAAATCGAACTTAAACTAAAGGGCGCGGGCCTGGGACCGATAAAGTCGACGGTCGAAGGGGAAACGGCCTTCGGAGTAAAGACAGAAACGAAGGCCCGACTCTTCCGTCGTTCTTCCGTAAGCCGGAAAACGGCGCGAAAAAAAGCCGAGGACGAAGGAGGAGACTCGGCTTCCGATCCCCGGACGGAGAAAAAGTTCCGCGAAGAAAGTATTATTGGACAGTAAATCCACCGCAGCCGGAAAGTAAACTTCCGAGCTTAGGATTTACGCCCGACGAATGGTTTTTGTCCGATTATAAATTCATGGCCGATGGACGGTAAGGAAAAGTATTCCGACCGAGTCCACCACTTTTCCGCAAACCCTTAGCCGGACCGGACTAAAATTCACTTAATACGGAGTAAAAAAGCGCAATTTCTGTAATGCCGGAGAAAGAAGACGATTGGAATGATTCTTCCGTAATTAACTTTCCTTACTTCCGACGAAAAGCAAAAGTCCGGCTTTCGTTTTTCTTCTAAGTTTAAAAAGCGCCGTTCTCCCGGGACCAAAACTATATTTGTCGGCCCGTTTCGATCAGCGGCGGGGGGGCGTAGGAGGACACAGGCCACGCCGTCCTCTTTTCGAGGATGCCATTTTCCTCGTCCTTTCAGGGCGGGAGAAAGCTCGTCTCCGACCTCAATTTGCGCCGGAAACTTTATTACGCCAAATCCGTATTTTAGGTGGGGTGGTAAAGGCGGCCGGGCGTCGGAAGACCGAAAGTCGCCGATACAGCGCCTCGGAGGTTAATTATTTTCCGTTTGGTAGAACTTTTTTTGGCGGGCCCGGCCGGAAGACGGGAGGTGGCGGCGCCTTACCGTCCTTCCCTTTCGTACTAACTTCGGTGGAAGTTTGGGAAATCGACTCTTCATACTTAGCTAAGGAGGATGGGCCCCGCCTACACCGCCTCTTCGTTTCACTTATAGCCTATCGGTAATGAAAATTTCCATCTCCGAAATCCGTTTCTATCTTCCCTCCTCGGCGACTTAAAATCTCCACCACACTTTTCTCTAAATAGTGTAGAAGCCTGGCTAACTCGGATTAATTAAGAAACGAATGTCGTCCGAGTTAACGGGATGTTTTCTCTCTCCGTACTAAAGTGTAGAAGAAATTTTTCGTCACAGTTCATTCCGATTTCGGTTACAAGACGACAGAAAACTGGAGGTTACGTGTTTTTTCGATAGAAATTGTAGGACGACGGGCGACCGTCAAATTAAAAGGAATTCCGTTTTTAAACGTACGGAAATCTCTCTAAGCCGTAAGGCTACGTCGGTGACCGACTGGCGGATTTTCTTCTTGCCACAATACGAGGAAGAAGAGCGATTCGAGTAATTTTAAGAGAGATCTTTCTTAAAACAAAGCCCGGTCTTTGCCTGCAGGGGCAAAGACTGGGCAAAGACCGGGCGTTATCCGTTCTCGGCCAAAGAAAAAGTAAAGATATTTTACGCCGGGTCGACTTTTTCCTTTACAAACAAATCCTCTTCGAATCGGGAGATTTCCGGTGGTTTCTTGGCGCAGTTGTGGCGGCGGGTGGACCGCCGGAGTTGCGCGGTGCCACGGTAATCGACGCTAGAAATACTTTCCCGACAGACGGAAGAAGCCTCGTCCCCTACATTTGTTACGTTACAAAACCGTCGTGTTTACCGAGTTTATTAGTTTAAGGCCGCGGAAATCAATCCTTTGTTTAAGTATAAGCGCTTTCTGTCACCGCCTATTCGCGGCGACCATTATATAGCTTATAAAGGCAGGCGGCGTGTACCGTCCGCGGCCGATGGCACGTTCTTTGTACGTCGTTTCGACGGCTTAGAACCGGTCCTTTCTGAGCGCCTCCTCTCGAAAACGTCGTGTTTTCTTTCCCTTTTAGTACGTCTATTACCACTGTCGATCCTCGACCGTACGCCCTCCTTGTAAATCCAATATAAACACTTGACTCGCCCGCCTCTGGGTTTGTATTGTTGTTTATCTCCGTAATAAATTCTTTTACACCTCCGTCCTCCTTTCAGACCCCACGCAGCTGTCATTTACCGACCCTTTTCCCGGGTAGCTCCCACCCCTCCCGCTTCCCACCCAGGCTCCTCCTGCTTTTCCGATAACAATTCCATAATCGCAGCTGCGCGGTGGGGAAAGTGTATTGTTTGTATGTACATTTTCCTATCGATTTCGGAGTAAAGACGAAATCTTTTTATTATCAAACCGGTTATTCTCTTTCTTTCCGTTAGACGAGAAATACTTTTAAAATATTTCCGGTGCCGTTGGGGCGGCCATTTGCAATTAAAACTATAAAGTTGAGAAAAAGGAAAGCGGCTCGGAGAAATCGTATTCTTCTTACGAATTGTTTTAAAACTACCGAAAAGTCGTATCCTTTATAAAGACTACGTAAACCAATCTCGTCGTCTTCCGTGGCTCAAAAATATTTCCGGAAGATGATGTCAAAAATATTTCTGCCACGCGTAAGACGGACCGGTTTGGCGGTAGAAGACGGCTAGACCTAGCACTGTACAGTACAATAGGAGAAATACAGACTAATAAATCCACGAAAATAAGTTAGCCGTAGAGCATTATCGCACTTTCGAAAAACGGTTTGGGTTTTCGACGTAGAAAAGGTCTACGACCGTAAGTCATATCCCAACAAAGTGTTACACTTTGATATTTAATTGACCGTGATCGGGCCAAACAAGTTTACTGCTAGACGGTAAGAAGGGACCTTATAAAAAATCACAAGAGGTAAATAAAGACGTGAGGTACAGTACAATTATTGTAATAACGTAAAAAGAAAGGTCGACCGGCCGAGGGAATTATTCGGAAAAAACCAAAGACAACGAGTTAAAGTATTATTTCCGTCGGATGGATAACACACAAAAATTGCTTTAAACATAATCGCGTTAGAAATTGGTCGAAGGAGCGAAAGCCAGAAGAAGAAAGACAGGAGGAAGGAGGAAAGGAAAAAAGGTAGGTTTGCAGCAAATGCGAAGCGAATCGGATGGGTAAAGGCATTTTCCAGCCTTCGAAAGCGTTCGGAAAGTGGTCTATTGGCAGGTCGAAAGAGAAAGGCCAGGAAACATCCTCCTAATCTTGTTAACGAAATAACGGTTTACCATCAAACATCGCCGCCTGCGAGGACACGGCTAGAAAGATCCAGCGGCCAAAACCAAGAACTGTGCCTTTCGTAAACCGGTCATTTACTTTATTCCGGTTTAAGACGAGAGCCGTCGGTAATTTACAGAGGGTAGAGGAGGAAATCCGCCCACAATCTCCTTCTAACAAAGTTGTAAACCCGGAGAAAAGTTTAGGGGCAGAATCCGTGTCAAATCCTAGAAAGTTAACTTTATTTTTTCTAGAAGAAAGTCGCATCTTTTAAAACAGATTTTTATAAATAAGTGACCCAGGCGCCGTCGAAAATTATTTTTTAAATGAAGGCGTAAAAAGAGAGATGGATAGAAACGCTCCTACCGGAAAATGGAGCGTACTTAAGCACATTCTACGGAAAAGAATTTGGCGCCCAACTGGGCCTATCTCGGGCGGACGAAAACGGTGGGGTACGCCTACGGTTTGTCTAAATAGCGGGTCGACCTTCACCGGCGTGGGTGGGTGTCCGTTGGGTAAACGTTCAGTTACGTACCGTTAACGATTCGGTTATTAAGAAAGCGCCGCCCACCACCGGGTATAATCGGCTCGTCTTCTCCCCCCACTCGGCGGCTCATTCCGGAGGAACTTCTAGAAGGGCCGACTGTTCCTCGCGTGGAAAAATCGCGGGAAGTTTATTTTCCGGTTGGCCCACCCTCCGTTACTTTCTCGGTGACCGAAGAGTTCTTTAATCCCGCTTCGAGTTTTCTCGGGACGGCCCACGGCGGACGCTTTCCACTCGTCTAGAAAGGTTTCTTATACCGCCGCCGGTACAGTACATTTTGCTCCCGAGTTTAATTAATACGCTATTGTATCCTTAACTTAATTTAAACTTATCTTCGTCTACTAGTATATACTTTATCAATTAACAGGACTTATTACACTGGATTTATGGATGCAGCAATTAGGTCTCTGCTTCCGAGTTTAATCGAACGAATGGTAAAAAAGTGGCATTTAATTACAGACTCGCGGACCCGAACTGCATTTAGCCGTGGGTTACTATCGGTCGCCCCGTTTCTAGACCAGACACTGCCAACGAGTCGGTCGCGGTCAACCGGTCCATCCGCGCATCGTTTTTGTCGATGGCAGATAATTTAGATGGTTAAACTCGAAAACATTGATAATTTTAATAGGAATATTAAATCTATATTTTACACGGAGAAATCTCTTAACTATTCTTTATGGCGGGGGTCACAGCGGGCCAGATAACTGAGAGAACGTTTGTTTGTTTAGTTATGGCAACGCGATACTTGGGCGATGCCTTCCGGGAGGTCTTTCTAGATGGCCTCTATTTAGGCGTTACGGACGTGGAGAAAACACGGAAAACTCCACGTGGCCAGCCCGTCCGAGCGAGGCGCGAACCCACGACCGAACTCCCAGTGTTCGGGGAACGAAGACCGCTCGGCCACTGGTGGGATTTCTGAGAGAATGACGAGCGTGGGCCGCATAACTATTTTGTTCGATGCAGTATATCGAATAGATAAAAAATAGACAACCCAACATATTTATTTACTAATAGACAAACACGATGGCTGCAGCAAGTTGCTAATGGCTTTTCTTAGAAACTTCATTGCAGGTTCTTACACAAAAAGTGCTCCGATATCCAAAGTGGCAAAATGTCACCGAATTTTTCAATTCGTCGATTTTTCTAAAAATTAGCCTATATTACTGGCGGATACAAAAGTCAGATTGGACCACTTCTGGCATTTCTAATTACACTTATTTTAATTTTTTTTGTACATAGTAAGTTTATCTACAAACTTTAATATTTCCATATAAAGAATTTTCTTTTATCTCATTTATGGCACGGTGCGGCGGTAGGCCGGATGAACCGACCTCGCGGGCCGTAGTTTGGTAACCCCTGCTCTATGGCAACGATTTTAACCGGTGTGTCGCGAAAATTTTTGAAGATTTTTAAATAGAAACCCAAAGAACAATAAGCGTGCTTGTCAAAATTAAAACCTATTTAAATTGATTATACGAGTTTTTATTGTTTTAATAAATAAACGTACTCTACACACGATGTAATCTATCTATATATATATATATACATATATAAATGAGAATGTTTGTTTGTTCGCTATGCAAACCCAGGCCGTTCGATCAATTGCTACGACAATCGGCGAGTGCCTTTAACACGCTTCCGAGTCAAATAATGTCATAAATATCATCCGAAAATATCGATTGGATTTCAATATATCAATTAATTTTTGTCTACATTCGATATTCTGATTTACACGTAGCGCCATCTATTGGCAAAAACGAAGAAAATAGTAAACTAAATATAATTCTTACAATGAATATAACTTTAAAAAATATATTACTAGAAATTCTCCCATCATGCACGACGGAATATTTTTTATGAAAAAGTAAAGATCGAAGAATTTAGAAGCGTAGAGATTTTAAGAAATTCAAGAAGAGCTGCTATATAAAATACACACTTAAGATTAATTTTGTATTACACGGCTAATCTTCAAGTTTTTTTACATACTAAATTATTGGTGCTCAATACGCGCCGCTTCGGATGCGTGACATACGTCCGAACGGTAGCGAAATTCGTCCCAAACTTTTGCCAGTATATCTAGATCCACCGCTGTTACGCGGTTTCGCAGTTCGAGCACTGTAGCTGGAAGAGGAGGCGCATAAACAGAATCTTTTATAAACTCCTACAAGAAAAATTCGCAAACAGTGAGGTCCGGCGACCTAGGAGGCCAGTTACGCGAAGCCGAACCATTAGGTCCCATACGGCCGATCGTTCGTTGGGGAATCTGCGTATTCAAAAATTCTCGAACTTCCAGGCTCCGGTGCGGTGGTGCCCCGTCCCGCCGGAAAACGAAGTCATCCGAATTGGCCTTTAACTGTGGGAAAAGCCAGTTTTCGAGCATATCGTGATTTCCGTAACTGTGTTCTCTAAGAAGAGAAAGGGGCCGTACACGTTTTTCCGAGAAATTGCACTAAAACTCGAGAATTTCCTCTTTCTAACAGTACATCGTTCGACGAAAACGGATTAAAAGCCGAATAGTTATGATTTTTTAAAATCGGACGATTCTTTTCGAAACACCCCGTATTTGATCCGTTTTTTTTCCGAAATTCGATTGGTGGGCAGATTACCGTTTAATATTCGGAATGGACGGTTTCTTAGAGCTAGCGTTAGAAAATAATATAAAATCCGAAAAATTTAAGATATATTTTTAATTCCTGTCTATTTGATCGATGAAATTGTGTCATTTCGTACCATCCGAGTATGGCGATAAACGTGACAACGGTAGGCTAAAATAACCAAACTCTTTCTACGGTTGTCGTTGTAATGTTTGTTACATCATGGTATTTGATTTACATAACTACAAAGGTTATCTTAGGTAACGGTTTATCCCACCGAGTGACCCGTGTTACGCATTTTAAAAATTCTTTATTCCTCCGCCGTACGCAATTTAAAGAATTTTTAAAATGTCTTAGATCGGTCACTCGGTGCGATAAACTGTTAATTAACCTTCGTAGTTAGATACATCAAATGCTGTAATATAATAGAAAAATTAGAAATACGAAATAATCTAATAATCTTAATGTTGTTCTTATTTTTTGCCTGGGAAACGACGGGCTTAAGTCGTTAATCTACAAATTCTTTTATTGTACCACAAACGGTTCACCCGGGTGCCCCGGAGAGAAGCGAAACTTTAGGGTCCTCACAAAAAAAAATAAAAAAAGCCGGAATGTTAATTACCGAAATGCAACTATGTTTTGATAAATAACTTGATTAGGGTGGAAAATTGATCATCTCCCCGCAATAAGCTGGCCGGTCCCGTCGTACACTGTAGAAAAGCGTTCCGTCAAAACGCTTTAAAAGGTAAACTTTACGCCGTCGGGATGCGGAACGTCCTTTAAAATCGCCTCCCCGGGTTTTTCCCGGAGCTCGGGGATGACGGGATTCCATTTTTTTTTAATTTTTATTAACGATATATATTTAACCTTTGGCCCGGAGAAGCTCTGGTTACGTAGGCTAGCGATTTTATTATCTCCCGGCGGAATAAAAAGCCGCCGACTGAAATATTGAACCGAGAAGGCCCCATCCTTCATTCCCGCCGGACCGGACTGAATTTGCCGTCCGACAGATAGAAACGTCGGACCACTCGTCCTAGATTTCCGCCCGATCACTCGTCACGGCGAAATAAAAAAATGGCCGGCTTAAAATATCCGGGACAGAAATTAGCTCCGGCCAATTTTGACCAAAAACGTTTTTCTTCCTTCGTCGGTGTACCCGACCGCTTTCGATTTTGCCTTAATTCTTCGCCTTTAACACAAGATTAATAAAACCGCACGGAGTTCCGTCGTCCGGTGCAGACTCCCCGCCCATAAATTATTGCCAAATTTTTCCGCCGATTAGCCACGGTCCGAAGCTTAAGCCCTGGGCCTCCGAGTGTCAAGCGCCCACACATTGAATTATTATCATAAATTTTTAATACTTCTTCATTAACAATAAGCACTTGTCGTATAGTAAAAAAAAAAAAAAAAAGCTAATATTAATAATAACGATAATTTATAGCATTATTTCTTTTATTGTAAACAATGTAACGTAACTGGTCAGTAATTAATCGATATAAACACTTCTTTATTTCTTACGGTTGTTTATAGTATATAAGAAATAAAGAATGTCATTCGACACCATTTCATAAATAAATATATTTCAACTCTGATTTTGATGTTATTAAAAATGAACTTTTAACACAATTTAAAAATCCCTAATCTAACAAAAATGGGGCCCCGTTGGCCCTCGATAAGCTCTAGGCCCGAAAAAGATCCGCCTCCGCGAATACCAACTTTCCAAAACCGCTTCGACTAGGCGTCCGTCTTCTCGACCGAAATATTAACGTCGTAAAACCGAGTCTCGTCCACGGATCCGGGCTTTCGGTCCCTCCGGAGCGCTCCTCCGATGTTTGACCAGAGAAAGAGCGCTTTTCTACGGCACTCTCCGTCCCCCTTCCCGCTCCGCGCCCGAATGGCGGGAAAAGGCCCTTTTAAGAGAAGAGAGAAAAGTTTCCGATACGGGAGTTGGGAAGAACTCCCGCTAATGAGCCGGCGCTCTTTATTAATGGAAAAATCAGGAACTTCCGGCGGCGGAAGGACAGGAAGCCCGACGATTTTCCGGGAGGACTCGGCCCGGCCTCCCGATTCCCGCCGCCCCTTCCGGTTCGGATTCGCTCCTTCCGGAAACGGATTAGGCCGCTTCCGTCTGGCCGCGGGGAGGCCGAGTGGTAATTACGCCGTCACGCGACTTCTTCCTTCTTTCTTACTCTCTTTTTCCTCTCCGGAAAAAAGTGCACGGCGCTCTTTCCGGATAAAAGTCGACTTTTCACCCGGCCAAGGAACTACTACTTTTCCTCCCCGTCCCCGTCTGCCGGGCAGCCGGAAGGGGAAAAACTCAGCCGACCGTCCCGATTAATAAATATTTATCGTCCGTATCCGCGGAATCTTCTGGCATTCGTCCGGGGAGGAAATACTCGGGCCGATCCACTCCGGAAATCTTCGACTTTTACCCGGAGGAGGAGGCCGAGAAGCCGAAGGAAATTCCGGCTCTCCGCAAATCTTCCGCCTTCCTTGGCGGTCCGGACGAATTTAGTGGCGGTTAGGGGGACCGGGAATAAATCATTTACTTCGTTTTGTCGGACGGGGGTTGTTAAAACGCGTCCCGTCATTCTCCTTCCTTACGAGTTCTCGGGCTTCTTCCTCCGACGTTTACGCCGGCGGCTAAGCGGAGACGGCAGTTTCCGTCGACCGCACCGAAATTTGGACGGAGGAAATTCGCCGCCCTTCGAGGTTCACGTAAGAGTCGGCGCTTTCTTTCCGTCAGTTTGCGTATTTTTCGGCCCTCGTCGGTAGCTGCGGGCTAATGGTGGGCGGGTGGCCCGGGCACTTTCCGGCCACCGTATTGTCCTCGTGCGGGACTCCGTTCTTCGCCGTTTGTCCGCAAACTCCTCTACTTCCCACGCCGATAAGAGACTTTACCTTTCCCCTTCCGACTGGAGTGGCGGGCAACCGTGCCGCCTCCGCCGTCTTCGGGTCGCCGCTCCAGATATTGTTCTTTTTCTTCCCGATCCGGTTAACCCCGCCGGACGACGGGCGACGAGGGTCTTCTTTCCGGTTTAGCTTCTGTCTTAGGAGCCGGGCGTTAAAATAGGCCAAATAATTGTTCCGTATTCTCGGGACCGGCCGAGAGTTGGCGGGAGAAGAGTTTCTTAGCTGTCCGAAGCGGCGCGATTTTGCCTTAATAATCCTACTTGGGATTTCTTCGCTCACTCGGTTCTTCTCCTTCACGTTTCTACCTTCGTAATCGAAACCGCCACTGGCACACGCGCGCTTTTCTGCACGCGTGCATCGAGTGTTCTTACCGACCGGTTTACCTCCGGTCCTAATTAAGTAACTGGGTTTTACTTGTATTTTTTCCTTTTTCGACTCTTCTCCCACTATCGGGGCCTTTTTAGCCGGCGCCTTATCTGTCGGGACCGGCCGGGTGGCGGGAGGCCCGCCTCAAAAATCCTGGGGTCCGAAAGAGTAGAAAAACTCTTTCGGACCGAATCCGGAAGAGCGGAAGGATTTCCCGCGCTCGTTCCTTCAAATACCACCGGCCTTTTCCTCGGGCAGAAGATATTGGGAGGTGAAGAACTCGTTTTCTTTTTTTTCCTTCAAACCACGTCGACTTTTAATTCTGGTTTTTCTTCGCATTACCGGACGAGAAATTTTCCGGGCGTGGCTCTAGAAAAACACCACCTTAGGAAGTATTCGACCGTATCGTTCGGTGACATTCAAATAGCGATCCGCGGTTACCGGGCGTACTTTAGTGGCTGTGACCGTAGACTAACGTATTCGAGCGTAAAAAACACGGTGCACGGTCGCGGCATTATAATCACCGACGAACGAAGAATTACGAGGAATTTCGTCGGTCCGAGAAGAGAAGAAGAGTGGGAAAGACGGCGATCGGGACCTGGGTTCGACTTCCGTCCGGGGAATACTTTGTTTCCTCGCGCCGCTCCGTGCCTTTTCGGACGGCCGCCCGTCCTTTCGTCTCGGCGGCCTTTTGTAAAGAAGAAAGGGACGGTCGTCGTTAGGAAAATCTTTGGCAAATAGGTTTCGTCGGAAATCGGAAGCTCCGACGTAGATTTTAGAAAGAAACGGCGGAGAAGCGGAAGAAGCCCGGCGCAGCGCCGGTAAAGGTCGCGAATGCGAGGTCCGGGCTAATTTCGTCCGGCTTTGTTCCGTGGAGAGCGGAGATCCCGCCTCTTCCGGAAGGCGCTCCGTTCGTCTCCGGTCTCTCCGTCCGGACGTCGTCCGCCCGTCCGTCTACCGCTCGGTGTCTCCGGAAGAGGGAGAAAACGACCGGAAAACGAATCCGGTCGTTAAGGCAATTAAACCCAGAACGGAATTTCTGAACCGGTTTCCATAGTAACCGTCAAACCCGGTTCAAACCTTTCCTAGTTCCGCGCCGGTTACCTTTTCGCGGCTAATTTAAGAGCGCGATATTTTAACAGTATTATTTGTGGGCAAAACCCCGGCAATCTTCGGACCGGATCCGTTTTCGTATCTTCGGAAATACGCGAAAGATAAACGAAAGTCGGATTAATGCGGGATTTAACCGTCACGACGGTAAACCCGCCCGTCGACGAGAAAGAGACGGGATCCCACCGAGTTTGCGCCGGTAAATCCGGATTTACCCAAGTCCGGCACCGACTATTCCCGGCCGTGGCGATTTCCTCCGACCGTCCGGCTACGTCCCCTCGTAACGTCGTCCACCCTCGGTAGAACTATCGCCGGTAATTCGTCCGTAAAACGACGACGACGGCCCGGCTTTCGGCTCGGCCGACGACCTCCGGCGTGCCCTTTATCGACGACGAAATTTATCGTACCCGCGCACCGGCGCGGCCCGAAATATCCAACTTCCGACGGAAAGTGGTGGAAAGAAGCGCCTACTTTCCGCGGGAGGGCGCGACGAACGACGAGGCTTTCCACCCGGAAAAAGATCTTCGCGCGGAATAAATTCCACTCGACGTCGGGCTTTATTCCGCTTCGTACGGTAACTTTCGGTTAGTTTTTCTGGGCTTAGCGTAAGTCTTTCTCGCCGAAGAATTATGTTTTCCCATTTAGGTTTTTATTATTTATAAAAATGTCCGAAAAGGTCGGATATAAAGTTTTCGAGTAACGACGAGAAATAATACCGTTCGACCGGACCTTAGGTCGGTAATATTATTTGTAGAATAGAGCAGCGATTAATTTATATCCGACGACGACGAAATAAAGCGACCGAATAAAAATAAAATGGCGGCGAGTTAATACACCTAACGCGTCGGCGGACTTTGGTAAAAATGTAAGATTTTATCGTTTAAAGATTAATCCGTCTTATTAAAATCGTCGTCGGGTTTCCGGCATCCGATCGGCGGTGGGCGCGGGGCGACCGGCCCGAAGTAGAAGTCGACCTCCGTGGCGGAACTCGTTCCGTTTTATCGCGGCCGAATTAATCCGGCGTCGTCCCCGGACTGGTAAACGCCTCCGTTAATCTACGGACGATTCGGTCGACGGCCACAGCCCGCAATCCGTAAATGAAGTAATTACGGTATTCGAAGCAAAACGGGAGTAATTCTCGTTATTAAAGTTCCCGTTTACTTAACTACGGGCTAGGTTTACCGCCGGGACGTATTCGGGCCGCGGGCCTCCGTCCACCGTTTATCCTTACGGTTATAAAAATAAGGCGTTGCCGCGTATTCCGACGGTAAGATTTCCGCCGGGCAAATAGTTCATCGCCTCTCGTCCGTCCTGGTAATTCGACGGCTAATCGACGCGATCGGCCACACTTTTTGCCAATCCAAATCGGAAACGATAAATTTGTAGGCGGTCGGTTATAAAATAAACGCCACGCGTTCCGTTTCGTATCTCGCCGTTACGTTAGAAAAGTCACCGAATGATCCGTATAAAAATCGAAGCATCGAACGTTATCGGACACGTAGGGCCGAAAAAGTCGCCGGCGATACCGCGGCTCCGTTCGAAAATGAAATGCCGGCCACTCCGATAACGTTTTCGTCGCAGTTTCCGGACCCTCTTACCCGGGAGAGGAAGATGTAAATGGAGAGATGTAAGGAAATGTGGGGCGAGAGTATGTGGATTTCGCGTTTTACATTAATGCGCTGGCAATTATCGGTATTTTTAAACTCTAACTATACAAAACAATACAATACGCGTTTAGCTTTTACTAGTGTTTTATTTATCTAATTAGTATATATATAACGGACACGAAAAACACTGTTTAGCGTAACCGTTTCTTACGCGCACTGTTTCCCCACTAATACGCGCGTGATTCTGCCAATATATCTTACATTTTTATATTAACAAAGAAGGCGAAGTAATCGTCCCGATCCTTCGTAAGCGATGCATTCTTCGAACGCACCATTGTTTACGCTTTATCCATTCCGTCGGACGGAGGTTCTTCACATTTTTCGTCGCAGACGCGACTTTGTTAACGCGGCTTTCGCCCCTTTCGGAGTTTACTTTCGGTAATTCTCCGGGAACCGCGAAGATTTCGTTTTCGCCGCGTTAAATATTTTCGTCGGACCAAATTTTACGTTATCGTATACTTCTCGCGGCGTATCGTAAAATTTTGCAACCGGCGAGAGATCGAAACCCGCTGCCGGAGCGACACTCGAAGCTTCGGACGGTTCGCTAAATTTCTCGGCATTTTTAAGAAAATAAGCCCGGTCTCTTCCGGCTAACCGAAGCTCGAGATCGAATTAACGCTTCGATTTATTCTTTTCTGCCAGTCGGCGAGTTAGTGACCCGACGTCCTCGGTCGTAAGACCACCGCGCGGTATCGAGGTATCGAGTATCGAGGTATCGGTATCGCGGTATCGAGAAAGCTCCTCGAGTTGTCGTCGGTTAAAAATTTGCTTAAATCCCCAAAGAGATGTCGAAATACGGTTAGGTTCCTCTAGTCGATAACAAATAGGCAAATGAGCCGAGTATATTTCCGTTTAAATTAAATTTGCCGATTTTAATTAAATGAGTTAGATTCGAGTAACGAAGCTAGTTTAATCAATTCCTCTCCATTAATATTACCAAATAGTAATCGATGGCGAGAGTACGAATCCGTACTCTCGCCAAACACTCTTCGCCCTCGGGGTACTTTTCGCGTTACGGCCGATAAGTTTATTACGCGGTGTTTGCGGCGGTAAACGAGTGGCATTAATAACAACGGATACCTTACGCTTAAGCAATTGTTTTATTTACACACTTAATTAAGCAGAATCCAGAATTCTAAACGTAGAAAAATAAGATCGAGACGTAAAAAAAAATAAAGAACATTTACCTCAAATAATAAACGAGCCTTAATCTCGGCGGTAGTAAAACCGCGCTCGGTAGACGTTGGCCGTCGGCTTTATCGAGCGATACGCCTAATGTTTCCAACAATAAAGAAAGACGAAAAATGCGGTTCGTACTCTCTTAATTACGCCGAATTCGGACTACAAATTTCCACCGACGCGGTCGGTCGTGGGTGGAAATTTTGTCAAACCGGAGACCGATTTAAATACCGGGAAAATACGGAGCGATCGGCGGGATTTATGCGGAGAGAACGAGAGTGGAAGTATAAATTGAAAAATTCGGGAACGGAAAAGGCAATAAAGGTCGACGATTAAACCCGGTCTGTGGATTTAAGAAAAAGTTTTCGTCCACTCCGGATTAAATTAAATCTTGGCGTGTGGGGGAAAGACGGTCGTAGGACTAAGGCCTTAAAAAAGACTTTTATTAAATTCCTCCCTTCTAGGGGTTTGTATAATCCAAATAGAGTCGTTGTTTCGTTCCCGATAAGGGAAGGAATTTAGGAGCGGAATAAATATTTTAAGGAAGAGCCGGTTTTCTATTTGTATTTCTCGAATGTTTATCGACGCAAAAGAGCCCTTATTAAACGGAAAACGGACGAATGTTTGCGTTTACGCTATTTACCGAGATCACGCGACTCGAACGTTCGAGTATTAGCGGAAGGCCATTTACAGATTAGGAGCTAATACGCCGTAACTCGGACGGCGGCGAATTCGTCCGTTCTTATATTAGCGACGAGTAGGAATTATAATTTACCGACCGGTTAATCGAACGAGCCGACGCATTAACCGAATTCGCCTTCCGCAACCGAGTACCGGAGCAATTTTTACTTCCATTTTTTCCCATTAAAACGATAAAAGATAAAACGTCATCCGCTCGATTTCCCGGCATAAAATACTCGGCTTAAAATCGCCGCGGAAAATGGCGTAGAAACGGCGGAACCGGAAATCCACCGACGATCGGGACGTTTTTGAACGAATGGTCGAAGCCGGCGGGACGTTCTCCGGGAACGGGTGGAAAGTTAAAAATCGATTTAAAGAAATCGCGTGTATAATGCGCGTCGTTTTCCCCCGGGCGGGCGAAAAACCAGAAATTTTTCGAAGCGGTCCGTTACGGTTAGGCCGGGCCTTTCCCCGGTGGCTTCGGCCGCGGGCGGAAAGCGTTAAAATGAAAAATTCGAAGGAACGATCGAAGAACCCGAAGAAAGCGTTTCGTATAACGTGGCAAACTTTGCAAAATTTAGAGTTATTTGCTTAAATAACACGCCAGTGAAGAGATTGCGAGAAATGAACGAGCGATAAAGTTTGGGGTAAGCGCGACGAGAAAACGCTCCCGGTTTGTTATAAGCCGAGAGGAAAACTTAAGACTTCGCCGGGCGGTGGGAAAAGAACCGAGTGCGGGCACCGAACGTCCGGGCGTAAATCAAAAATTTATTTGTGTATTGGATTTCCGCAAACCTCCCGGTCCGGAAAAACCGGCTTTTAAGCTACTTCGAAGGTGGAAATTTCCGACGTAACTCGCGAATCTCCACCGAAGCCACCCACCTCGGCCGGGTCGAGGTTTTTACCTTTCCGTCTTAAACCAGTCCCGAGAAAAGGGAGCAACTCGCGCGCCAACCGTACGGAGGGAAACGACGTTAGCCGGGGATCCGGTCCGTCGCTTATTACGAAGTTGACGAAATGGCGAAAAACCCCAGGCTTCGACCCGAGCGAAGTTTATTTAGGAAACAGAAAGGGCGGCCCTTTCCACCGTTAACGACGGTCGTGTCCGTTCTTTGCACAAAAAGTACTCGGGTAGGGCGCGGCGGAAGGGGTCCGAGTTTTCGGGTCCGGCGGACGGGAGGGACGGACCGCGGCGGTCTTCCCGGCTCCCTCTAATTGGGCGCCGTTGCCACTTTTTGTCGGCGCCCGAGCCGGGATTTCCTCCGGAAACCGACGAATCGAAAAGAGCGAAACAGAACCGGGAAGGGTCGGGTGGAGCCGAGCGGAAAGAAATCCGCGATTTGTGCTCTTCTTTCTTCTTCGCCGCCGACAAAAAAATGGCTTCTTCGTTTTAATCGAGAGTGGAAGGTCGTCGGAGCGTGACTCTTCCCCGTGCACGTCACTCGTTACCTCTTCCGGCCGGTGATCTCCGTCACCGGATCTCGTTAACGAGGTATCGTCGTCCCCGTCCGCCCGGACCACCACAATGGATCCGCGTTTGTTTGGCTCCGTCCTTTTCGGCAGATTTAATGCCGCCGGATGCGAGAAAGTTTCCCCCGCCTTTAATTAAAAATTAAAAACTTTCAAACTATCGAACCGTCGCTCTTCCGGAAAGAAATAATTGCCGGCCGCCGTCGTTTTCCACCCAACGTATTTGGCCCTATTCGAGTTCTTTTTCTTTTTACTTCTTGTGTTTACGCCTTAACTTTCTAATTCATCCTAAATCCCGTGGCTGCTTCCGAGGTCGACGGCCGCTAGTACGGAGGCGGCCGAACCGACGGTCGACGGTTACGGTAGACGTAACGAGAGCGAAACGAAATAAGGTACTGTACAGTACAAAGGCAGTCGAAACCGAAGCCGTCGGATTTTACCCGGCCGCCACTATTTCTTAGGCGGGACCGTGGCGTCAAAGGCTGGGGATTAAAGTCGGCCCATTTTATTTGCGCCGCTAAAAGTAACGTTTAACGGTCGAAACTACGCGATAACGGAAACCGTATCCCACGCCCCTAAACGCGTGACATCGTACGCCCGGCGTAAGTCCGCGTAATAACGCGCGAGTTCCAAACCGGCCAAAACCGAGTGTTCCGTCGAATTTCCGTCTTCTCGGCCGACTGGCAAATAAGGCGCAATGGCTTTGTACGGATAGAATCATTGCGCCTTCTTTACGAGTCGGCGTGGTTTTTCCATTTTCGTTATCGTCGACCGTTAGCCGGATTTTAGCTCCCCGGTACCGACCGTATACGGTCGGTACCGGGAAGCTAAAATCCTCATTATATTTTTTCGCCACTCGGGTGGGTAAACGGCCACCGCACCCGAGAGTCCTAAGCCACGCTAGCGCGGCCGTAGATAGCGTCGGGTCTAGTCGATGCTCCGCCCGTTTCGATCGCCCAAAAATAAAATAAACAATACGTAGAATACAATGGGAAATCCCGTTAAAGACGGCGCCCGGTACATTTCGCGCCGACGACGGCCGCTCCAATTTCTCTCTTTACCGCATTTTCGATTTAACTTTTGGTTTTTTCTTCCTCGTATTCGAACCGAAAAACGTTTCCCGTTGTATTTTAAAATCTCTCGTACTTCGAATCGTCGAATTGATGGATAAAATAAATGAAAACGGAGAAGATAACCCATAGATGGAGAAATTTGAAAAGGGGTTCGAGAAGCGGCCGAAGGATTACGCTATTAATTTTATAAAACTGCCGGTTTGTTGGCACGCATCGGACATTTCCACCACTAAATTCCTCGGAGTTCTTCTCGATCGAAAGGCGCGCAAAGATACGCGTCGTTGCTCCAAATACGGCCTTCGGTTGCTCGTACTTTATAACACGGTAACGTAAAAGCAAACTTTCGTCTGGCGACGTCTCGAATAATCCCGGTAACAGTTTGCGATTGCGTAATCTCGCGAAGGATATATCTTAACGAACGTCTCTTTCGATCCCCGGCTACTCGGTTTCGATTACGTGCCGTATTTGTCGTCGCCTTCTGTCCTCGCTACCGTCGCGCCGGTTAAAGCTATTCGCGTTTATCTCTTACAATTCGTCGTCCGCACCTAACTTCCTTTTGCGTCGTATTTAACGTTTACGGACATTTTTCCGCAGCAGTTACCTTTGTCCGTCTCGGTCGATTGAATTTTAATTTTAGTACTCGGTACTTCCGTCCGCCGTCGTACGTATTCCCAGTCGACGTTTCTACGCGTATTTGGTTCGCGTCGTTGACGTAGCGTTATACGTAATATCGCGTGGCAATCCGGTCGAACGGAAGTTATATTTTAGGCGGCCGACCGTATTTTCGATTATCGTCGTCGTCGTATTTTCGATTATCGTCGTCGTGCCTAGAAAAATCGCGTAGAAGACGATCGTACTCGTACCGACTTCCGGAAGATTCTCCGACTTAATTAATTACGGCGTCCCTCCCACCGACTTTTTCCATTAGGGCGGAGAGGAAGTCCGTCGTTCTTCTCCCGCTTCTCGTTCGGGGGTCGCCTTCCGTCGGGCGGAGGAGGGCGTCGGCCGCGGCCGTGACCGGCGAATAGTTCGGACCCGGGCCGAGGACGGTGTTCCGTCGCCTCCCAAACTCCGCCCGTCGCGACGGGATTGGTCGAAGGGTGGAGGCAACGCCTTCCGCCGGGAAACCTCCGGCTTATGTACCGCGTCGCGTTAAGGCTGGGTGGGTAGTCGTGTTTTTCTACAAATTTTTAAATGCCGGGACCTTACGTCTCATTAATTTCCATTCGATATTATTAATTATATCTCGACATTTCTAATAATTATATATTGGCATTAACATTTTTGGGTGAGTAAAAATTTGGATTTATTATAAATTTTAAAGCCTAAAACCGCTTTTTACCCCCGCCAAATTGCTGTTCTTATAAAGCTATGTATATTTCGAAGAATATATTACTTTGTACGTATATATCTATTGGAATTTTTCAAAAGAATCGAATACTTGTCGCGATAAACAATAGCTATAAAACTGCGAAGAACAATAGTAACGAAAGGCTACGGTGGTAAAAATCACAATTATTTACGGGAAGTCTTTCGACGGATCGTTCTTCCTAGCCGAATTGCTTATTACGCTTAAAAAGTCGGCGGTCGGAGACCGACAAAATGAATGTAGTTCAAACACCGGAATCGGCGGCTTAATAGTTTTCAAAACTGTTAAGAAGATAAGATTTAAAAGATTTCGTATAGCCCTTGGGCCGATACCGCGTATTTCGGCGCCGTTTTTATTTTTATTCGACGCCCGGATAAGACGTTATTGTTCGCCGTTTTGGCAAATCCGTAACAGATATTGGCTCCGGCCTAAAAACTAATTAACTAAAACGGAACGTGCCGAAGTAGCGCGGGTGGTCGCGACGTTTAATAAGAACGTGGTCCGAAGTTTTCGACTCGACGGCTTAGAAACTTCTGGATTTGGTTTCCGCGGCTTTCGAAAACTTTGCGCCCGGCACGTTTGTAGCTTCGGAGACCGGACCCGGGCGCCATCTCATTCGAAGCGGTAAAGCGAATCTTCGGAACGTAATTGACTATAACCGATAACGGTTTCATTTTGTGTTGGGTGAATAGAGTAGGCCTAACTGTCGTACTTTGTAATAGCGCAGTCGTAGGTAATTTGCATTTTGCCGTTGCGGAATTTGTAAGAATAAATTAATTAGAAGTTCTTAATACGGTCCGGACGACTTACATTAAGGACTAGATAGGCTACCGCGGGAAACCAGTTTATCGGGTTGATAAATTACCACCGTTTTAATTTAGACGGCGGAGGAGCCGATCCCAAACAACGGGACGGACAGAGTTTAATTTGCTTTAGAATTGACGACCGTTTTTTGTTTCCGCTCGACTCCTCCGCTAATTTGCGGCCGTGGTTTATCCCGTTTGTATTTACACAGAACTGGGAAATTCTGTCCCCGCTCCGTCGGCCGGAAGGTTCCACCGCTCGACCCCCGGTAATATCCAATACGGATTATTACTGGGGAAAAACTTCGGGCGCGACGGAAGCAACGTATTTTTATACGCGTTACCGAGTTCGGATTTACAGCGGCCCGAATTTTCCCCGACGTTAGCAAAAACAGCACCGCCGGGTCAGGCCGATCTCGGTATATGGATAAACTAGGAAGTTTGTCCTCCGTAGGAATAAAAAGCCGTGGCGTTGCTGGGCGCCAGGCGGGAGAGCGGAAAGATGGTGGCCCAGGGCCGATCCGGAAGGTCCCGGTCGATTTGTGTAGCGCCGTCCGTCTTCCTTCGATCCGGGCGCGTTATCGGGCGGGTGAGCCACCCGGACCGACGTCCGGCCTCACCTTCGTTTTTATTTTTTTGACCGTTGGTCTTTCTCCTTTAAAGTAGTCCGTCTGGTCTGCCAGGAAATCTTCCGTCTTCCGAAAATAATAAACCCGCGCCATCGTCGGCAAATTAGTCCCCATTTCTGCCAGAAACCGCCTTTTCCGCCGCTTTATTACGCCAGTTTATATTTTTTCGGTAAATTCGCGCCCTTTGGTGATTTTTTCAACTCCGTATTTAGTCGTTGGAAAAAATTGCCTTCCCGATCAAAATATAACAGGAAAAGTTAAAATTGTTTTCGAGAAACCGAAAATAATGAAAGTTCTCGGTTTGGGATTTAATTTAGAGAAATTTCTTGGAATGTTATCCGCCGGTAACGACGAAAGCCAGCTAAATCCCAAGACTTCCAATTTATTTTAAGTATTAGAGAGGTTGAGGCCCACGTATTCGGCCCAAAACGTGAACGGCGGACGGCCGAGCGCCGCCATCTGGCAATTCTAGACGGTCGATAATGGCGTTCGCTTCGTCTAGGATGGTGAGTATACGATCGGCTTAAACTTCTTCATTTTTTTTGTGTTTGGGGTTAAGATTATTAACCTGTTTTATTAAAACAACGATTATTTAAGCATTTACGAATAACATTGCAAAGAAACGGACGATTTTAATCCAAAAATTATTTAATTATTTAATATTTTTAATGTAATGTGAAGTGACCACAGAAACTCTGAGGCTGTTTGGAGAACTTTAAAAAACTATGACAATGTAAAATATTTAAAAATGAAGTTGAAACTACCTTTAACCGCCAAACACATATCGATGCGTTTAAATTGGGCTAAAGATAAAATGGGATGGACCGAAGAATGGCAAGAAATAATGTTTAGCGACGAGAAGTTTAAATTAGATGGCTCCGATGGGTTTTCATATTATTGGCACGATTTAAGAAGAGAAAGAGGAGTTAAAATAAGCCGGCAACGAGAGGCTTGGTTTTGAAGGTAAATGGGATGGATGGGGAAGTAAAACTGGTTTAGTATTTGTTGACAAAAATACGATTACATTTGGTGTATTAATTGGAGGTCATAAATGGTAGTTTCAACGAGATAACGCTCCTATTTATGTTTCAATGTCAACAAAAAATTGATTTAAAGAAGAAAATATCGACGTAACATTGACTGGCTTTCGTGTAGTCCAGATTTAAATCCCACCGAAAATTTGTGGGGGACTTTAGCAGCCGTTGTTTATCAAAATGGGAAACGATATGAATCTGTAAATCGATTGAAAATTGCAATAATGGATACACGGGATAAAATTAAGAATGAACAATTAAAAAAGTAATAAACTCCGTGCCTAACGAAAATTTTCGAGTAATTGTAGTCAAAGGGGGCGTAACCAAATATTAAAAGTGTTTAAAATATATTTAAAATTTGTTTTTATGAAATTTTAGAAAGTGAACCTATATCTTGGTAACAAGTAAAAAGTGATAATTTCTATTGTATTATTATTAAAAGATAAAAAGCTTGAAAATGATATTTTTGTAATTGTCTTAAAACGTATAAAAATGTTTTTTAATAAAAAATTAAAATAAATTTTGAAAAATCACAAAATTTGTGGTGTTCTTATACTTTTGTAACCGACTGTATATCTGGGAGGCAAGATGGCCGTCTACTACCTCGTCGTAATACTGTAGAAGTAAAGTTGTTCTTTGCCGGCATCTTCTACCGTCGACAGTGTAATACGTCCGTAAATTTTCAGATATACTTTTCCAAGCACCTTTCGGATTTTCATAGGCATAGGGATTTACATCACTACTTTCCTCGACAGAAGAATGTCGCGATAACAGGAAAAACGCGTTGGAACTTTCCTAATGTTTCTCGGAGGAAATACGACGCTAATTATAGTAAAAAAGAATTATTTAGTGTTATTAAACATCCTATAAATACTTTTAAACAGTTTAATTTGCTTATTTACTTTCGTTGGTAACTTTCTATGCCAAATGTTGCCGCCATTTTTTCAACTTATTTCCCGCGAGTCAATGCGCGACGTTACTGAGTCACGTGATGTTGCGAACGTGCGCCTCAACGATTTTTACTTGGGCTTAAAACGTAAAACGTGTACTTCCGCTTGCCGTACAAGTTTAACGTTCGAAATTGCGCCTCAACCTCTCTATTATTTACAATAATACTTATAATTTATTTTCCAATACGCGGGATTATATTAGGAGAGAAGCGACGATCTTACCGCGTAATTGAAGATAGAAGAAAGTCTCTTTTTAAAGCGACACCCGTCGACCAATATTATAGCCCACGTGGGTTACTTGGTAAACGAAATCCGAATTTTACCTCTGCCTTCCGAAGCCCGTCGGGGTGCCAAATGTTATTTGCGAATCAATCTCGGAGACGTTCTCCGGAGACGGCGGCCTTCCCTCCCCCCAACCCGGTGCCGGCCACCCGCCGTCCGAAGGGAGGGACGTCGGTTCCCGAAGTGGAAAAGGGGCGGGAGTCGGAAAGGCGGCGGTCCCGACGGAAGAGCGGGCGATCCGGCCAAATTAGGGAGAGGGAGAGGAACGTTTAGCGCGGCGGCGGAGACCGGGGGAAAAGCGTTTATCGGGCGCTTTCCCGGACAAATAAAGAGATAATAGATTAACCGAGTAACCCAAAAGGATAATAGACTACGAAACGACGCGACAGATGGTCCGACGACGTCACCACTTATCGGCGGCGGGGTGGAAGCCGGTGGATTGGGTCGGCGGTAATTGCCCGGATTATCCGGAGGCGCGAGGTGGCGGGCGGGCCGAGGGAAGCGGAAAAAATAAATTAGCCCAAAGTGGAGAGACGTTAGACGATAATCCCGCTTTTAATCGTCGCCTACAAAGGCAATTTCCGTTCGGCCGCCGGAGAAACCTAATAGAAAAATCACCGCCGCGCCGGTTTTCCCGACGGAAAAGGCCCGGCTCCACCGAAAAAAACCATCCAGCAAATTTATACCAGAGACGAAGGTATTTTGGCGGATTGGGAGAAAAACCAGAAAAAGCCGAAAAAAAGAGGGTGTCGGAAAGAACCACGCGGTCCAACCGATAGCGGAAGAAAAACTGGCGCAAGTTTCGTGACAAATTTCTCGATAGGAGTCCGAAGCTCCGTTTTTGAAGTAATTTTGCCCGCCTCCCCATTTTTAAACCGCGCTCTCGGGCGCGAAATAGCAAAAATATTCGCTTCTCTGGTTAATTTACATTAGGTATTTTGTGTTCAAAATATCACAAAATTTTCGGGGAGTGGACCAAATTTCAACGACGTAAAGGAGGGAACCTGGCTTTCGACCGGGGAGGCTTCTATCGTCGGGAGCGCCTTCTTATTCCGCTCCAATTAGCGAAACGATCAGAGGTCGGGCGGTGGGAACGTATTTTAAACCGAATTCCATTGGATATGACGTGACGTAAAAGGCGCGTTTTAATAGTTTGGCCCGAAACCCAGAAAAGTGGTTTGGGTGGCCGGTTACGGGTCGAAGGAGAAGAGGCCGCCAATCGATGGGAAATTTCCTCGGCAGATGTTTTCGTCGGACGTCTTCGATTTTACAAATGTCGGATACGATTGGACTAGACGGGCAACGCCCGCGAGAAAAAGACCGATTGCGAGTGGTGGCGGATAGAAATTTTAAACCCGAGGATGGGCCGGAGATGCGCCGGTGGCGACTTTCGGCGGCGGAGGGTAAACGGAACCTCCTCCTCCCTTCTGCCGCTGACGGAGGAAGAAACCGAAGGGCCGAACCGATTCTAAAGAGGCGTTGGTTTTAGTTAAGCGAGAAGAACGGGAGGAGGATGCGGTCGGGCCGCCGGGCAGAAGTCGACTGCCGGAAGCGGAGATGGGGAATTCTAACCCAGCGGGGAGAAGGTGGTGGAGGTTGCCAAAAATTATAAAAATATCCCAGCTTTCCCTCCCGGCCAAAAGATGGCGCGGGCGTAGCGCGGCGATCCATCCGCTAGGACAGGGCTGTCCAACTGGCGGCCCGCGGGCCGTATACGGCCCGCCAAATTATTTTTACGGCCCGCGAGTACATTTTACTATGAATAAATTTGTTACTAAATTATTATTATTAATATTAAAATTATTTTACTATGTGAAAATTACGGCCACAATGTTCTCGTTAATATATTATGAATATTTTAAAGTTTTCTTTTTAGTATAAATAAAATATTTTTTTATTAACATAAACTGACTTTTCATTTATCAACCTTCTTGGCCCCCGAAATGTTTGGTGAAGAAAATATGGCCCGCGGGCTATGATAAGTTGGACAGCGCTGCGCTAGGAGACCGACGCCGTTTCTCGTTTTCCGTGGGTGGGCGGGTGGGCCGTCAGAAGACAGTCTTCCGACGGGCCCGGCTATTTAGGAGCGGAGCGTAAAAGGCAAAGGCCGAGAATTTGCAGGTGGCGGAGCCGATAAAACCGGAAGATCGGGCTCTACCGAGGTTAAAATAATAAGAGGAATAATCCTTTTTATGAACTTCTGGCCAGGGTAAATGGCGCGGGCCTAGCCAATTGCCCGGTGGCCGGTTCCACCGGGTCCGGGCCCGAACGAAACCGGCGGTGGCGGCACACGACGGGGCGAAGAGCGAGGAAGCGGAGGGAAAATGCGGAGACGATAAGGCGGAATCCCGGTTTTGCCGTAAAAGTTGCGGAGGAGCCTTTAGCGCGGCGCACGTCCTCTAGGAAGGTGTTTGTCTCAGTCGCTCCCGGTTGTCTTTTTGCACCAGTTTAACCCGGAAAGATTAGCGAGTAGAACGACCTAAAATTCGTCGCCGCTTACCATTACCCAAGTTTTGCCAAGTTTCTTCCTGGCGACATTCTTTTCGTCTTATTACCTGGAACGACAAACCCGTACCTGGATGCCACCGGAACGGGCTCGGAATACATCCGGTCGGATAAACATTTCGTTCCTCCTATTTTCCAGCGAAGCGTTCCGTTTGACGCTGTATTTGAGAAAAACGGGAACGGAAGACAGATTTTGAAGTAACGCCCGCCATTAGCTTTCCTACTTTAAGGAAGAGACGGAAAAGAAACCGAGAGGACGGTTACGCGGAGGATTCTACGCCGCGTGGTAAAGTCGGGAAACTAAACGGTCACCTTCGCGTGCCGCAACCACCGTCGGATTACGTGTGGAAAATATTGTCGGTGCCGTCCGCCGACCATCGGAGTGGCCGACCGCTTATTCCCCGCGGGACAAAAAGACCGGAAGTAAAGATTTTGGAAATACGGAAAAGTCTTGGCCGCGGAATGCCACGTTTCTCGCGGTCTTTCCGTTTCTTCCCGTCCTATAATCGCCGGTGTCCGGGGAAACTCGTGACGACAGGTGCGAATGAAAATTGTCACCAGTACTAACGTATCTTTTGTTAACATAATTAATATATCGGTAATTTATAAAACGAAAACGACTTACGTTACTTTTTCCTTTTTTATTTTTCCGTAAAACTTTGGATAGAAAGTAAAAGTAAGGTCGTCTACCGTGTTATCTGGCCGTTATATCGAATTCCGGGATACATTTATGTCGCCTTTGGCAGGGTTTGGTCCGGTCGGCGCAGATAGTATAAAAGTCGTCCGACGAAATCGAGATAAAAGGAACCTCCGGGCCGGAGCGTCCCCGGAACGACGAAGAAAGGCAAAATTGCAACCTCCGCTCTTCGGTCGAAATCTTTTGATATTTTGCGTTTTCGTATTAAGACCAATTGTTTTCCAGCGTAGTAATTAACGCTTCTTATAACTGTTTTTTTGCATATTAACTTCTACGCCGTCGTAAAAGACGGCGGACTTTTACTCGAAAAACACCCAAAAGATAATACGGACTCGAACGATAAGAACTTTACTCCCGAATTCTTCGATTGTCGTTACCGTTACCGCTTTTAAACGCAGTTCCGGTCGGTCGGTAAACGCCCGACGACTTTCGAAAAGGTTAATGCTAAGTAAATGGAAAAAAGTGCGCGTACAAATGCCACCGAGATGGCGCGGATGGGAACCGATCGGCCTTTAATTAATAGCGAGGTCGCGGCCGAAGTTTTCAACGCGAAAACGTGTGCGTCGGACGTTCGGCGCCACTTTCCTCTAAGCCTAGAAGTTTGACAGTGGCGTTTGGAAAGTTAGTGGAATCGCGCTCGACGTTCCAAACGCCATTGTCAAACTTCTAGGCTTACGGGAAAGCGGCGCCGAACGTCCGACGTACACGTTTCGCGTTGAAAACTTCGGCCTCGACCTCGCTAATAATCGAGTATTATCACCGACGAGACGAAATCTGCGAATTTGGCCGATAAGAATAAGTCTATAAAGGTCGACGGACGGCTAATTAAAAGAAATACGAAAATCGATGCAGTTAACAACGCGCGGTACCTAGGTGCTAAGACGAGGACAAATTTGGACGGAATCTACGCGCAAATAATCTCACTTCGGCCTGGGCTAATTTCACGGGAATGACGAAAAGTATAAGGCCATTTTTGAACTGGGATTCGATTACGCGCCCACGGCGTAATCGCACCGAAACGAAACTTCTTACGGAATATGTATCCGGGGTTCTCCTTCGTATTACAATTCGAAGAAACTGTAAATGCGGCGAAACCGTTTTATCGCCGTTCAATTGGCAATTCGAACAGCAAGGGTTCCGTTTCTACGCGTTATCTTCGAAATAAGTTAGATAAAATACGAGAACGAACTACTCTCGGACGGCTTTAAGTTTCTTAAACGACAAGAAAAGCACCGTTTCTCTCATTTAATCGGTTTCCGAGTGATAAACAATTTATTGGTTGCCGCGGCGGAGGGCCGAAGGCACCTTCCTTCCCACCGGCAAAGCTTTGCGGCGGTTTGGATAAACGAAAAAGAGTTAAACAATTACAAATGATTGGAAACAAGCATTTTTCTCTTCTTTTTCTTTCTTTCCTTTTGTTTCGTATTAAACACTTTGAAAAAGGCCGCCGGCCGAAGCGCGTTTTTAAAGAAATAAATAAAATTCCTCCCTCGGGCGGCATTTAACGAAAAACCCGTTAACCGGGCACCGACGACGTAAATACTCGGGGCTAAAAGCGGAGGCAGGGAGCCGCTTCGAAGGAACAAAATTTCTACGGTAACGTGGGTAGTGGAGCGGGGAGTAAGTTTTACCCGAAGCTTAGAACTCGGTCGGCGGAAGCTGCCGACTTTTCGAAACCATTTGGAAAGCGGCTCAAACCCTCTCTGTTTTAACAATTTTAAATTAATTATTCGTTTTACGGAGAAATTCGCAGAGACACGCGCTTGTTTGTGTCGTTCGTTTCTCCAAGTTTTCGCCAGGATTTATCTGGGTTTTTCTGCTTTGTTATACGTAATCGGGATCCTTGTTTGAAGATCCTTCGATTGGTGCGCACATTACTCGAATCGAGCGAGGATTTTTTCACACTCGACACGGTGATTCGTCGGACTTTCTCAGCTCTGCTCGGTGGCACTTCTATTTCTTGACCCGATTCTTCTCGACAGTGTTATACTGGTTTTTCCGGAACTTTGTCAAACCGCCGCGGTTTTTGTGGGTTCTTTTGTTACTATCCTTCTTATACTAGTGGGTACCTCGTACTTTGGGATATTTCCTCCGTCGTAAAAGAGAGCGCGCCTCTCGTTTATTCCCAAAAACAGGCAGAAGCCCCTCGCTATGGACAAATCGACGAACGTTTCCTCGCTGTCCGTTACGGGCAAAATGAGCGTCTTTCTCGGTACTCGGAATCTGTCGCTTTCCTACAGCCCGTCCAGTACGGTTTTCGGCGACAGCGTGGAACGAGGATGCCCTACTGGATTTGACTGCCAGAATATCTTTTTGATCCGAATGTCAGCCTCGACGGTTTTGCTAACCCAGTCTCTTTCGTAAGATGAAATCGCGTGTAAACATTCAAAGGTTCAGAAATTGTATTAAAATGTTCTGAATGTTTTTCTACCCTTCGTGTTTCACAAAATAAGTCTTTTAATAAATATATAAAATTATAAATACGACTATACAAAAGTAAAAGTTTGCTTTTTGTCTTTCCTTTTCGCCGTTCACACCATCGGCGGTCCTTAGACGAATCACAAAATCTCGGAGACGACCTTTCTTTTGAGGCTACTGCCTCCGCAGAAAAATGTAAAATCAGCTAAAAGCGTCTTCTGGTGTTAATGCCACAATCACAGTATTACATTTTAAAGTAATTTTACCAGAGGACGCTTTTAGCTGATTTTACATTTTTCTGCGGAGGCAGTAGCCTCAAAAGAAAGGTCGTCTCCGAGATTTTGTGATTCGTCTAAGGACCGCCGATGGTGTGAACGGCGAAAAGGAAAGACAAAAAGCAAACTTTTACCTTTGTATAGTCGTATTTATATTTTTATATATTTATTAAATGTAAATAACGCCGACCATGTACTTGTATCAATTTTTTGCTTCAAAATAAGTCTAGTTTGAACTCGGTCACAATTTTTATTTTTACTACTAATATCACATATAGCCTGTTGTAATCTTCGATTCGTTTTGGGGAATCAATTTCACTTTATCGATTATTGTACAAGTCTTCCACATCTTCGACTTCCCCCTTCTTTCCAACTGCATTGTTACCGACGGCCGGAAGTCCGAGCCATCGAGGTAGCAGCCTCCCGCTCTGGGGACCCGGGATCAAATCCGAAAAAAATCCCCAGAAATTTTTCGCGGGATGATCCGACCAAATATGTCGGCCCCCGTCCCTTACCACGCCCGAAACTTTTTTTTGTATTTTGTTGATGCTTTTATTTAGACAACGCAGCGATAATTTTCCGCCATTTGAAATCGGGTCGGACTGTGGTTAAATCGTATCACTTAAATTGTGCGTATGTCGGTGGGGCCGACATAGCGGTTAAATCGTACGTAAGTTGTACTGTACGTCGGATCCAACGGTTAATTGCCAGTCTGCGCCATCGGTCATCGATAGCGAACCCTCCGACGGACGAGTTGGCCGGACCATCGGTCGGCCCTTGTTCGCAAACCTTTACACCATAACGCAAGTGCCAAGCGCAATTATTCCTGTAGGCAATGTAGGGGATTAATAAGTTTCGGGTATGTCATCTTCTGGAAAAATTTTAAACCAGTTTTCAGTGCTCTATGGGATTGAAACTGATACTCTCGTTATCGTGTAATATAAATCTAGGTTTGTAATTCTACTACGGGAAAACTTCACTACTTAGAATTTTAGGATTTTAGGGAGTGCGTACTGCTCTGCATCCCCTGGATCCACCCCTGGTTTTTAAACCTAAATCTTGGGGAGCACGTTTACTCTCTCGCTTACGCTGGTGAAGCTTTTGTCACGATTCCTGGCAATTCTAGGAGGGAAACCGAGTCTACGACCAGTGATATTCTTTCCATCGTCCGTTAATGGGGTGAGAAAACTAAGCTAAAGTTTAATATCATTATAGCTAAGGGTTCGTCTTTTCGAAACCTTACTTACAATCAATTATTATGCCTTTGTGTCCTTTATCATAGCTTAAATTTATCTTTGTATACTAGTACATTTATCAATTAACAGGACTTATTATACTAATAGATAATCAAATAGATGAAAAGACAAATAACAACCTTCTTTTACGTTCCAGCAATATTCTATTTCGTAAAAACGTTTTCAACTGCCTTCAGCAGCCATCTCCAGTTAACCAGTACAAAACATAGAATTCTAAAATACGCGCGTGGAGTTCTAAACGTATGAAAATTAAATGAAATTCGAAAGCGCTCATGCCGATCGTCGGTAACGCGCATACACGCTAAAACGGCGTTTTTTTGGTGTTCGGAATATTAACACATTGCTAGTCGTTTTTGGTTATGAAAGAAAGATTTCCAAGCTATCGCCAACGTGTCCGCATCTCTATGGTTAATGCAGTTTGTGGTTAAATGGGCCCTGTATATTTCCATTTTCTCAATATGTTTAACTGCTTGTCTTGATCTTGCGGCTCTCGCGATCGAGGCTTTATCCCAAAATACCGTTATTCCTTGCTCTTTCGCAAATGCTGCCAGTACCGTAGTGTCGACATTCTTGCTCACCGATCGCTTGTGCTCATATAATCTCTGCTTTAGGCTTCTCATCGTAGCGCCGACATACACCAGATCCGTGTTAAAACGATTATCTCTAATTGGAATGGAATATACCCCCGTTCTGTCGATGTGCTTTTCTTTTCTCTTATGATTCCTCAAGATGCCATACACCGTCGGGTTACGCCTGTATATTACTCGCAAGTTCCTATGCTTCGATACCTCTTAACCACGTTACTTAGAAACGGTATATAATCCAGAACTACGTTTTTTCTTTGCCTCGTTTGGGGTTGTTGTTGGTCCTGCTTACTTTTATGACTTCTCATAATCAGGTCGTCAATTATTTTTTTCTGGTACCCGTGTTGCAGCGCTACGTTTCTTAAGTATTCCAACTCATTGTAAGTGCCACAGACATCCGTGCAATGTGTGTGCGCACGTTTTATCAAGGATCGAAACGCCGCCAATTTAAAATGCGGAGGGTCTATGGAATTGCTGGGTATAAAAAACGGCTGGTAAACAGGTTTTCGATATATGCTTGTCTCGATTTCCCCTTCTTTACATGTTATCGTTAAATCCAGGAAGTTAACGTTAACTCCACTTTCTTGATCCAATTGCAAGGTCAATCCATAGGGTTGTTGTTGATTCCGTTCATAAAGTGGCACACATTGCGGTTATTAGTCCATAAGATGAAAATATCATCGACATATCTGGTGTATGCCACTATATCATTCTGGAGCGTGGTTAAGACTTTGCACTCAAGTTTACGGAGTACTAATTCACACAGCACTGTCGACATAGGGCTCCCCATCGGGACGCCTCTGGTTTGAAGGTATGTCTTCCCCTCAAATTCAAAGAATTTCACGTTTGCAATGACTAAGCTGTGATCAGAATTGATGTCGGCTCCCTGAACTGTTCGATACTGTCGAATTGATGTCGACCATCTCCTTTGGATCGAAATCATATCGATCAAGTTTCTTGTCGTTCCATCACTCGATCACCATGTCCCTTTTCTACAGTTTGTTTGCTAGAATGTGTTAATATTCCGAACATCGAAAAAAACGCCGTTTTTAGCGTGTATGCGCGTTACCGACGATCGGCATGAGCGCATTCGAATTTCATTTAATTTTCATACGTTTAGAACTCCACGCGCGTATTTTAGAATTCTATGTTCTTTTGTACTGGTTAACTGAAGATGGCTGCTGAAGGCAGTTGAAAACGTTTTTACGAAATAGAATATTGCTGGAACGTAAAAGAAGGTTGTTATTTATCGGATAAATAATTCCAGTAAGCTTTGTTTATTTAGATGAAAAGATTAAAATTATAGAAGATATTGAATTTTATAGCAGGTATGTGGATGATTGCATAATAATTTTTGATAAAAGGAAAACAAATGAAAATATAATTATAAATAGGACCAATAAGATTAAAGAAAATATTAAATTTGAATTAGAAAAAGAAAAACAGAACAGTTTAAATTACCTAGATGTAACTATAGAAAGAAAAAATGATAGATTAGTTCATAAGAAATATGTTATACCTATACAAATACCCAAAATAATTAATTATAAATCTGTTATACCCGTTAGTATGAAATATAATATATTTAAAATGTATATGAATAAAATAAGGCAAAGAACAAGTGAAATAGAAAGGCAAAAACAAGAGGAGGAAGAAATAATTAAAATGTGTATGTTAAATGACTACTCAAAATGTTTACTAAATAAATGGAATGAAAAATTACGTAATGACAATCAATCAAAACCAATGGACAAAGAGAAAAAATTTGTTAAATTACGGTATGTACCAAAATTATTTGAAAGATAAGAAAGAAAGAAAAAATAAATTCAACTAAAAAATATTTGTGTTATAGAAAAGAAGAAAATTATGATATAACGGAGGAAAAAGGTGTTGTATATTCATTTAATTGCAATTGTAACCCAAAGAAAACATACATAGGAGAAACAAAAAGAAAATTAAAAATTAGACTAAGCGAGCATGTTAGAGCAATAAAAGGAAATTATGCAAATTCAGCAGTGGCCGAACATTGCAATAAGGAAGGTTGCGAAATTGATTTAAATACTGTTAAAATAAGGAAAAAAGAAGAAAATAATTATAAACGCCAGTTACATCTTATATATAAAATTCTCGTGTCACAATGTTAGTTACCTTACTCCTCCGGAACGGCTTTACCGATTTTTACCAAATTTCATATGCATATTCAGTAGGTCTGAGAATCGGCTACTATCTATTTTTCATACCCCTACACCATTTCCCCCCTTTCAAAAATATATTTATATATGGATTAAGGCTTTTATGTCCAACAGATGGTGCTAACTTCCGACGACCTAAGTTTGCTTTTCTGTGAGGCATTATGCTTTTCTGTGAGAATGGACTGAAGCAGATCATTTTCTATCTATCTATATAAATAAAATATAACGTTCGTTTGTTCCTACTGATTCCTTTGAAATTTTGACACAACGTTGCATTCGAATACGCACGTGTTTTTATATAATATACATGTCGAAATTCCCCCCAGTGGGGGGAGATGGACGGGATTAAGGCTTACCGTGAAGAACTCGGCTTCTATTATACTATTTTACATGCGGTTTTTTGCGTTTTTAATTGCGTTTTAATAGATTACGTCAACAGAATATACACTAAAAAGGGATTTTTCGATATTCCCCAGCGGGAAAAGTGACGGGATTAAGGCTTACTGTGAAGAACTCGGCTTTTATTATACTATTTTAGATGCGTTTTTGATTGCGTTTTAATAGGGTATGTCAAGAGAATGTACACTAAGAAGGGATTTTTTGAAATTCTCCCCACGGGGAAGTGTTATACATTTATAATAGATACATTTTGAGCCACAACAACGTGTGGCCGGGTCAGTTATATGAACATATAAATATAATCAGACAAACAGAAAGAATAAATAACAATACCGGAAGGAAAATCCACCAATCCTGGAGAAGCATTATAGAAGGGGGAGGGAAGTGAAAGCTTAAAAGGAGAGATTTGAAATGAATTGTAAATATTGTTTAAGTAGAAAAGAATAATCCAGAATGTAAGTAGTCAATGTAAAAATTTTTAGATGAAATTTTAATTATGGTTAATTATAATGTATAAAAAATAGGTATACGTTTCGAATTATTTGGTTAATGTGGATTACGAGTATATTTGAATCTTTAAAGAAGTTCGGAAATACAGAAACTGTAAGAATTTTATTATTTTATTGTCGGGGAATTAATGTGTATATTTTAATTTTATTTATAATTGTAACAAAAAACATTTTAATTGTTGATTGTAGAAAGTGCTTTTTGAATGCCTGCTGAGGAGGGACAAAAAAGTCCGAAACACAAGCTTAAAGTGTATGCGTTCAGGTGAACTAATAAAAAATATTATTTCTGATCTGTAAGACTAAATATCTGCATCCATAATTTTCCAGTATAATAAGTCCTGTTAATTGATAAATGTACTAGTGTACAAAGAGGTACGACGATAAAGAATTGTAAGTAGGTTAATACTTACAATTCTTTATCGTCGTACCTCTGGTATCAAGATACATAATCAATCTATTGAAATTGCACGAGAGCTCAAATTTTTCGAACTGGTAATCGACCATAAGTTAAGTTAGAATCATTATTGATAGAAGCAGCTTCTTTTTAATGCCCTTCGTCGTGTCGCTGTCCAACAGGGGACTTAACCGTAATGTCTTTGATTTGATTTCCAACGCTGCATTTATTCTTTCATTAGGATTCCTACGCATCTTCTGTCTGTCTCGGTGCTTGTCGTCATAGTCACAACTTCGGCAGGCTAGAAAAAAGCTATTTTAAAAGTCAGGTCACTAAAGCCTAATCCACAATTTCTTAACATTCGATGCAGGTTATAGTGGGAAACTGCCACTCGATCTCTACTCGACGTACGCCGCCAAGTCAGCAGAGGCAATAATATCAACATTAGACCAATGTATTTCTCTTCTGTCTTTATGAATTCGGAATGCTCTCGTCAATTTGCCTCATGATGCTGCTCGTGCTGCCATTCTCTGAGCTTTAATCATACTGAATATATGATCTATACTAATGGTTTCAAGAATAAGGAAGACTCAGATTGTGCCTTTGTGGTGTACGTACCGTACACCACAAAAGTTGATAATTGAAAAGTGTTCTCTTGATCTGGCTTCCTGAATCCGGGCTGCACTGTGTATCAGGCGGAGCTCTTTGCCATACACGGGACCATTCGGTGGTGTGAAAGGACTGCCGAGAGCCTTAGTGTGAGTATCAATCTGACAGCTCTTTCTCTGTCCCGGGTCTTCGGAACTGAGGCATCTTGAGTCCTGTTGTCAGAAAGACCCTGAATACCGTCATCTTTTGTAGGTGCTACTACTTCCTCTATTGGGTTAGAAAATATCCTTGGAAACGAAAAGGTTGACACTCCTACGAGGACTGCTGCCGTTGCTTCCTGTAGCCGTTTTGTGTACGGTATCCTTCCACCAAAAACCGTGAAGGAACACATCTGGAAAATGAAGTTGGGAATCGGAAGTTCGCGTCGATATCACTAGCAACTTTATTTCAGACATCGAGAAACATTTTGCACAGGCGCTGGTTTCGACCCATACATCAAGATGTGCAGTTCCTACCTAAACTCGACCGCTTTAATTCCTATCTCTATAGCTTCTGGAAAAGAACATTACATTACGTCCGACGTGCGTATGATCCGACTGTGACCGGCACTATATCTTTTACTATTCGATACTGTCGAATATTAGACAGACTTTTTAACCAAACATTTAGTACTCTACTCAATACAACTAATGTTTCCTGACCTATTCGTCGAACCACCTTCTAAGGAAGGAGACTTCTTCGAAAAAAGTAGTATCGACATGGACCCAGTAACGAGTAAAAAATTCGTTCTCACTCTCTTTTTCGACTGGCCTCGTGAATTGGAAAAATCCTTGAAACTATATAGTAATCTCTTCTTCTATCAAACTGATAGAAAAATAGATTAATCAATACGCTATAAATTTTAAAAATTAACTGGTTTTTTTTTGGAAATAAATTCGAAATCCAGTACGGTACTTATAGTAATTAATTTTTAAAATTAAAATTCAATTAAAACCGTAGAACGTTGGTTAGAACGTTGTATATTATTTTAGAATACAAAGCGCTGTCCAGCACAAATCCGTACGAGCAATACGAGTGAAAAAGCATCATCATTAACCCCGAACTCATTGCCCGTTGGTATCTGATGCCTTTTCCAGCAATTCTTTCCATATCCATTGCCAATTTTCTCAATGCCCGTACATTCGTTCCACACCACTTCTTCACGTCATCAATACATTCTCTGTATGGTCCGTCCCTTTTGTTAGATCCGTCCATAATACCATAGACTAGAGCAGTGATTGTCGTGATTTCCAACCACTGTGCCGCGGCACTTTAGTGTGTCGCGAGATTTCTGATGTGTGCCGCCACTGCGAATACCCATACATAAGCGACGTCAGACAAGTAGTCCAATCGGTTCTATCTTTCTAAGGCGCGTTTGAAAATTTGTAATCGGTGTTCCCGGTAACTGCCGGTAGTTACCAAGGCGTTTAGAAAATGTTACCTAAATTACCAACTGCGTTTAAAAATCACTGTTACGACGTCACCGGTACTCGCCGAAGTAACCGTGTCTGCCGCCGAATTTTTAAATTATTAAGTGTACCGTGACGAAAAAAGGTTGAGAATCACTAGAGTAGAGTCTTTTTCTGTTTCATTCATTCTTGCGATGTGTCCAAACAGTTGAAGTTTTCATTGTATGATTTTTTGTAAGAGATTCTTTTTCATATCTATCCTATTATAAAGTTCTTCGTTTGTGACTTTCTGCATCCACCCTATTTGTAACATCTTTCTGTACAGTGTCTTTCAAATGGTAATATTTTTCTTTCCATATCTTTTGTTATTACCCGTATCTCACGGGCATACAGCACGCGGGAGAAGATGCGGGTGTTCTGTAAATGTCTGGTTCCTCTTTTTGGTTTGAACAAGTTCCTTAGCTCCCCACACAATCTCACTGATGCTTCTACACTATCATTAACATAACACGTTTATTAGTTTATAATCTATTCCGTAAGATTTTAACATTGCCAAGGTGGCTTTTTGGTCTATCCTGTCAAATGCCTTCCGAAAGTCCACAAAGCGGGAGTAGACGTTCCGCTTTCTTCCTGCCTTTTCAACTAATAGTCGTAATGTAGTATCTGCTGCGTTGTACTTCTGTCTTTCCCGAAACCTGCCTGTTCATCTGCTAAGTGTTCTTTCATCAAACTACTTAGTCTCTCTTTTAAGATCATCATTAGAATTTTTCCTATGTGGCTTGTTAGAGCAACGTGTTGCCTTTCTTATGTATTTTCACAAATTCTGATTTTGTCCATTATTTAGGTATCTTTCGTTGTATTTATATTCACTACTAGGTGTATTAAGAGACACAAGGCTTTTTTACATCTTTATTTCTGGTTCTTCCATATCTATCTTAATACACCTAGTAGTGAATATAAATACAAATAAAAGAAGACACGGTCTCGGAATACATATTTATAGTGTCTTTCCTTGTTTCCATATCTCATTGCACACTTGATGTATCTCGGCCAATTAAGCTTTCTTCTCCATGCTCGATCATTTCTCCTGTGATTTTGTCATGTCCGGGACTCTTATTGTCTTTTAACCGTTTCACTGCCCTTTCAACTACTTCCCTCGTAATGTCATTTTCATTTTGAACACTTGGTGGCGATATGTTCCTCAATTCATCTACTAGATTTTCTAATTCATCTTTATCTAACGTTTCCTTATATCAGTTCGGAGCAATAACTTGTCCACCTCTGTAGGACTTCCACCCGTCCACTAAAACCTCTCCTTTCTCATCTTTGATTGCCATTTGCTTTGGTTTCCATTTCTAGTTGACATTTTTGATCATCTTATATACTTCTCTGGTATTACATTCTTCATAATATTTTCCCATGTTTCTGCACTGATCTTCTAGCCAACTGCTTTTTTCACTTCATTGCACTTTATACTGTTTTTCCAACTCTTCAGAAATGTCTAAGAGCTCTTTTCTCTTGGACAATCTTTGGGGTCTCTTCTGCGATCCATTACTTGTTGATTTTTTTTCCTCTTCTGGTAGGGTCTGCTCGATTGCTTCTCCTATTTCCTTTGTTATTTCTTCCACTCTTGTGTCTAGCTCTTTCATCTTGTCTAGAGTCTAGGGTTTTTATTTTCTTCTCTAGTGTATTTCTATGTACGCTCTCTATTTTCCCATGTTTCAGCTTTGAAATGTCTCTTTTCTTTTAGAAATGTGCATTAACTTTCTTCTTCAGTTTTATCTTTACGTTTGCAATGACTAAGCTGTGATCAGAATTGATGTCGGCTCCCTGAAATGTTCGATACTGTCGAATTGATGTCGACCATCTCCTTTGGATCGAAATCATATCGATCGAGTTTCTTGTCGTTCCATCACTCGATCACCACGTCCATTTTCTACAGTTTTTTTGCTAGAATTTGGTGTAACAGATCACTAAATCGTGATCGAGAGAAACTTCGAGTAGTCTTTCTCCTCGTTCATTCCTTGCTCCAAACCCATACTTATCCATTACTCTTTCCCAACCTTCACTATTATTTCCAATCTTAGCATTACAGTCACCTCCAATGACGATCACATCTCTCCGCGGTGTTTTCTTTATCATCGTGCTTAGACCTTTATAGAAAAGGGCGATCTCGTCTTCGCTGCTATTTCGGGTAGGTGCATATACTGATATATTAAATGGCTTTGCTTCAAACATCCAACAACGGCTTCGTGCCTTGTGTTATTTCCTCACCACATGACTTCACCACCCACTCAGTTCTCTCGATGCTGTCCAACGCATCTCTACTAAGCCTGATATGTCGCATTGATATCTCTTCATTTCTTTCCGAAAGAGCCAAGTGACCATAACTTTCTGACATTCCAAGTTCCTATTGAAAGGACGCGTGTTGCTGGTGAGGCTTTATTTTCGGTAGCCATTTTTTCGACCCAACTCCGATTGTTCGGTTGGTGTCGCGGTTCTCGTTTATTCGGACGACGTCCGGTCGGCATCTTTTATATTTTGCTTGTGTTGACATCAGATTTCGTTCGTGTTGTTGCTTTATGGTTAACGCATCGACACTCGTCTAAACAATCCTCCTCCTTTTTCCGGGCTCGAGACTGGCGTGTTTAATGAAATTGCATGGCGGAGTTGTGAAAATCAGATAAGATCCAAAGCCAGACAAGGAAATGAAACGACGTAACGACTGCAACTAATCACTAATTTATAGGCCAATATAATACGAGCGACCAGATACGTACGAAAATATGCGAAAAACATTTTTTTAAAAAAGAAATTGTTTATCGCCTAAAGAAATCTTTTATTCAACGTGTAACGAAGCGTAATAAATGGTTAGAAAACAAGAATCTTTAAGTGATATGAAAAATAGAAATAAATAACTTTTACGCTCGTAGTGTTCGATTTTTGCGCGGAAACGTATATAAACCATATAAATTCCAGGTTAATGTTACCCTTGGTGGCAAGATGGCGGCCGGGGGAATTTTTCCCTACATTCTAGACGGCGACGGGGAAAATTTTTTTCCCTGCGTTCGACGTGGCGACCGCGTTTCCTGTAACCTCGAAACGGAGACGCGCGATTTCGCGTTTGTGACGTGAGAGGGAGCTCTTTGGAAATGTTGTGACGTAATGTGTTGGTGCCGAGATCGTCGAATTATGCAAATTTTGTTTGGTGGGAGTGTAGAAGACAGTGGTGTGGTGCATGTTCGTTGTTGGCATAGAATTTTTTTTTTTACAATATCTGTTCTTTCCGAATTGTTAAAGAGGTAATTTATATTTTTTACAAGTACAAACAATACGAAATTGCTTTCTTTTTGCGCGTTTGTTTTGTTAAATTGTTTTTTTTTTATTTTTTAGTAACTTCGGTACTAAGGATATTTTTTTCAAGGCGGTTACTAATTTTGTGCTAGTCATGGGCGACGTTGATTTCAGTTCGAAGGAATTATGGGCAAAATGTACTACAAGGAAGTTTTATAAAATGATGGAAGCAGATTATTCTGAATTGGGATTGAACCCGGCAATTGATAATGCATTCAAATTTGCGGTCAAATTAGGTATACAGCAGATAGAGTCGACGTGTTCTGCGTGCGATAAGATATGCAAATTATATTACAGAAGAGAAAGAAATGAATGTCTTCTAAGATGCAGTTCGTGTGGAGTTAAATATTCAGTTTACGAAGGGACTTTTAAAAGCAAGTGCGGTCGTCTTTCCTGGGGATGTATCTTGTCATTCATATGGCACTACCTATGTCTAGAATGTGGAGCTACCATTTCGGCTTTAGCATCCGGGATATCTCGAAAAGCTGGTGTGGATTGGTCGAATCACATACGTCTAGTAATGATGATATCACTAAGTAACATGACGAGCTTCAAAATAGGTGGGCCGAATAAGATCGTAGAGATCGACGAAACTGTCATTTGCAAAAGGAAGTACGAAAAAGGCAGGTTATTGAAATCAACGAAATGGGTTGTGGGCGGCATATGTAGACAGGACGGGAACTGTTTTATTTGTCAGGTAAACGACAGATCCGAACAAACTCTAAACTGGATAGTTTACAAATACGTCAATTCGGGAAGTTTGATAATAACCGACGAGTGGAAGGGGTACAACCACATTGACGACATCGAAGGCGTGGATGTAGTGCATAGAACTGTAAATCACTCGAAAAACTTCGTGAATCCGAAGACAGGGGACCACACTCAAAACATAGAACGCTTATGGGGATACCTAAAAAATAAAAAACACCTGCCAAAGCATTACACAACCGATTTATCGGACTCGTACATGTATCTGTTCATGTACAAGAAGTTCATGGACTGGCCTAAAAAAACTGCCGGAGAAAGATTTCAAACTTTCATCGAACATCTTGCTATGATTTATCCAGGGACAGGAAAAACTCCGAAATGGGTTGAACCCGAGACGGTTCCGTCTGCACCCGTTCAAAACGTCGACAAAAAGAAGAAGAATTATTCAAAGAAATCAGAGAAGGATCAGGATAATGAAACATCGTCCACCGCGAGTAAAAAAGGAAGAAATAAGAAGTCATCGACAGTAGTAAACGAAGCCGTTAAAGGGGGAAAAAAAAGATCTATAACAAACGGAGATCAAAATTCTAAAGGCCGGAAGAAAAGTAAAAAAGGGAAATGACAGACAATCAACGTGAGTAAAAAAAATGTTTTTATTTCTATTAAAATAGGGTTGAATTAGCTTATTATAGTATAGGAGTTACTAGGTCGTGTTATTACGATACAGTGCGTAACGCGCAGTCTCCATAGAAGACCACGTCGGCGACCGGAAACGCATCGGTCACGTGATCAGAGGAAAAAATTTCCCCGTCGCCGTGTAGAATGTAGGGAAAAATCCCTATGGCGGCCATCTTGCCACCAAGGGTAACATTAACCAAATTCCATAAAGATTACAGCGAGAGTTCGATATAATGGACGTCCACGGGACCGAAGAGATTAATCCGTTATAACGAAAGTTCATTTTATCGCCATTATCCGTTATTACGGACTCGTTTGTTACGTCGAAAAGTCCATTAATTAAGCCACTATACGGCAGAATTACGTTATTGTCGTGGCTATAATTTGGCTACGGGAGTGCAACGGATACGTTTCGACCGAGATTGCGCCACTGTGCATTCCGCCAAGAGGTGCGCCAGTCGTCTCTGTTTGTTTGTTTGTTATGGCAACTCGGGCTATCTGCCTAGGGAGGTCGCCTTCCGGAAAGTTTTTTAAGGGAAACTGGTCCCTATTTAGGCGTTACAAACGTGGAGAAAATCCGGAAAATTCCACGTGGCCTGTCCCAGCGAGGCGCGAACCCACGACCGAACTGCCAGTATTCGGGGTAGGAAGACCGCTTGGCCACTGGTGGGCCTGCTAGTCGTCTCGCGTAAAGCTCGCGAGCTCTTTTATAATATCGAATAAAGTTGTACCCATTGTTAGAGGCCTAGAGCGATTGCGAATACACAGAAACCTGTCATATATACTGCGCTAATTCCTGAACAGTTATAACCGATTTCGATAACGGACTAGGAGAAAGTATCTACAGTTGGCGGATGTTTTATTGTGGAAAAAAGTCAATTACGTAGTGGAGTTGTAAAATATGTAAGGCAGAATTTTATTAAACACGTAAAAACAATATAGGTCTATGTATCTATCGGTAAGTCTACAATATAAATCGAATTCTTTCAGTTTTCTACTGCGAACCGTGGCTCTTTACGTAACAACTCCACGAATGGTCGCTCAAAGAAAAAACAAAACCAAAACTGAAGAAAACGAAACAATGCGTGCGATTATTTTGCGTGCGATTATTAGAACTACGGTGTAGAGTCTATTTCCGTCTTGCACGCGTGTTCCGTCAATATTTTAACGTACTTTTATCGTTGTATTTCTTAACCCGCATATTCTGAAGTAATCCATCGCTTCCTCCGCTATGCGCCTGGTCCGTCGTCTTTTATCAACTTTCTAATGTAGTGTACGTATCACTCGTTAACGGTTCCTACGTCCCGGATACCAATTGAGACGGAAAAGTTCGAATTAGTACTAGATTATTACGTCGTATTTGTCAACATCAAAATATTGATATTTCTGCATATTACTACAGTAAGTATTTTTTAATTGATTTTCTTGCTTGTAATTTTCACGACACGTGGAACAATAACGTTTTCGATACCGCAGACCATTTTGTTGAGCTCCAATTTAAGAAAAAAGACTGTAAACCTATAAATTTCTACAGTCGTCCCTTTCCTGTCTGTCCGTCCTTCCTTGGTCTCGAGAACGATGTCAGATAGATAAAAGTCCAGACACGATATGAAACGTTTAAGGATAGCGGGCCCCGATCCAAATATTTCCTCCAGAATGAGGTTACATAGATGACCGGCACGAGTCTGTTCATATAGGGAAAAGGGTAGTGTAAGGGGCAAGACACTATTCGTGTGAGACGGAGAGGATATATTTTAAATTAAATAAATTAAAAATACGATTAAAATTTGCAGCCCGGCATTTGAAGGTGTCAATAATTTTGGTCGCACCATACAATTCATACAAAAGCTACCGTGCCAAATTTCGTTTCTTAATCTTCATCCCATTCCGAGATATTAAACGAAATAGAAGTCAACACACACACGCACATACATATATAAATATCCGAGGAAACTTTTTGTAGCCTTTTTCTTACTTTTTTGGGGGTGGTTCGGAAGGTATCAAAACGTGGAGATTTGCAAAAAAGTCGGAAGGTGAAAGTTGACTCGATTCCAATGCATTCCTCCCTTACGTAGGCATAACAGCCGGGAAAGTAAAACAACAGAAGGTGAGCGAAAGAAGGGACGAGTGACGTTTATTTTTTTCATTTGGTAAAACGTCGACAGGAAATACGAGATTCTTCGCCGCTTCCGAAAAATTCTGTACGCGTTGACTATCCGCGGACACCGTTGTGTCTTCATCGGCTAAATACGAAAGCGCGTTATATAATTTCTCGAAAGCTTCGTTCTTTCGGTCGCTTCCTTCCAGGAATATTTCGGATTACGGACAAAGTCCAGCCCAGCGGGAACACGCAAACATCGTTCGGCATTAGAGAGCACTCGTGGTCCGAAGGACGGAAGGCATTGATTTATTTCCGCCGTTTACAAAACGATTCGGTTCGGTTGGATAAAGTTAATTGTGAGGGTGAACTCATTCTGCAAATTTAGAAAACCGGCGTCGTTGATGCCGTAGAAAAGTGGCCAGGCCCCCGATTACCGGCGTTATTGTACACGCGGAACATCGTGTTATAAAGCCTTTTTTCGTCGCCGAAGGTCGTGTCGTCGGCGCCTCTCCGTATTTCACGAGTTTTCGTAAGTCCGGCCGACCTTTACCCTCCGTTCGGGCAGCGAAAGCCTTCCGCCGGGCGTCGAATATTTCTGGTCGCCCGAGACTCTCTGCCGGGCCACTTACTACCGGACGGAGTAACCGAGTTGCACACGTGAGCGGCAATGTTCCCTCTAATTGTTTTTGTAGCTGAGCGGAACATGTACTTCTCCGAGCAAAAATTTTCTGTGCCTATATATATATATATATAAAATCTTATTTTTTCCTATAAAAATTAAAATAATTAATTATAAAGTAGAGATTAACCTTCGCGGTGCCTGGTGAAGAAATTTCTGCCGATCGCCTGGTGGGGTCTCAGAGACTCCAAAATAAAACACTACATTATATGCCTTGTAAAGATAATTCTAACATTATGTTAATATATATATATATAATAAGTTTGTTTTATTTTAAATATGTCTTAATAATCATTGATTTACGTGAAATATTTATTCACACGACTACATAATAAAAAACGTTAACTTTTTTGTTGTAACAAAAATATTAACTTTGTTTTCTAGAAATCATGACGTAATCTCATTATAATTTAAGTATTTTGGCTTCATTTTAATGGCACATAATATAACTATCTGTTAAGGCATAAAAATTAATCTTCTTCGGTTAAAATTTGAAATCGAGAATTCGGGCATTTTTCCCATAGTAATTTCGCATGTTCCATGCAAATAAATCCGGATCACTTTTTACAGACGCTCAGTAGCTGCTTAAACGTTTATCTACTGACAACGTAAACGTGTTAAAAATCAAACAAACACAAAAAATATTACTTACACTTTTGCAACGCGGAGCGCCTGGTGGGGTCTGCGAGGCCCGGCACTTATTCGACTACGTCTTGTTCGCAGAATATCGCGCGATGAACTAAAAATTTTGTGGGGATCGCGAGCGCGTGAAGAGAACTGAAGCTACTGATAACCTTAAGTCGTTAACGCAAATATTAAAATAGTTATGAAGTTTTGAAAATGAGTCGGACCTCTCAGACCCCACCAGGCACCCCGAGGATTAAAATACATTTTAAAACATACTTCCAGACAAAATATTACCTTTTATCAAAGATTTAATGTATTTAATTAATCGAAATATACGTAGCAATAATCATGTTGCAGACAGAGTGAGAAATACGTAAACAACAATTTAAATCAATGCGCATGCTCGCCTGCGCGGCACATAAATTCTCGTGCGCGACAACAATTTGAGCAGTGCGCGGCCGCGCAGCTTAGAGGGAACATTGGTGAGGAGGTTCATCGGGCACGGCTGACTACGGGCGGTTCCACTTATGGGAGAGGGGTACATATTGCGACGACAGATTTTACTTCATTTTTTACTCCCACCTCCCTTCTGCGTACAACTCGTCGTCACCACAGTCTCTCCTCCCCATTCGCGCAATCATACGTATGTACTGTACAATAAATGTAAATTAACAACAGAATATTCCGAAATAAACGAATTATTTCGTATGCGAAAATACTCGGATCAACTCCCTTCCCCTGTCGACACCCTCTCGACACCTTCCTCCCGTCTCGATGTGGTGGCCATAAACGAACGCCGCCTAACTGCCACGTGTGGAGAGAGTGTCGCAATACATTATATTTATGAATGCGCAATTATGGACGGGTGTCGACCGGAGTTCCAACTAGTTGCAAGTTCTTGAGGTATAGACTAGTAGTGTCCTCCGCACGTTCTTATCCTTACCGATACCCTCTTCAAATGCCTCCGAACTTATATTTCGTATTATATACGAAGTATAAGTCGTATACTTCGTGTTATATATAAGAAATACTTCATCAGTATGGGGAACAGATTGAGGACCATTCGAGTGTTCGGGCGCCGGCGTGCCGATGGCTTAAACCGTATCTTTGTTCCGCGCACCGGTAGACCGGGTGTCAAAATCTCCCGGCTTTTCTGCGGCTACATTATGCGAGAGCCATCCATTCAGAATACGGGCGCCAAAGTTCGAAATGGTAACGCGATCAAGAAACCGGGTGCAAAAGCCGACGTGGAATTGTGGGCTTTTGCTCCCGGAATTATAATTTCGGGAGCAAAATCCCGGAATCAAGCTTTTGCTCCCGGACTCACAATGGAAGTCGCGATTGATGGCCAGCGATGTGGCGATTAATCGCGACTTCTATTCACGCGCTTCTGGCTTTTTGTAGCGCGACTACAAGTCGTCACGGCAGACTCGCTCTTACGCTATAATATCTTCGCAGAGCCGTAACTAGGGAATGGCCAACGCGGCTCCCGCCATAGGCGCCGATTTAATAAAGGCGCCAACGGGAAGGTTTTGGAATAATATGTATTCGAAACTAATAACACAAACGAACTTCTATAATTATATTTATACAGTATTTATTATCCGTAATTTCTACCAACATATACTTCAGAAATAAACCACCATTTTTATTTTTATTTAATAACAAAAATTAAAAAGGCGCGCCATTTTTATTCTTGGCCATAGGCGTCCAAAATCCTAGTTACGGCACTGTATCTTAAACAACTAGGCTGAAATAGTCCGAAATGGCCGGGCCGGAAAAATAGTCGGCAGCACTCGTCTTCTTCGAAAATCTAAATTTTAGTATTAGTTGTTGGTTTTTGAGTAAATAAATGGCGGGTCTTCGACGTAACGTTTTCTTTACAGCCTATATTGGGGAACAAATTTCACCTTCCGAGCTAAAACTCGGAAGGTGAAATCTAAAACTTTATCCTCTAAAACTTGCCGACCGGAAAAGACGTAAATATACTGCACCCCACCCCGGTCGACGTCTCCGACGTTCTTTCGCCGGCGGAAATTTAATTCGAATTTTTTTCCGACGTTTCGAGGCCAGAAAGCGAAAACGAATCGCGATTATCGGGGTTGGAGGCCACCCCGTCTCGTCCCCCTAATTATTCTACTAAATCGATCGGCAATTACCAAACGAAAGTCTCCCCGGTCCGATTCCGGAAGTCGGTCCGCAAACTCTTTCCGTTCCGCGTAAACGGCCTTCGACCGGTAAAAAAAAATAGCCCGAAATTTCCCGGGCCACCTTCCGTCGTTAACGGAGTTTTACGCAAGGCGGCCGTCCCCCCTTCGCACGTAAGCTACGAAACGGAAAATCTGCCATCGATCTTGGTCGGGAATCCCGCCGTTTTCCCAATCGATACAAACCGGAAACGGAAGAGTCCATCGCCATCGTCCGGGTAAACTACCAAAACCGACCTTTGGTCGAGTTTGGCCTTTAACCTTCCGGCGCGGGTATTGGATTTCTTAAGCCGGCGATTAGAGATTAGAGGAAGAGGGGAGCGTAATTGTCGGGCCGGGTTAAAGGTGACGTGGTTCTCTGCCCGGAGCGACGGCGGGACCGGGAATCGATCGATCGGTGCGCGTTTTTCACGCCACGGGAGCGGGAGGAAGGGGAGCGAGCGGAGAGAGAGAGAGAGAGAGAGAGAGAGAAACGACGGCGCGCGGCGTCGATCGATTTGTGCTCCGACCGCATCCGCGCATCCCGGCCGAGGACGGAGCGGACGAATGGCCGAAGCGGGGCCGAGAGAAGCCCTGCGCCTGGCCCTGTTGCTGGGCCTGGCCTCGGCCGCGGTCTGTCAGGGCCACCTGGACGCCAAGCGTCTGCACGACGACCTGCTCAGCGATTACAACAGCTTGATCAGACCGGTGGCCAACCAGTCCGTCAAGCTGACCGTCAAACTCAGCCTCAAGCTCTCTCAGCTCATCGACATCGTGAGTACCTTTCCTTCTGCCTCTTCCTCCGACGCCCGACCCCGTCCGCGCCCGTCCTCCGCCGCCTCGGACTCCAGATGGCGACACGCGGCTGCCCGGACCGGAAGTGGCCGTCGGCGCGGCGCGGCGCGGCGCCTCGGCCGCTATTTTTCCGGGTCTTATCGCGGAGCGGAAATAACCGGACGGAACGACCCGGGGATTTAAAGTCGGAGAGCGAATTTTATCCCGGGGCCAGTAATTTGTTCATCGGCGGGTGAAGGCGCGACGGCGGTCGGAACAACTCCCGTCGTCCTCTTCGACGAGTTTAAATTCGTACGGAAAGACAATCGAAGGTTGGGACGAGAACGATGTTCTGCAGATTGGGCCAAATTTTGTTCTCCTCCGGACTCCTTGTATTTGCAGGCGGAAACGGCCCGCTGCTATAATTTTAATTACCGGATAATTATAAGGCACGCGTCGGATAACGTTTATCGGCGCCACGTCTTTCCTCGATGATAATTCCGACACCGGAAAACGAGCAAATTTCGACCCACCGTCGCGACGGAATCGGTCCGGAGACGTTCCGATACCACCGAAAATCGATACCGACACCGGTACGGAAGCGCCGCACGACGGGAAAAAGAGTCGAGCCCCTTTTCGAATTCGAATGCGACGAAAGGCGCGACACGTGCCAAATCAAACGGTAAAAGAATCGACCGGGCGACGTTAAAAAGCGGGCCGAGGTGTGTAGTAGTTTCTCAACCCAAGAACCGTTTAAGCCCGGAATAAACACTCGGCAACCGTCCGGCAGAATACGTTTTCTCAAACGGAGTCCGGATGTTATCGATCGTCTTTGTCATATTTAGAGGAGACGGATGGCCCGTGTTGCCACCGGCCCGTCGCTCTTACGTAATTATTTCGCTCCATCCCCGGTCTATTAATCGTCGTCCGGGGCCCCGTGCCCCAAATTGCTAGGCCCTACGCTTAGCGCATCCTTTTCGGGTCGAGGTGGGATCCGGATAGAGCGTTATCCGTGCCAGTAAATTTGGCCCAATCCGCGAGAAGATTATTTACGGGTACCGTCGGAAATCGTCGTCCGTTATAATTCCCGGGATCTTGTGTTTTTTATTACGCAAATCGGTGGAAAGTTCTCTTCTTATAACAGAACGGAAATTTCCTCCGGATTTCGCCGACCCACGAATTATAACTTTCGGAATACGCGGTTAAGTTACCAAACATAAAATGCGCTTTTAGCGTTTGGGTTCCGTACGGGGATCGTCGGGGATGTCGTTTATACGTATGTTAAATAGCCGCGGGCCTACCGTCCACCCGGAGGAACTCCTTTGTCCGTTTTAAAACCGTCCGAATCGAATTATTCGCTTCGACCAGTAATATCGACCGAAGAGATACGAAATTATCCGTCCCGCTTCGGGTTATGTAATTTTTTCTAAAACTGTTAAATCTTCGCCGTCCAACGCTTTGGTCTTAGGTCTACGGTCGAAATCTCCGGTTACTACCCCGTATTCGTGGACACTTAACGCGGGTGATGACCCTAGCGGATTTCGCGGCACGTAAGAGGATGCTCGGTTGGAAAGCGGGATTGTTGCAATCCGAAATTTGCGTAATGTAACGACTATAATATCGACGTAATCCTTAGCGAGTTCGGGTACGAATTGGTAGTTTACGTCTTTATTAAAAATACAATACCATCGCCCGAGTCGCGTTTCTTTCGATTTTATTTACATTATAATTAGTTATTCGAAAAAGAGGACGATAATCGTTGGTTTGGCGTAACGAAACGTACGGCGATAGCGGTAATAGTTTGAGTCTTTTACTTAGACGAAGAGTGCGACAACCGATGGAAAAATCGCGGGCCGCGGCAGTAAAGTCTCGGCATCGTTAAAAAGAAAAAGGGGAGACATTTAAGTGCCGACCACCAACCCATTTGCCGGGAAAACAATTTCTAGTATATGATAAACGATTATCACCCCGGTTCTTTAGATCGTATTCCATAAATTTCGACGGATAGCGATTATTCTTTACGTTTCGTTTGCCTTTCGTTTTCTTTTCTTATTTTAAAATAATTTTGTAAAATTAAGGACGAGAAAATCGGGACTGTCCGAATGCGGTCTTTGTCTTTTACGGCGCCATCCCGACCCCTTAAAACAGACCGATTCAAAATTCAAATCTATAGCTACATATTCCGATAAAAATAGCCAAATCTCGTCTTTGGGCCGCAATTTGAAAAAATTGTACTTGTATAAATTTTCACTGTCGTATCTCGGAAAAGGAGTTAGATAGACGACCGGCACGACTCCGCGGCTAACGGGAAAAGTATGACGTACAGGGGCGAGATATTACATATATTTTAAATTAAATTTTAAAAAGACGATTAAAAATTGTAACTCGGCAAGGTGACCGCCGTGTCGCAATAAATAATTGTTCGTTTCCTTTATAATACGATATAAAGATTCTCGGAAAATTATAATTTTGGCGGTTTGCGCGAGTAGATTGGCCGACGTGGCTAAAAATGACCTACACCGGATACGCCGACGTGGGAGGCGCGGATCGATAGGCCATTCGCTACCCGGGAGACCCGAATCGTCCGGGTGGCGGCCACCGCCTTCCCGGACGCCATTTGGCCTAAACCCGATTTTTAGCAAAAGCCGCGAGAGATAGAAAAAGACGGGCCGGGCGCGAACAAACCCGGGTTTTGCGGCCGCCACCGGCGACGATTCGAAGAAGGAAAAGCAAACGTCGTTCGGCCGTTTTAAGATACATTCTTCGACGTTATCCGGATGGCTCGCGCACTCTTCCGAGTCTTTACAAATAATGCCGTTACTCCCGCCGGCCGGAGGGGCGGACGATAAAGATTTATGGAATTTGAATTTGGGCCCGGCGGGCTAATCGGTGGCCGTTATCCGACACTTCAATTTTCCCGTTGCGCGTTCTGTCCTTTATTTCCGGTCGGAAACACGTAATACGTTTCACGCAAAACGGAGAAGGAGAGAAAGTAAAAGCAGAAAACGACGGTATTAAAACCTAGGAAATTGGCAGAGAAAGCTCGATTATATTTTCCTCTGGGACTTATCGAAACGTCGATTTTAATTTACTCGCAAATCCCGGGGAAAATTCCCGGTTCCCTCGCTAAACCTTCCGTCGGATTTCGGAACGAATTTTCCGCCTTCTTCCGTTTTTCGTCTCCGGCCGTCAATTTGCAAATTAATTTCCCCAACCGCCTCTGGAAATTAACGGGCAAAACATTTGTATAATTTTGCCGGGCCCAATTTTTCCGCTACCTTCCGGTACGGAGCGGGCTACCGGGGTACCGGGGTGCGACGAAATAAGCCGTCCGCCGGGCCGAGTGCCGCTAGAAACCGTATTACGTCGACCGGCCGGGTGTAATTTCCGTCCGCTTCCGAAATGCCGGGTCGATATCGCGACTTATCGGGTCCTCCCGCGGAGTGGGTAAGTCGAATAATTTCCTGCCGGCCATCGTCCGTTTGGGGTTACTTTCTTCCGTTCGTCCCCGGTACGATATTAGACCGAAAAGCTGGTTTCTATTTAAAATTTGACACCCGGCCGGCGGGCGGAGTAACGTGGCGTAGGCTACCTATTTACGTCTCGTCCGAAAGATTTCGCCATTTAATAATCGGCGATAAATACTCGTTGCCAGTACGGGAACGGTGGACGAAGGACAATTTTTACAAAGTAGCCTATTTGTAAGTAATCCGTCCGACCGTTTTGTTCCACTCCGCCCCATTTTATAAAGTACGGTTTAAAATTGCGCTTTTCTCCGCGTCTAGCCAATTCTCGTTTCCGCGGAAACACTCGTCCGACTTTTCCCGGGTTTATTAATCCTTTCTTCCCACGTTCTTCTTTGTTCCGACCTCCTTCCTCCCGCCTACCCGTATCGATTCTTTCCCTCCGAAACATTTGAAAAATGAAACGCCTGTCGTTACTTTTTGGCATTCAAAAGAACCCCGGGAATATCCCGGAAAATTAACGGAATAATTACGCCCGGTCACAGATTCGCCAGTAATTTCTATCCGCAACTGTCGTAACACGAATTACGTATAAATAAAATGTAAAAACCAAACATTTTAAAAGAATGTCTTCCCCTTGTTAAAAACTTGCCGTTCTAACAGAGCGGGAAGCGAAAAGCGAAAAGGGCCGGGGATTAATTAATCGACTCGAGAAACTGTACTTAGTTTTGAAAATGTTAATGCAAATAAAACGAAGACGGAACACGTCATTTTTAGTTTTTCGTGGTCGCGCTTTAAGCAGACCGGCTTCGATTTTTCCATTCAAATATAAGAATATTAGAACATTTTATTCTCGTACCGGGAGGGTTCCCCGGGCGGGTGAGGGCGCCGCACCTTCGGAAACCGTCCCGGTATAGGCGGGTTCTCCTTCCCGGCCCTCGACCGCTCCCGCGAAAATATCTCCTCCGTCTTCCATTTTTTCTCCAATCCCTTATCGGGGTCGGGGGTAGGGACGTCCGTAGATTCTTCCTCCCGGAATCGGCCGGAAATAGCGGCCGTCGGAAACCGTTCCCATTCGTAGTGGGCCGCCTTTGTGGTCGAGTGGCGTAATTTCTCGACGATTAATTAGGAAGAGAAACGGGGCGACGGGATTTGCGGAGGAAGGACGTAATCGACCGCCGACGTAATATCCGAAAGGGGACATAAAGGAGGAGGCGCGGGTCGAACAATCGCCCGCGTCCAGATTACCCGCCGTAATCCTTCCAAATGCCTTTGTGACGGGAGATTAGTTTCCCGGGGGGACGGGACCGGACCGGAGATTTGCCGCCGGGCGTCTACTTATTTATTTGTTTAATAAATAGGTCGAGATCTAGATTGGTGACTTCTTAAGAGGCTTTGCTTATCTCTGCCCTTCATTTACCCGTCGATTAGGAACCGGCCCGCCGCCGGTATTAGCGCGCTTACCTTTTTCTCTATTCTTTCCTTACTCTTCTGTTCGGTTACCTTAAAGCTCTTTTATTATCGGACCTGGCCGTTAATAAACCAATTCTTTTTTCTATACCTACCGTTATTTTAACCCCAGTCCCGCGTCACCGCCTTCCGTATTATTCGAAAAGCTTTGTCAAATAATAGGATTACCGACGGGAAAAATGCAGATTGGCCGGTAAGTTCGGACACGTCCGACGTTTACCCCTCGTCCGTTTGTTAGTTTCCGGGAATTTGTCGTCTCCGGTCCGAAAAGGTTCCGTTTATCCTCGAACTTTTCGTCCGCGCCCTCGACCCGGCAGTTTCGAGTCCTCGGAAGGCCAACTCGGTCTTCCCGAAAATTCTACGGGGGAATTTTGGGCTTTCCGTCGCGTCTACTTTCAGAACGTTCTAAAACAGAAAATTATTTACAAAGCCCAAAATTTTTTTAAGCCAAGAGGTTATTTTGACATATTTTGCAATTGGTATCGTTTCGTTTAATCTGGAAATCCGTCTCCTTCTCCATTTTTTAAAATTTGTAAACTCGCGGACGACAAATAATTTCGGCCAAACTCTTATTTAACCGGCAAACTTAAAATGGGCATCTTGGGAAAACGACGATAAAAATCGACGGCCACCAACGAAATTAACATACGCTAATCTCTCGTAATATGAAAATTTAGCGTCACACCTTACGTTCGTACGAGGATAAATGACGAGAGCGAATGGAAAGACAAAGGCCGTATCGTTAATCGCGAACAAAGCGAAATATTTCTTCAATTACTCGAGTTATCATATTTCCATCTAATGTATACAAATCGATACGAAGACGTAGACGTGTCGGGCATCGACGTTCGTTATACGCTATTTCGGATTGCCAGCGTACGGTACGCGCCTACTCTCGTTTAGTATATCGGTTTTTTATTTTACGATACGTCGACGGTGCACCTCCGCCTTTTAATTGATTATATCGGCATTATAATTAATACCGGGAAACAACGACGACAATAATAAATGTAACATTAGAATACTTACAATACGAATCAAATTTAAATGTATTTAATACAGTACGTGTAGACTATATTTATAGAGGTGACATTGTATAAAAAGGTACGATACATCTATAAGCGTGCAATTGATAAAAAATATATATACGAAAAACGTTTGGCTGAATTCAAAATTATACAAAAAAAAAAAAAAAAAAAAAAAATTAAAGAACAATTTAAAATAATGAAAACACGAAAATTCATATCAGTTAAAATTGTGCGAACAAACCAGTTAATTACGGTATAGAATACGTTTGCACGTACAGTACTGTACTTTTAACGGTAGTATAATGGAGATACGATAGGCGCTCCGTTGGTCTCGTTATCGGCCGTAGAAGAAAAGAATGGTGAATGGTCTATGAAAAATGGATTGACGGTAATGTGGAGTTTACAGACAAGAAATATTACGGGTTCTTTTATCGGGGATTGTCGGACAAGGCCAATAATTATTTGTTATACAATTATGATATTTGAAAGAATGTACGCCTTCAAAATATTTTATTGGTTTTATAAGGCGGGGTAATCCGAGTCGTATTCTCGTATCTTCCAGATTATTGGCATACGGAGAAGGTTTCGGGGTTAATGTAGAAGAAAAGATATCTTTTGAATTTCTTTATCGGCCTTATTCGGAAGGAACGGGGCCGTCCTTCACCCACCGGACGGACAAGGAGTAGTCGGTCAAAAGTGGATTAAAAATTCGTAAAATAAACGGATCTTCGGACAGATTTGGACGAAATAGTCCTACGAAAACGCCACAATATTCTGCCATTTAGAAAATAATCAAATCCTCGTCGCCCATTGACAAGGATTTGACTATCTTCTAGCGATAAGTTTATCTCCCAAAACCGTGCAAAGATACTATAAATTTTTCATAATTTATGTGTTTCGATATAAATTGGGGGAAGGTGCGGATTGCAAATCGACGAACGACGCGTAATAACGGTCTAATATTTAAATTATGCGATAACAGAAAGTATCGTATTTATAATGAGTCAGATTTAGTAAGAATGGGTGGCGATGTAGGATTTTAATGCGGTCGGCGTACGCTATAACCCCGGAAGATATATTGTTAAACTTCTTAATTAATGTAGGCCGAGAAGAAAAATCCCTCTAATACGGAGCCTCTAGGAATCCCTCATTGGCGTGAATCTCCTAGGCTTATTTTACTTCACCTCGATAAGAAATAATTGTTTAGCCAAGTACTGTACGTAGCAACGGATTTGCCTAGGTCGAAATAGTCACCGAGTAAATTGAATTTAGTCGTGTTTTGCCCCCGTACATCACGCTTTTCCCAGTAAAAATAGAGTACCGCGGTCGGTCGTCTATCCGCAATAATTTTTCGAGGGAAATAACGTTGGTAGATTGTCGATCGAGGTCTCCGCGCCTGGGTGTTCCGTATCTAGCCTTTACTTTCGTCTGCCTAATTCCGTTCTCCGGGTTACGGAAGGACGAAATTGCGGACAGACGATTGTCGGTAGGAATTTATAGGTCTGAAATTTGAAAATTGCGTCCCAATTAAAAGTTTAGCGAACGTAAAATAATAATATCGCTCCCGGAGAGTAAGTTTTAATCGTTACCTTCCCGCGCTTTCTTTTCCAGACGAAGACGTTTCTTCGGCCTCTTCCCGCCCGCAAATATGATATATTTTTTTAAACGGCTTTCTGCGGCAGAAGAATTTCTAGAAATTTTCTCCCCGTCCCGGTAAACGATGGGATGGCAATTTTTCTCCATTGCCGACGAACGGTTAGAATCGCGGGTTTGGGCCTCCTCCGTACGCGGTAGAAAAAAGGTGGGTGGCCGAGTCGACTTTCTCGCGGATAAACCCACGGTTTTCTTTAATCCGCGGCGGTATTTTCATTTCGGAGGCAGAATTTGCCGGCGATATTTGTTTTCCGCCAAGTTCTAACGAAAAGGAATTCTTTGTCCGGATCGTTCTTTAATTTCATTTTGCGATATTTCCCGAAACGATTTACGGTTAATATCCGATAGGATTTGTCGGAAGGGGCCGGTCCTTTACGGCTGTGGCGGCCGTCCCATTATCTTGTCGGTCGAGATTGGATTCTATATCCTCTTTCCGCCCGACCCGCCTCATTTTTATTCCATTTTATTCGACTCTTCCACCCAATCTCATCTGTACGGATACAATACAATATATATAAGAAACACCTTAAGGTAGGAGTTTGATCAAACCGCCAATCGCGCCGGAGAAATTTTCTCTACACAATGTTTTAAATCGACATTTATTACTTCCTCTTTCCTATTATATCCACGCCGTTATTAAATCTCTCTCTCCGCTTTCGTCTTTGCCTCCCGTCCCAATTTTCTCTTATTTTCCAAAATGTTATTTTAACTATTTTCCCGCGATTTTCGTTTCCCTCGGAAATCGCCTCGCCTTCGGCCCATACCGAGTTGCGTTAACCCGCTTTTTCCGGCGCCCCGTCGGTCCCCCGACTATTTCTCGTAGGCCACGCCACCCTTTCGCCCACGAAGAGGAAGATCCCTCTTCGCCCGGGTAACTCGTCGGGTCCCGCCCGACCGGGTTAAAATGCTTGGAAGTTTCCTTCACCCGCGGTTTTTGCCGCCAGAATTTATGGCGGAAATTGTTTAATTCGAAATCGGTCTTATATAATTTAAATGTTCGACGTAACCGACCCGAGATTTTTTAATTTCAGAATCTGAAGCAGCAGGTGATGATCACCAACGTCTGGGTGGAACAGGTGAGCCCGTCCGTAAATCCTTTTCGCTCCTTTCGACCTCGTTAAAATCTAAACATAAACGCGACGTTTGCCTCGTCGTTGCGCCCGAGGTTTAAACTTTATCGGTTGGGTGTTAATTTAGAAATAGGTGAAACGGTCGAGGTCGAGACGGCGGAATTAAGATCGACATTAATCGTTTCTCCGTCCTTGACTGGTAATCGCGTGTCTCGATAGGTGTGGCAAGACTACAAACTGAGATGGAACCCTTCCGAGTACGGAGGAGTGGAGATGATCCACGTGCCGGCCGAAGACATCTGGCTACCCGACATCGTTCTCTTCAACAAGTAGGTAACCTCTGTCCTTTCTCTCTTCCTTACTCTTTTGCTCAGCGCCGGGTTTTCGTTCTTCCCGCCTGTCGGGAACGACCGTTTTCTCGGAACGGCCAAACGGCCCAACCGAACCGGTAGATTTCGTCTCCCTTTAACCGATTTCCATTTAAATAAATTACGGCGTAAGACCGGTCGAGTCGACCGAGGAAGAGAATTTCGCCACGGTTAAGATATTCTATGTATATACGTATATATTAGCAAAGAATGCTCGGCGTTGTCCGGAAACTCGGGGAGGGGGTTAAGTCGTCTCCGTTATAAGGTAGATTATGTTTTCCGTAGAATGACAGAGAATAACTATACGAAATTTGGTGCAAATCGGTCAAAACGTTCCGAAATTTGTGGGAATGAAATCGTAGGGCGAGAGTGAAGAGTCGAGCTTTAATTACGATAGCTTTTGTACTGTATTGTACTATACAGTTCGTCGGAAGTAATAAGCTTTCCAACGTCCCCGGCCGCGATGAATTTTGCGATTTTCTTTTAGACGTCTTATCGTCGATTAGGCTCCCTGGCACACGCGTACTGTACTGTGCAGTACATCCGAAGAGTAACCGAAAGAATTCATTTTACGTAGGTATCTAATAACGTAAGAGTAAATCTTATTTTTAAATAATGGTACGATAGAATTAACACTAAGACGACGAACAGATAAAGTATCGTGCAGAAGTTTAGTTTGATATAAGGGCAGTAAATTCGCTCCTTATAGTTGTAGGTATCGGATAACATAAGAACACTGTAGGATTATAATAAACGAACGACCAAGCTGATATAAGCTAAGCGTACACACAGCTACCAGTACTGCCAGAACCGAAACCGGACCCACCAGATGGCGAAGGGAATGGTGGAGCGGACGAACAACGATGCCAGACATATGTCGGTGGCGGTGCATTTTCCTTTTTAATATTAAAATAACCTACAGCCTACGTTCGTCCGGTCCGTCTTCCGTAGGTCGTTTCGGAAGCCAAATCCCGACACCGCGGACGGAATCGGCATTCTTAGACCGTAGTCGGAACAATTGCGGAGTGTTGCCACTTTCTGGAGGCGAGACGTCCCCTCTTACCACTCTCGAGCACTCGGCCCCGGGGGTGCGCTCGATCCGATGGCGGCGCGTGTGTAAAGTGGCGGAAGCTTGGGACTCGGTGCGACTCGGACACGAAGCTTTAAATAAGAAAATCTTCCGCCGGTAGGAGTAGATTCGTTTCCCTTTCGCCTGTGGCTCGGTTCCGTCGACGAGAACCTTCGCCTTCGTTTTGCCGTCGACGGTCTGGCGTAGGAAATAACCTGTGTCTGTCGTTTTGCAGCGCCGACGGCAACTACGAGGTGACTCTGATGACCAAAGCCAAAGTCTACTACACGGGAGAAATCGTCTGGAAGCCGCCGGCACTTTATAAGAGCACCTGCGAGATCGACGTCGAATACTTCCCCTTCGACGAACAGTCCTGTCTGATGAAATTCGGCTCCTGGACCTACGACGGACGAGAGGTGAGAGTTTGGCCGGACCCGTCGTCTTTAGTAAGTAACCCGGAGAACGAAACGCTTTACTTACTCCCGCGGGCGGGTCCTGTGTATTTCAGGTGGATCTTCGCCACACCAAACAGATCGGCGGTTCTCCCACCGTTCTGATGGGCATCGACATGAGCGAATTCTACAAGAGCGTGGAATGGGACATTTTGCTGGTACCGGCCATCTACCACGAAGGGTACTACGAATGCTGTAACGAACCCTATCCGGACATCACCTTCAACGTCACCATGAGACGAAAGACCCTGTTCTACACCGTCAACCTGATCATTCCCTGCGTGGGAATCTCCTTCCTGACGGTTCTGGTCTTCTTCCTGCCCTCGGACAGCGGCGAAAAGGTTACTCTCTGCATCTCCATTCTGGTGTCGCTGACGGTCTTCTTTCTTCTCTTGGCCGAGATCATCCCGCCCACATCCCTGGCCGTTCCCCTGTTGGGAAAATATCTCCTCTTCACCATGATCCTGGTCACCATCTCCACCGCCGTCACCGTCGGAGTGCTCAACGTCCACTTTCGATCTCCCACCACCCACGAGATGTCGCCCTGGGTCAGGAGGGTGTTCATGCACGTGATGCCTCGATTGTTGCACATGCGCCGGCCCACCGAGACGTCCGAGGACAACGGCGGTCCGGTTTCGAGCTCGGAGAGATGCAAGTGCAAGACCGACGTTTACCGATGGGGACGAGAACCGGCGGTAGAAGTGTACCATTTGGGCTACAAAGGCAACTCCCGAGACCTGGTACACGAACGCAACGCGGGATGGGAAGAGAAGTACTGTAAGTACTGCCTGAGGGAGATGCAGAGGGCCACCGAAAGCGTCATGTACATCGCCGAGTACATTAGAAAAGACGACGAGGCCCAAAGCGTAAGTCCACCCGCTTTTAATTCTCGCGGCACGTTCTAATCCACGAAAAGTCAGTTTGTCCCGCTCTTTCGGACCGAATTGTGTCGAAGAAGCGGAGGAAACCGACAATTTTCTGTCCGCCGGAAATAAATGACGGGAATCGAATTAAATTACGGAAGAGACGGCGGCCGAAATTAATCACTTCGGCCGAAAATTCTACCCGAAGTAATTAATTTTGGCCGGGCAATAAAAGTATTTGCCAAGTCCGGCGGGTGGGAAGGCCATCCACCGATTTGCTCTCTTTTTCTTTGTTCAGGTAATCGAGGACTGGAAGTACATCGCCATGGTGTTGGACAGATTGTTCCTGTGGATATTCACCCTGGCCTGCATCGTGGGCACCTTCGGCATCGTCTTGCAGGCTCCTTCGCTCTACGACGACAGAATGCCCATCAACGTCTGAGCGCCCGTCCGCGCGCTCCGGGACGGACGATTCGTGCCAAACTTATTGGCGGAAGAAAGTAGCCGAGGCGGGAGGCGGGAAGGAAGGCCCGGCCCAGGCCGAATAATTTCCCCCTCCTTTAGAACCCGTCTACGCGGGCCGCCCGGGCCGGTGAGGGCGGCGCCCGAAGTCGGTGGGGGGAACCGGGAGAAGAATTCTTCTTCGGCTGGGGTAAACCCACAGTTTATTCCGGCCAAATTCCCTTATTTATTAGAGGAATGCGTGGGAAACGGCGGACGCTTCCGAAAACCCAAGTCTCGAGCGGGGCAAAGGAGAAAATTAAGAAAGACTTCTCCGGGGTGGGAGGAAAGTGGGGGCGCCTCACGGGCCACGAGAGCCGACGGCGGAGAGGTTTAGGTAAAGCCCGGTACTGGCGTGCGGAAACCGACGACGTAACTTTTGCCGCGAAAGCCACGTCTAATTAATGCCGAGTGGAAAATTTTGGACTCGAAACGGAAAGCGGAAGGGTAAAAATTAGGCCGACGAGAAGGCCGTTTAGCCACCCGGTGGCACAGGTAAGGCGGGACTACGGCGGTGGGCGAGGCAAAAAGTTTTATTCAAACTCTAGGACGTTAATGTATTTCGTTTCCGCTACGTCACCGCCCGATCTAAATATTAATTCAAATAGTAATTCGGGTACCGACGTATCGGATATTCTCGATATGGCCGCCATTGGCAAATATTTTATTACGCCAGTTCTTATTTTTTGTGGTCTTTTATCGGCGATAGGACGGTAAACCAACTTTGAAAGTTTAACGGATGCGAAGAAGACATTTTCCAATACCGGCGGTAGCCGTTTGTATTTCCGGGGCATTTGGACAGTACCGGGCTTAAAGATTAAGATCCGGTTAAAGGGAAGGGGCGAAGACGGAAGCGTCGGCCGTTGCCGTTTGGTCCCGGGCCTTTTATTTATAAAAGAAGGAAGCTTCTTCCGTCCCGACTCGGCTCCGACGGTGGCCGAACCGCCTTACCCGGCCAAAAACGGCGTCTTCCGCTCTCTACCTCCCGACGGGGTAGAGGCGTCGGCCCGACAAAGTGCCAATAGAGGTCTCCCGCCAAACTAGCGATCTTTGGACCGGCGGCGGAGGCGTCCTAGACTTTAAAAGGCGGAGTAATTAGAAAGGGGTTTGTTAAGAGGGGGCGAGATTATCTGCGGAAATAAACTCTTTGTCTTCCTGGGTAAAAGCTATTCTTTGGAAATAAAAGGGAGAGAAAAGACCGGCTTTTCTCCTTCCCGAAATAGAAAAATGCGGACGCCGCCGAGGAAGAATGTCGAAGGTTCCGGGGCCAAAGGATTCCCGGGCGTCTTTTCCGGATGGCGGCGGTTGGCGGCGTTGGCGGGTGGAGAACTAAACGGGCGCTTCTTTCGGAGGTGCGTAGGAAAAGAAAGCTCCGACCGAAGGCCAGAGGGAAAGAAGAAGGGGGAATGACTGACGGCTACCGTCGGAAAGAGGCGCCAAACATACGGGACGTGGGAATTTCTCCCTAAGATTCTCCACCCGTCTTAGAAAATCTCCGTTAGAAGAGGAAGGAGGCGCGGACCGCGGCCGGAAAAGAAAAAGGGCGGATCCGTTTGGCTACTTCCCGTTTTTCCGCAGATTTCGGGAAAAGTTTACGAAGAATCCAGTCAGACATTTCGCGGCCCTCTCTTCTCCGGTGGGACCCGGCTATTTTCGTTTTACCGTTACGTACGACGACCACCGATTTTCCGGAGAAAGCTTCCGTTTCTTCTACATTCTACCGAGCGCGCGACCACCGGGAATGGGAAATGAAAGGAGTTAGGGGATGTTGCGTAGGAGAAAGGAAAAGTCTGACTAAGTCGTTAGGCCAAAGTCGGGACTTTCACCCGACCTCGGGCCACACTTAACGCATTAGTCTTTAGGCCCGCCCGGCGCCTAAAGACCAATGCGCATCGATCGGGAAAAAAAGAGACGGAGGAAAAAGCACGCGCCCGTCCCGCCGGGCGGCCGACTAGAATTGGCCGCCGAATTTTGTAGAAAGAGCTCCCCGATTTAATTTTCCGAAAAAACGAACAAAACTCGTCCTACCCTTCCCCGAGCAAAAGGTTATTTAACGCTCCGTTCGGTGGAACGTAGCGAGAATTGCCTTCGTATTCGGACTTTACCTCCGACGAAAAATCCCGAGGCCAATTATTATTACGACCGGTACGCGTCGGTTAATTTCTCGAGCCGTTTTCTTTTCTCCTTCAAACATCTTTATTTATCGCAATTTTAATACGATAAAATTTAATAAATTAAACGGCGAGAGCGGGAGCTAGGATAAAAAATGGCCGAGTAAGTCTGGGGGAGGAATTCGAGTCTCGGTGGCTGCCATTTGTCGACCGCGACAAGAATGGAAATTGGACGCCCGCGATCGATCCGAGGTACGGCGAGTTTACTATTACCGGCTAACGTCATTTATTATCGGAATTAGCCATACTATTTTCGGTGGGAAAATACGGATATTTTGCCCATACTATCCTCTGTAAACGAGAAGCGACACAACTATCGTTTATTACTAAATAAAAGAAGACAATCCCACGTAATATCCAACCGACCCGTGGCAATTTCGCGCGGGTGAAAACGGTTTTGTAACCAATTTCAAACGTGGTTATAATACTCACGACAATGTTGCCAACATTTTTATTAAGGCTGCGATTTGACTAACCACTTTCCGGTAGCCGGTACCCCTGGCAGTCCTTTGGCGAAAACCGAAAAAAAATGCAAATTTCTTTGCCGGTTTGAATTTAAACCGGGGCCGCGGTGTCGTGTAAAAATCTACCGACTCCGACTAGGGGCGGACTCGTTACCAAAATAGGCCCGGGAATTCCGATGTCGTCGCGCCACTTCGGATTAACAGATTCGATAAATGGAGTTCTAATAAAGATAGAACGTAGAAACGTTTCTATTCCAAAGTTAATTGACTCCTCTAAGTAACGACACAGTCAATATATAAATAGGTATTCGATAATTTTTACTTTCCCGGCTGTTATATATAACAGAGGATAAGTGTAACCGTGGGTCTAAAAATGACCCCTCCCAACATTTTACACTTTTGGACTCGGACACCTCGACGTGTCGGGATACGCAAAAGATTCGGTTTTTTTTCCGTACGTATAGTCGAAGCCCGTTCGAAGCCAAACAACTTTTGCGGTTTATAATCCCAGTCGGACGGTTTAACGCGGGAGTTATTAAGCTTCGAAGTGGTTGAACTAAATCGTGCTGCCGACATCTCGGGCGAGAACGTCTTAACGGGTTCTACCGTACTATTATAACGTGACAAAAAGCTTAATTTTCGGGTTAGAAACGAGTTCTATAAAAAAGAAAATTGTCAACGCTAATAACCAGCAAAATATTCATTAAGTCCTACCGCGCTGGAGATACGACACGACTCCTTCTGTCTCCACTCTGTCTACCTTTAATTAAGAATCAAAATGTAATATCTTAATTTCCCTTTACACGCCAGTTACTGCGCCAAATTTCGTTTCTTAAACTTTACCCAGAGAATAAAGAAATTAGACGCCAGCACACACGCGCGAAGTTTTCCCTTTTATTTGATATTTTTTGGATTCGGAAGGTTTCCAGACGTGTAGATTTGCGAGAAACTCGGCGAATGAAATTTGACACGATTTCGATCCTTTTCCGTTATATATAGTCTACCTAACAAGCTGGCGAGTAAACGGGAGTCGGCGGATTTTTCACCGCAGCCCCGACCTAAACTTCAGCCCGGTCGACCAGAAATACACTAAAATGAAAGTTATTGGCGATTATATTTGGACCGGGCAGACTTCGCTCCGGTCGCTCTCTCGGTCGTGGCACGGCTCGTGCCGTTTTCGTTATCTAAAAACTTCCCGCGATACCACATCCCACCGACAATTTTCCGCCGTCGTCCGGCTTCCGTTCGGGCCGGCGGCGTGTTTATCCACTTCGTATTTGTGGCAAAAACTCCGGATTTTTTCCGGACGGCCCGGGACTCGGCCTTCGCAATTTCTCGGGAAAGCGAGTTCTAGCTCTCGCCACCGTCGACCGCCTGCGGATTGAAGAAACAACGCCACGGAAACAGAAAGCCGTACTTATTTTAGACCGTCGACCGGGAAAGGGGGCGAGAGGGGAGCGACTCCTCTCGACCCCGCCGGAAAACCGACGAATGTCGGTACTCCGTTTATCTTTCGTTTCCAATGGACGGTCCCTCCGTGTTTGCGAAACGCTCGACCCTTTCCGTACGACGGCACGACGGCTTTCCCGTCTTCTCGTTAAATTCCTAGTAACCCGCGGAGCTACGTCGAATTACCTCTCGTATTACGGTCGTACTTGCCAACCTTTTGGGCTGGGCTATAAACTCCGTACCGCCATCGAATCCGTAAGAAAAGTTTGCGTGCATCGAACTTTTACGGTACGGATACGGAGTTGCGGACTACACGCGCGCCAAGTAGCCTTTCGATCGGAAATCGAAAGCCGGAAGTAGCTAAAGAGACCCGGACAGATGGGGACTACGATCGCATTATTGGCAATTACTGCCGGAGCTGGTATTATCAATAAAGAGCCGAAGGGCGCGTCCCGTCAATATAAGCGGAACGATATAAAATTTAACGTAAAAGTTACTTCGATACGAATCATTAAAGTGTAGTTCTGGTAAATTTCGTCCAATTACACCGAAAATGAGTTTGGTTCTCTGCGGATACGGATACGGCCTTACGGTACTTTATAACTCCCGCCGCCGATGTCGGTACCGACGTTGACAACACTTAGGGTACCGATACGGTACGGAGCTTATAACCCAGTCCTTAGAATACGGAATAGCTGGGACCGCTATTCCGTATTCGATGCTCGTATTAAATACTTTAATAAACAGAATTGAATGTTATCACTGCCTACGATATCTTACAAAGCCATTGCCGTAAACACTGTCGCGGGTATGGCAATAGCTTTAAACTCTAACGCCGTCATTTAAAAAAGATCAAATATTTTACGAGACATCGTACATCTCGGTGTAAATTTATCGGGGGTCCATCTCGATGTCTGCTCAATCTTGACATCGCGCGACGAATGCCTCCCGTTATATGCTTTTGTGCCGCGTTTTGCTTCGTTAATAATTTCTTTTGTTACGGTACAACGTATTCACCGCGGTGGCTATCGGTCGGTTCGTTGACTTTGGCTGCAATTATTAAGGACGATGATTTTTCGGGTAATTATCTTTTATTTATCTTATCTGCCATTTAAAATTATCACATTCGAGTCAAATTTCTCATACACACACAAAAATACCGTATTCACCTCGGTTCTTTCCCAATCCGAGAACGTCGTTCTGGTTGGCTTCGGTCGTTCGTAACGAAACACGTACAATGTCCTCGGCGTGTATATTAGTGTCGGACTCGTTAGACGAAACGTTTACGCGATAACATCAAAAGCGGCGAGTCCACCGACGGAAGGTATCGTACAAAACGCCGATCATAACGTGGCCGGAATTTGCTCGTTCGGGATTTAGGGTTCTCCGTCGTCGTCCTTAACGCACCGTGTACCGAATCTTTCTAGAAGGCCCCTGCTCCGAAGCCTGTTCCCGGTACCGTCAAGCCCTTCTGGGTCCGAGTCACTTAAATGGTTCGATACGGTTTTTCGGAGTCGGTGTGCGGAAATATCGGAGAGATTGCGTCTCGCTCGGAGACGTATTCTTAAGTCGGTCCGATTTTCGCGCTTCTTCCCGTAATTTTCTTCCCCGACGACTGCTCTTCTCGAGTCTGTGGAACAACGAGTAAGGCGAGTAAAGTAAGTAAACAAAAAAATAAATCGCGCCCTAAACCAAATTCGAAAATCCCATCTTTTTCCGCACGACGTGATTACGAAATCGGCGCCCACGCCGAAAGAATCGAAATGTTCTTAATTAATTCCTCTCTTTTTCTACGCCCGTGTTCGATATTAATCAGTAATTACGTACTTTACTTTATTTTCGACAATGCGGCCGTTAACCTTTTTCCAGTGTCTAAAACAAAATACAAACACACCGTAACAAACACACAGAAAGAACGAAACTAAGCGTACCGTACTATTAAAAGCGCGGCACCTGGCATTACTGTCTTACCGTCTGCAATTTTTTTATTTACCATACTTTGAGGTCTACGCAATGTTTAACTAGCCTATTACTGTCGTTGTTGCGACTGGCATTTCAATTAGCGATACGACACGTTAAACCTTTAATTTACGCAGCGCGCGTCGTATAACTTTCGTCGGGTTCGTTTCGCTCCTTAGTCGCGCCACCGGGCTCCGCGGCGGCAAAAGTTGTCTTTCGGTTCTTTCCTAAAGGCGACAAAAGAACGAATTACCACAACTTACAAAGACAATAAGGAAAAAGTCCCGGCGACATTTGGTATCGCCATCCGTTACGATATTTTATTTTAAAAACGATTATAAAATGGCATAAAGCCTAATAATCCAGCTTTTAATTTAACTAAATATAAAAACATCTTACCGTTGGGGTATTTAAAGTTTGTTTACGAACGTTTTTCGGCTCCATTTATCGGCCGAAAATTGTCTTCGAATTCGGAACGACACGAAACATTTCGTTTTCAAATTTCGAACGGAATTAACAAAAATATATTTAACGAATTTTTAACTTTAAAATCATAAATAATAATAATAATAAACTATCTGCCAAAAAAGTTAATACGACACTTTTTAAGATCGACAATCGCGCAATATTGTTGCGCATTACAGTACATATTACCCGGTGTTATTACTCGTTCAGAGCGCTTTTTTAATGGCGTATGTCCGCGCCGTCGAAAATCGCTTTACTTAACGCATTCGTTTCTAATGTTTACGCGTAAAGCTATCTACGGCCACGAATAAAGAAAAAATCGAGATATTTTTGAAATTTTCCCCGCACGCCGCGTTGTTAACTTTAAATCGCGTAACTTTCAACCTCCCCATTCGAGACACGCGCACCTACGATATATAGGCCTATAATTGTCATTTTTTAAAATACTTAATTAACTTTAGGGCCGCACTCGATTTTACGCCAATTTTGGGGCCGACCGACACCGATACTAGATCGAAGTATTACTTCGATCTAGTATCGGTATAGGTGACAGGTAGAGATACGTTTTAATATTAAATATCCTTCGGGGAATAAAGCGAAACGGACACGCTTCGAGTACACGCGCCAGATTCCGCGCGGAAGAAATCGACGTGTCTACGATAATATAACAGTTCAAGTTGAAAATTTCCCGATAAAATTCACTTTCGTCTTTTGTTTGAACATAATATCTATATTGTATATCTGCATCCGTATATATATTAAAAGCAAAATGTTCGGTCACCGCCAACCGAAACCCGAGCCGAAACTAACGATACAAATAGAGAGTCGACTCCGACTGCTCGAAATTTAACCGAATACTTTATCCACCTTCCGAAATATTGTGCTTACGATAAAAGCAATCCGCGTGTATATATTATTAATAAAATAATCCGTCGAATGTTCCGTCGCCGCGCACAAATAACGTAAATTTAAAAATTTGAAAATTTCGAACAATTGTCGTCCGTCCGTCGTTCCTTACTCTCGGGAACGGAGTCTGATAGACGAAATAGGAGACAGATACGGCAACTCTAGGGCGGGAGGCCCAGATTTACTATATACGAACTACCGATACGACCGGGAAGTCGCGTTATTTCGATTCGAAACTTTTTCCCCCGAAAGCGGTTAACGGACGACCGGCGCGACCGCCACGTTAAAGGAAAAGTACGAAGTACGGGGCGAGCCGCTACTAATAATTTGATATATTTTAAAGTAAATAAATTAAAAATATTATTAAAAATCGCAGCCCGGCATTGCGCCGATGTGGCAATAAATAATTGCTCGGTTTTATTTCGTTTCGTTTCGATTTAAATTAATTAATTTTGATTTTATTTTGAATTTTACTTTTACTTTCGCTTTCGCCCTAAAGGCCAGTTTTAATTATTATTTCGTTACTTTTAGGTTTGATAAACTGTCTACCCAGTTTTAATAATTTATGCGCAGTTCTGTACCTTTCTCTAATAATTTACTTTACCGAGTTTAACTGTTTTCCTATTATTTTAATATATTTTAGTTACCGTGGCTCTCCCCGTAGGATTTTCTCCTCGAAAGTCCGTAGCCTCCGGGGGAGAATACGGGCCCGGGACGAAAAGCGCCGTTTTAGACGACGGAGGGACGGTGGTAAGGCGGCCGATCCGTCGGGCACCGACTTTTCGCCTTAACCACCAAAGGCTGCGGGTCTCGCCTTTGGCGGTTAAGGAGCCGTCCACTATCCCCGATTTCTTTATTCCAAACCCAATAATCGGATAGGTGCCGCATCGAAAAGTCCGACGGAATGCGAGTGTCGCGTATTTATCCGTCTATATACTATCGAAAGTCCGTCCCCGGGCACGAAGGGGCATTTTTAGTCGGGCGGCCGGAGAAAAGGCGCGGGTCCGGGCGTATTACGTCGATTTCGACCGTTTGCTAAATAATAGCGGTGGTGGGGTCCGTCCGCCCGGCTTACCAAAGTCTTTATTATCGGAGAAACGAGCGGGAAAAGCTCGCCGGAAAGGAATATTTTCTACTCGGTTTTGGGACGGGATTTGCTCCTACCGGTTTCGGTCGCACTTTCGGGTAATACGGAGTCCGGGACCGGTTCTTTTAGCGTGTTAAGGATCTCCGGTAAAGCTACGCGTTACTAGGTTAAAAATTATACTTACCCGGTTTGTTGGAACTATGACAATCCGCGTTCGTATTTTTTTTATATTCGTACTTTTCTCCTTTCCGCTTCGATCTTGCCGATAAAGGTAATTTCGTCAAAATTTTCCGGACGAAAAAGAATGTCGCCGGAAAATCTCTCTTTAAATGTTGGACTAATGCAAATGATTCAGTCAAATCAGAGTTAACATTTAACAAAGAAAGTTTATTTCTACGTCTAATCCATTCGAAAACAGGAAAGAAAGTGCGCGGGAAAGTGGACAAGTGTTTACATAAAGGTCATAAGTTATGTCACCCGCCTGACACCTGATCGAGGTTCACATACTTAGAGAAAGGGGGTGCAGGGTGACAACAAATTCCACGAAACTTGCTACAAACAATTGCTACATTAAACGTTACGATTTCTTTCGTAACTTCCGGAAACAGTTTCGTCGCTTAGTTGGTTTTCTTTGTAGAAATAGTGCATTATTTAGACGCGTCTACAGTTTTTCTACTGGTAATTTCCTTCCGTTCGATACGGTCGACCGAAGCCGGGTTCGCGTTGGCGTACGAACCGCGGAACCGTGGCTAAGTGTTGTTTGCACGGTACCACGTGACACGAACTAAACTGAAACGTGGTTGGTCGAAAAGATTCAGTTTAAGTTTCTCCGTTTAAAGAATTGTCCTCGCGCATAAGGGAAAATTTAAAAGTTCCGAGATATTTTACTCGTTATTAAACAATCGATATTTCTTATAGATTAATGTAAACATTACTTAATTAGTTTAGAAATATATTACGCTACTGTTAACCAAGTAGTAATATTGTATTGTAATAATAATAATATTATTATTATATTATAACTTTTCTCGCTGTCCGATTGGGTAAAAAACTGCGAATGATCGAACGAACCGAAATTCGGCAGAAATAGAGATATTTTCGGCTCCGGACGAACTGGAAGTCGGTACGAATTTCGTAGCGCTTCGCGTGCCAATGCCAACCTAGCTTTAGACACTTCCGTTAGGGTAAAAAGTGCGCGCCACACTATTCGGTCTATTTAGAGAAAAGTATAAAATGGGCCGCGAACCCGGATATTTCCACCTTTACCGTCTAATCCACAAATGTAAACTCCGACATATAAATTACTTAATAGGACAACGAGTAAATTCTCGCGCCCTAGAAAACCTTTCGGCACTTCGTATCGGAATTTTCGAAATCCAGTCACTCCCCCAAAAATTTCATCGACGACGGCCATATTGGTGGAAAGCCGATTTTAAACATTTTTCCCCGAGCGTAATTTACGCCGTTAACTCCCGGATTTCCGAATAGCGCGCGCCCTTTTCTTCTAATTCTTCCCGTTTTGTCTCGGCATCCGTACCTAAACCGATGGACCTGTTAAGGCGCGATACCGTCCCGACTCATTATCCCCTTTATATTTTTGAAAAACTCGACTCCGTTTCATTCTCGTTTTCGAGTACTGGTGACGGTTATCCGGCGTTTGGGTCGTTCCGAGGAAAGACTTCCTTCTTTCTACTTATCGCTTGTTCCACGCGATAAGTAGAAAGCCAAACTAAAAATTTTCGAAATACGTATTCGCTTCTCTACGTACAGTACAGTACGCGAGGTCTGTTCCCAACTCGATCGTGCCGGACGTGGTTCGAGTTGGCGTCGCTCGGCGCGTAACAATTTATTAGTCACGCCAGTGAAAATTATGAGATTTGGAAAAAATCATTACCTGATATAGAACATTAAGTGTCGATTTTCGCATTAATAACGCCGTAGAAAACGGGTTAAGCGATTTTTATCCGATGCCGGTACAATATAAAAATGTCAGAATTCGCGTTTTAAGCGTTTTCTCGCCACTCGAAATTTCTCGAGGAGTAGTTTGGGTACCGTTTTTTTCTTTTTTTGCAGTCCGAATTATTAATATCCTTTTATTTTCGGGTCGTTCTCTTACCCTGCGAAATTTAAATATTAATAACCGTTCTAAGGTTATGAGTTACGAGCGAAATTCGGTTTGTTCGTTAAAAATCGTGGCAAATTGAAGATTCGCCAGATACATTCTATTCAAAGTTATTGCGTAAAACGACTTTCTTCGCGTCGAGCAACGATTTGGCCAAATTAAAAGCGTCTCTTCCGACGTATTAACGCGTTACGTCGGGTTTTCATTCTCGACCTCCGTCTTATCGCGGATTACCCCCACCCGATCGAACATCGGCCGCCGCTCCCTCTTTAATCAAAGTTTCGAACCAATTGTCTAGTATTTACTTTTTATTTGCGTTTCGCTGCGTCGTCTACCGAAAATATTTCGCCAAAAAAAATCTACGTTACAAGAATGAGAAAATTTCCGTACCGAATTACGGCGGCTGAAAATTGAAATCTCGGTAATTCGCGAATCGCGTCAATAATAAAAGAAAACTTTCGACATTTACTCGAAAATTTTCGCAAAGGCCACGTTATGTGGAACGGAAGCGACAGATTTCACAAATTAAAGATTTCTTTCGATGAATTGAAGACAAATTAACGTCGCGGTTTCGATAACAATACGGTGCTATCCCATACTTCGAACGACTCGGAGTTCGAACGCCAAATTTGCCAAAAATTTGCAGCGGAGTTCGAACTGCGCCTACAATCAACAAATGAGTTCGAAGCTTAAAATAAGCTTAACAAAAGATATAAATTCAAATTAGCGATAGTATGTTACAGCATTACGGCATTTATTATTAAACCACACATTTAAGTTACATTAAGTAAACAGTCCCGTTAAAAATACTCAAAAACTAGAATTCTGTTCCAACCCATTAAGTATCGCCTTTACTCGAAGCACTTCGCTATATCAGAAATATCGATCGCGCACTAAAAAAATAATAAAACATTTTTAAATCGCCATCTTCGGGTTAAAGACCGTCGAACGCGAAAGTTTGAACGTTACTTTGAAAACACGCGGAACAATTATTTGATCGGTTAGCCCGCCGGTGGCCGAGTGGACTCCGTTTCCGGTCATTTCGGCGGAGACCGGACCAGACCCTAAATACTGGGAGTTCGGTCGTGGGTTCGCGCCTCGCTCGGGCTGGCAGCGTGGAGTTTTCCGGGTTTTCTCCTTGCCGACGACGCCCGAATAAGGTTCAGCTACCCATAAAAGTCCTCCCGGAAGGCATTCTATCCCCCTGGCGTACGTTTAGTCCGTCTTCTGTAAGTCCGGCTCTTCGGTCGCCTAGCGATCGATTTCGAGTCTCTCGGAGTAAAAGGCGAATAGCCAATAAACTCCTTACGAACCTCTTAGAAAGATTCGATTGGTTAATAATGACGAAGTCGAGTATTTCATTACGTAATAAGATTTAACTTATAGTCGTATTTGAAAGACAGATCTCTAATTTATGGCTGTGTTCCGAAAATTAGCTTTGTATATTTCGAGTATCCGTAGATGTTTCTGAAAACTTTAGCGGAAGTGTGGCCATGTTTGAGTTTCAGAAGGGTGTGTAGAAAATGAACTCGGTGATGGCTTTCTCGCTCTACACCGAGGTGAAGGCCATTGGGATTGTTTAACGACTGGATCAAATCGGGTTCCCGTCTCCAGAAATCCAGAGAAAAACCACTGTTTATTCCATCAGAATCTAGAGACCCTTATACATTTAAAACGTCAGCCTACAGAGCCCTATTCAAAAGAGCGTTCACTCGCGCCGCCAACATCGTCGACGGAGCGATACATCGCACGCGTTAGAGAAACGCGGGTATCCTTCCGGCCTAGTCCAAAATCTCACCCGTAAATATTAGTCCGGGTACACATCTAAAAAGAACGAATCTAAAAACCACAAAGTCGTCGGATTTAACCGACATTTTTCCAAGGTTTACAAACAAATTGCGAGAACAAACCAACCGGTATGTCCTAGGCGAGAAACTTAACCGCGTTCGCTTTATTACGAAATGCCAAGGACCCTATCGACACAGAGAATTTATCCGGGGTGTATTCCGTCCCCATTATATATAACGGATTGAACAAAAAATTGGTCTTCTTTGGAGCAAGGACTAGATCTCTTTACGAGCGTACCGAGGAGCACCATTATTCTATAATAAGGGTTTCTCCGTGGCGGCATTAGCGACATCCGCACCCGTCGACGAAACGAGGTAATCCACCCGAGTAGGAACTGGACCAATCCGAAACATCTCGAGATACTCGAAATATACAAAGCTAATTTTCGGGCACGGCCACGAATTAGAGATGCCGAAACGTTCTCCACAGCCGGAGATTTATTTTTCAAGTACGACTATAAGTCAAATCTTATTACGTAATAAAGTACTCGATTTCGTCATTATTGACGTCGGCGTTTTTAACCAACCGAATAATTGTTTCGCGAGTTATTAAAGTACCGTTCGAATTTT